>NC_139222.1:214105638-214130638 GCF_055691185.1 Crinia signifera | reverse complement strand
TACAGCACTGAGGTCATGGGATCGATTCCCACAGAGTTTGTATATTCTCTCCGCGCTTGCGTGGGTTTCCTCCGGGTACTCCGGTTTCCTCCCACAGTCCAAAAATATACTGGTAGGTCAATTGGCTTCCAAAAAATGAACCCTAGAATGTCTGCGTGTGCGTGTACATGTGGTAGGGAATATAGATTGTAAGCTTCACTGGGGGCAGAGACTGATGTGAATGTTTAACTATACTGAGAGAATCAGAAAGTGATAGATTAGGTAAGAAAGCTCCAGTTTTTTTAAAGCGGCAATCATTTACACTGCAAAAACAGTTTGAATTTGCAGTGTAAATGATCGCCGCTTTAAAAAACTGGAGATTTCTTACCAATCTGATTCTCTCACCCTATTACATTTCACCCATAGGAATAGATTTACAATGCAGAGGCTGCTTTTCTGTAGCGTTTAGGTGAATATTTAAAGTGGCACTAACATTAAGAATAATAAAGCACACCAGTCTTTAAACCTAATGTTAGTACCAATTTCATTTGAAACCGTCAAATAAACAGTGGCTTATAAAAGCTGCCACCACTTTATAAATATATAGCTAGATGAAAAGACTGGGGGTGATTCTGTTTGGTTTGCAAGAGCAAACTCCTTATTTAATAAACCATGTGCACTGCAGGGCGGGGAGATGTAACATGTGCAGAGAGCGTTAGATAGAGTAAATACTGGCTGTTTATTTTTACACTGCAATTTAGATTTCAGTTTGAACACACCCCACCCAAATCCAACTCTCTCTGCACATTACATTAGCCCCACCTGCAGTGCGCATGGTTTTGTTCATTAAAGGAGTTTGCTTTTGCAAACCAACGAGAATCACCCCCACTATGCGCTTCACTACAAGAGTAATTATAATAGGAACAGCTGGACCCTATTTGCAAGCATATACTATAAACTGAATAAACATCAAATGTTGGGTCAGTGCTTGGAATAAATGATATGTAAATGTGAGTAGGATATACTAAAACTTTTATTATGTCGGAGATACAATGCTCCACATACATATGTGTATGACAAGCGGTATGTGTTGCTATACATCTAATACCCGGTTCTCACTGCCGCAAAAACCCGGGTATTTCCCAGGGCAAGCTGAAAATTCCCGTGTCCTGTCTCAGTGTGAAAGGGTCTTTGTGAAATTCCCGGGTGTTATGCCCCGGGAATTAGACACAGGTTTTTTGCAGGGTTTTTCCTGGGTAATACATGGGTGTAAGTCAGTGTGAACAGCACAGACCTGTGTTTTTCACACATGATGCCAAAAAACAAGCTCATTGGGGGATGTAATCATGTGATATGTGACATCCATTATATGCTACGCAAGTACGTATACATTATACGCAATTATTATTCATATACAATATACGCATTATACATTATACGCAAGTACGTATACATTATATGCTAGACAAGTACGTATATAGTGAAAATCACTTTAATGTATATATGATTAAAATATGTACATAAAAACATAACTGTCTTGTCCTTATTATTAATATTTTATTAAATGTTGTAATAGCCATGATAAAATCTATGCAGTGTGCTGGTGAAAAAAGCCCTATTTAAAATGACATAATCTTTAGGCAGCCAATAAAAACTGTTTTTAAACAGCAAATCACAGTAATTTGTACAAATTTCCCAACAGCCAATCAAAGCTGCTATTACATTCCACACACTTGTTGGAAGGCAGACCATGGAAAGCAGTGTGAAAGGGGCAGACACAGGAAATTCCCGGGTCAGAGGTGCAGTGTGAAGGGGGTCTGTTGAGCTGACAAGCTCTGTGCCCCCCCAAAAATCCGTCAAGAAAAACCCGGGATTTTGCAGGGGCGGCAATGAGAACATGGTATAAGTAAGTCGTACCCTACCTGCAGCCTGCAAAAACATCCTTATAACTATTCGGGCCAACTGTGACTCATTTTTTTAATTTTAACATATATCCGTCACCTGTACACTGACTTTTCTTGATATTAACCTATGTATAGCATTGCTTCAAAAATGTAGCCCATAGATTTAAGAGAGAAAATTTGGGAATATGCTTTTGTGTTCTACGTTATATTGTAATTAGAGATGTGCGGTTCGGTTTTGATTTTCGGATTGAATCTGCTGTTCCTGACAAATCTGGATCTCAAAACTAGGCTGATTGTCATGTTTCTGCAAAACTTGTTTTCGATAGCCTAGAAAAATCAAAGTTGTACTGAAAGCTGATGTTTAGCTTCATTATCAGAACCAATTTGTCTGGAGAGACAACAGTCAAAACGAAACACAATGGCAAATTTTACTGCACCCCCAGAGAAGACGGGGCGCTTGTGCTCTTAAGACACCACTGAGAGAGACAGTTATCTTTTTTATCTATGTCTTTTCAACAGAAAATGTGACTTAGTCAAAATGTGACTGTGAGCACTAGAAGACTGTGCTGATTAATCTGATATGCAAAACTTGAATATCAGTGCGTGTCAGTCCCTGAATTGGTATTCAAAATGCTACAGGGCAATGGCCATGGCTTTTTTCCAAGGCACTTTCCTTTGTGCTCTATATACAGACTCAGTTGCACAAGATATAGTTTGTTGTGTATCAAATTAATCAGCGTAGGACTCTTTTTTTGACACAAATGACATCCAGTGGCAGCAGAATTGCACGGGACCTGGTATTTCTGAAATGCATCTTGCACTGCATGGCATATTGAGGCTTGATGTTTGAGACATATCTGTAATTGGTTGTACTATAATATCCTTGCAGACAGCATTGGAATCAATAATACATTATGCTGCACTGAAATTTCACTGCGCACCCCATTGGAATCAATCAGTTGTGTTGTATTGGAATTTCCCTGCACACTCCAGTGGGGTTGGGGTCATTGGGTAGACAGCAAGATGGTCAACAAGCATTAGGTCAACATGCATTAAGGTCGACATGGAGGAAGATTGACAGGGTCAATAAGGTCAATACAAGCATTAGGTCGACATGGGGAAGGTCAACAGTCAAAAGGTCGATATGGGGGTTTTCAAAAAATTTTGTCCCACATTTTGACACAGTCGACATGAACACTGAAATGTAGCACCACCTCCCCTCGGATGGTAGGGCATGAAATACCGCCTGTCGGCACTTGTCGGCTCAATTTTTTTTTAAACCCCATGTCAACCTATTGACTGTTCGGCCTAACCCATGTCAACCTTCCTGCATGTTGACCTTCCTGCATGTCGACCTAAATGCTGTAGACCTAGTGACCGTATCCCCTCCAGTGTTGTTGCTAGCAATGAGGCACCATGTAACCATGACAATGAATTTGTCTATCAAGCAGCATGTACTTTCTGTAAACTCTTCAGCATACTCAACACCGGGGACGTGCGGTGAGGTCAATGGCTATGGAGTTCCTAGCAATCACCGCACTGCACGCCACTGCTCAACACCAATAATGTAAATCCTTTTGTAAATAATTTTAAGCTGAAAAGGACTAGGAAACTATTACCATAACAAAGGTAAACAGCGCCTTGATGAGAGCTAATTTAGCATTTTCCATTGAAATCACTAGATTTTCTTATTGTTTGCTGTTCCTTTTCCACAGTCACTGTGCCCTAATCGAATGCCCTCTGTACTATAGTGACTGACAGAACAAGACAGTTACTGTATCATGCTAATACAGAGATGGCAGGAGGAGACAGGAGCAATTATATCTGAGGAGACAGATTTTTGGCTAGGGAATAGGATGGCAGCGCTGCAATCTCTATCACATGGGATACGGAATCAGGGAATTCACAGTGCTTCCACTCTTGGGGGGTTATTCTAGTTCACTCGCAAAGGCACAAACACTCTCTAGTGGACAAAACCATATGCACTGCAGGTGGGGCTGATGTAACATGCAGAGAGAGTTAGATTTGGGTGGGGGGTGTACCTCAAACTGATCTATCTATATTGCAGTGTAAAAATAAAGCAGCCAGTATTTACCCTGCACAGAAACATTAAAACACCCAAATCTAACTCTTTCTGCACATGTTACATCAGCCCCACCTGCAGTGCATATGGTTTTGTCCATTAGAGAGAGTGTTTGTTCCTTTGCGAGTGAACTAGAATAACCCCCTTGGTGCAGCATTTAAACAGCCTATAAATATGGTGACCAACCGTCCTCCTTTTGTAAGTTCTGTACTCCCTCGAAAACAGTCCATTTATGTCCTTCTTTATTTGCCTTAATAACATTGCTGTGGTGGCGGCTTCCACAAACAGACCTCTCTGATCGCACAGTGCTGTTCCTTTCTCAGGCCCAAACAGTAGCTTCTGCAGATGCGCAGAAGCACTGTACGCGGCCATAATATAATAGCCCCCACATTTAAGGCGCGTGTCTACAGCGCGCATTGATGTCCCTCCTCCTGTGGATTAGAAGTTGGGAGGTATGGGTTGCTGGGGGCCAAAAGCATATGCTTGCACCTGGGCTTACAAGTGGCTAGTTCCGCCATTGCCCACCCTGCTAGTCTATTTAGGTTTGCTCCTTGTTTCTTTTATTTATGATTTTTTTTCTTCTATTTATTTTTGTCCTTCTTTTAATTTGAAAAAAGTTGGTCACCTTACTATAAAGCCTTCTTAGACATCATTAAAAATGTTCAAGAATATAGTTTTTTCTCGTGTATGTCTTGTATAGCTATTACTCAGCACAAAGGGCGATTCAACTGTTGTGGAAGTTTTTTTTATATATTATGTACTGTATATGATTTCGGGGAATGGGCAGGATTCAATTAGCCACAGTAAATTGCAGCAGGATAAATGATTTGTCAGGGCTATTCAGTTATAGTCTGTGGCAGCCCGCAAGCTGCAGTTAATGCAATATTTTGTTAGAGTCTGACTCAAACAGTAATCCGTGTTTAATGCCCTGATCGCGGGTGCGGTAAATCTGTTAACAAATAGATTGAATGGGTTAA
The DNA here is from genome assembly GCF_055691185.1 of Crinia signifera. Lineage (NCBI taxonomy): Eukaryota > Metazoa > Chordata > Amphibia > Anura > Myobatrachidae > Crinia > Crinia signifera. The sequence continues at coordinate 214,125,695 of NC_139222.1, read as the reverse complement.
CTCCAGTAAACGAGTCATTTGCCATGTGAAGAAAAGAGACTGTAATTGAATAATCCCAGTGTTAAAGCCTGAGGATACCACCTTTTTCCCGGCACAGTAAATTACCACATCTAGGTGAATCTGGTCCGGTCTACAATGACATCATGAAAAACCGTGGGTGACATTTAATTAGATGCGAAAATGTGATTTGTGCGAATTTTATGCAAAAAACGGCCAAAATCCCACGGTTTCCCAAAATTGCATATTTAATGAGATGCGAAAAATGGCAAAAACCACGGATTTTGCCGCGAAATTGCACATTCTGAAGGTGCGATTTTTTGTATCGCTGGAACTCGCATCCAGATGTTTTCGCATTGTATAGTATACAAATCGCATATTTAATGAGATGAGAAAATGGGAAAATGTTACTAAAAATCGCCACACATGCAGACCAGGTTCTGACAGGCACATTTGCCAGAACCATGCACAGATCATTGTCCTCCAGAGCCAGCTCACCCTGCACTGACACCGGGGTGAACCGTCTTCCTCCGGCACTGATCACAGCTTCTATATCGCTGTCCCAGCGCTACAGAGGCTGCTAGCGTGGTTGGTTGATGCATCTCCATGGAGACGCATAACTCAGCCCTGATTGGCTGAGCTGGACACTAGCAGCCTCTGTAGCGCTGGGACAGCACTATAAAAGCAGTGATCAGCACGGGAGGAAGACGGTTCCACCCACCCCGGGCTCTGGAGGAGGGAGTCAGTGCTGGACCCTGGGTCTGTAAGTATATTGGTGTAAAAGTGAGGTGTGTGTTTGTGTGTGTAATGAAGTTCTACTTTTCTGTGTGTGTGTTTTATTTTAACATTCCTTTTACAGGTAGACCACAAGTCCCAGCGGGCCCATTAATGCCCCGCATGCTGGGACTTGTGGTTCCCCAAGTCCCAGCATGCGGGGGGAGGCCTGCTGGCACTTGTAGTTCACCTGTATAAAGCAATGTTATGAATGAGTGTTTTAACCCTATAAGGCCGGCGTCCACAGCCCACGGACACCGGTGACAGCCCCGGGCTTCAGCCCTGGATGGGTGAAGCCTGGGGGTGCCTTTATTGGGGGGGGGGGGGGGGGGAGGTGGTCCCGGGGTCCCCACTCCCCCAGGGACTCCGTCCAAGGCTGACCAGCCATGGTGCTCATGGTACGGCCGGGGGACCTTATGTAAAAAAGTGTCCCCTGGCTGTGGCATGACACTGCGGGCTGTTGGAGCCCATTGCTGGTTTCAAAATACAGGGGACCCCCAGATTTTTTGTCTCGTATTTTTGGAACCAGGTCCGGCTCAATGAGCCCGGGACTGGTTATGCTCAGGAGGGGGGACCTCATGCCATTTTTTTTCTTTTTTTAAACATTAATTCGCACATTTCCTCAAATTCGCACATTTTCATGACTAAAAATCACTCATTTTCATCACTAAAAATCACCCATTATCGCACTTTTTTGCCCGGAACATGCAGCTCATTAAATATGCATATTCACGGCAAAAAATACGATTTCAAAAAGTGCGATAATGGGCGGTTTTGAAAAGTTACTAAAACTCTCATCCAATTAAATGTCACCCCCTGTGTTATACATTTTCCCTGACAATATTCCTGCTGGGTGATATCAGATTTACTTTTTCTCTCTTCCGTGCTCTTTTTCTTTCCATTACTTGTTATGTTAATTATTTGACTTCCCATATGTTCCTACCCTTTGTTTACCAGCGTCTCTCCCTTTATTTTCCAATTCTCATTTCTCTTCGTGGCACCACCGATATTTGCTGCAATATGTGGAGGTGCCAGCGTCAGCAAGTGCATACAAACTTGTTTATGCTGGCTGGGGGTGGGAAGATGGTGGGAGAGCGGGGACCATGCTGCCCTCGTTAACGATGCACTCTTTTAAGGGCCATCTAGGTGAATGGTTCCTTTGTGCTCAGTGGGAAGTTTTCCTGAGGCCCAAGTAGGGCTTGTGTCTGATAAACCTTTCCAGCCCTACCCAGCTGAACTGACAGTTTATAGGTTGCCTTACTGTGGCACAATTTGAATTGGGGGTACTATTGTGTGACTACGGCCCTTCTCAGTGAGACCACACTCCTGTCTTACAGTTGTGTGGGAAGGACACCATAGCTCTTTCTGACATAGGGCACCAAAATATCTGGTTAGGAATTTACAGGGGCATTGTAGGAGGGGAGGAGGCCCGTGTGCAGGCTCCTCCCCCCAGGCCCCCTCCTCTCTGTCAGCAGCAGCACAGTGTTATAGCGTCTGAGCACTAGAGGTCTGACGCTAATGCACATATGCAGATCTCATGGGACTCTGGAGGGGTACACACACACACACATTGTGCCAATTATAAATACACCACTGCGGCACTGCCATTTACATTGTACAGTAATTCCATGAATGGGTGTGTAGGGGCCCAGTGCATATCTTTGCCCAGGGGCCTGCAATGCTGTTAATATGGCCCTGTTTCTCCACTCTTTCTTTTAGCTCTACTTCTACTCTGCTTCTTATTTCTCTCCTATAATAGATTTTCCTGTCTATATCCTTCATGTGTTCATCCCATCATGCACCTCTTCCCTCTCTCCAAGGTGTAAATTTACTAAAAATTCTACAAATGAAAAGAGGTGATGTTGCGGTATAGCAACCAATAAGATTTTGTCTAACATTTTTCTATTGCATCCTAGAAAATGATAGGCAGAATCTAATTGGTTGCTATGGGCAACATCACCTCTTTGCATTATTAGAAGCATTAGTAAATTTACTCCTAATTGTCTCTTCTTTCTACAGTACCCTGCGTATAGTAGTTCCATCTCTTAGATTCCTTTGCTCCCATGTCTCTTCTACACTTACACCATAATCACCTCTGCTTAGCTTTAATTTTTTACCCAATTCCTAGAAACCTGTATGATTACCACATTCTATTTTTAGGCCCTTCTCAAATGGACAAAACCATGTTCCCAGCAGGGGGGGAGGGGGCAGATGTAACTTATGCAGAGAGAATTCAATTTGGGAGGGGTTTTACTTCAAAGTAAGATCTTTATTGCAGTGTAAAAATAAAGCAGTCAGTATTTTTCCTGCACAGAAACAAAATAACTCACCCAAATCTAAATCTCTCTGCACATGTTACATCTGCCCCACCTGCAGTGCTCATGGTTTTGTCTATTTGAGAAGGAATTTGCCTTTGCGATTGAACCAGAATAAGGGCCTTAATGTACTCTTTAATCACACAGCACTTCAGCAAAGTGTTGAGAAGAATAATAACGATAGTGGCTATGAAGTGCTGATTATAATGGCAATTGAATAAAACTTTTCTGGAGAGAATGGTCAGTTTCTGCTGATTTGCAAAAGAATGAGTACAAATCAAACAGGTTCCCAATGACAGATCGACAGTCAATACATCAATACCATATGGCTGACATGCATTAGGTCAACAGATAACAAATGTCTACAAATGAATACAAAGGTTCAAAAGATTGACATGACACTGGTGGACTAGTTTTGTTATGGGCGCTTTTTCAACTTTTTTTATCATTTAATATAGACTGCAATTAGGAATAGCAACCATGCCCAAAGCATGGCGTACTAAGCGAGCCTGTGGGGGTACACATTTACATGAACTTGGCAGAGATATGGTGAGTTAAATAAAATTAACACAAAAAATTTGTGAACCATTTTTGTGTTGACTATGTTTACTTTTTGTATTGTCTACCTTTTGACCGTCAACCATATGTGTCCACCTATTGACTGTCAATCTTTTTATACCCTACAAACAGACTTGCCTTACAAAAGAGAAATAGATATTTTAGGCTTTGGCCGCACATACGTTTCAGCAGGATGCAGCAGAACAGGACCTGTTTGGCAGGATACACCTTCACACATGAGGCCACACCGGGATGGTGTTGAATTTAGCTTCATGCTGGTAGCTGTGATTGTGATAGAACCGCTCCGTGTACACACATTGAAAAGTATGTGTTGTAGTTGTAATCTGGTTGTCCGGAACGTAAGCATGCTGTGGTTGCATCTGGTGGGTGCGGGACCACTGCATATGTGTAGACAGCCACAAGAACTATGGTCCTTATTCTGGTTCACTCGCAAAGGCAAATTCCTTCTCAAATGGACAAAACCATGTGCACTGCTGGTGGGGCAGATGTAACTTGTGCAGAGAGAGTTAGATTTGGTGGGGTTTTACTTTAAAGTGAGATCCATATTGCAGTGTAAAAATAAAGCAGTCAGTATTTTTCCTGCACAGAAACAAAATAACTCACCCAAATCTACCTCTCTCTGTACATGTTACATTTGCCCCCCTGCAGTGCACATGGTTTTGTTCATTTGAGAAGGATTTTAACTTTGTGAGTGAACCAGAATGGGGGCCTATACAATATGTGCAGACTCCTTCCTGCCAAACAGGTCCCATTGAACATGACCTGCTAAAATGCTATGTGTGGCCCTAGCATTAGACTGATAACTTACAGTAATTGCAAAATGCAAAAAACAAGTCTAATCGCCTAACAAGTCTCACTGCTTGGTCTGTCTGAAACAAAATAGGGACTAGCAGATGGACAGTTACAGGCAAAGGGAGACTGTAATAAACATAAATAAAACTTTTTGAAAATGTATCAAAGCTATTGCATATCCATGAAATAGCCATAATACTAAAACATAATGGGCTAGACTGTAAGTCAGACTTGGCTGTTACTTTGTGGTTTTGCTTCTATAACTTTATGGCTTTCCCATGTTTGCATCTGTGCGTATGAATGTGCAAGACAAACACACCCACTTTGACTGTCTGTAGATTACCGGTTGGTACATACAGTATTTAGGCAGCACCTTCAAAACTCACAGCAGCCATATGGCAGGTACAGATTTTCCATCTGAGTATGGCATCCTATGTGAATGTTGAAGCGGCTCAGTGTATGCAAACACTTTAGCAACCAGCATGCAACACTCCCATAACACACCCACGAGATGGACCATTTCTGTGCATGTGCAGCAAAAACAAAAATATCACTCGACTGTTAAAATCGGAATTGTACACGACTAGGTGCAACTAGAGGTAGTGGTGTGAAAAAGGCATAAGCAAAAATGTCTTACTTCACAGAGACTATCCATCACATGATCCTCTATTGTGTGAACTCACAACATATGCTACCAGTTTGATGGACATAAAAAAGTCTATCACTCTTTCTGGACATCTTTTAAACTACATATCATTTTAAAGGACTTACTCTAAATTATTAATGTCCTTCTGGAGACATGGTCCATACCTCGTAACAGTCTGAAGCCATGTACTCGCCAACTCTGGCTCTTTCTATGCGGACATCTTCGTCTTCATCTTCAGGGACCTCTGTGAACTTCCATGCCTTGTTTTTTTTAGCTTTCATTCTGTAATAAAGAGAAACCCATTTACCCACAATCTATGGACTGCCATTTAGTTATATTACACTGTATCTGACAGATTTTCCATGTACTTGATTGGTAGAACTGCACATGAGATCTATGGGTATATTTACTAAATCTTCTACAAAAGAACAGTGGAGATTTTGCCCATGGACAACCAATCAAAATCTAGTTATCATATATCTCACATTTTACAGGTCACTTGTGGATTTCCAAAACGTGACTGTTGGGGATACACAGCGCTCCTGCCTGGTGACCTGGAAAATGTAAACTACAGTCTGAGTATCTCTTATCCAGATATCCATTATCCAAATTATTCCAAAAACCATAGTTTCCAAAATATACTTTTTTTGTTGCTAAAAACACTACTGGGGACAGGATATATAACTGGCACTAGGAGGGACATGATATGTAACTGGTACTACTGGCGACATGATATATAACTGGTACTACTGGGGGACATGATATGTAACTGGTACTACTGGAAACATGATATGTAACTGCCACTACTGGGGACATGATATGTAACTGGTACTACTGGCAACATGATATGTAACTGGCACTACTGGGGATATGATATGTAACTGGTACTACTGGCAACATGATATGTAACTGGCACTACTGGGGATATGATATGTAACTGGTACTACTGGCAACATGATATGTAACTGGCACTACTGGGGACATGATATGTAACTGGTACTACTGGCAACATGATATGTAACTGGCACTACTGGAGATATGATATGTAACTGGCACTACTGGGGATATGATATGTAACTGGTACTACTGGCGACATGATGATATGTAATTGGCACTACTGAGGACATGATATGTAACTGGCACTACTAGGGACATGATATGTAACAGCACTACTGAGGACATATGTGACTGGCACTAAATATATGCAAGAAAATAATTGTTTCGCATTCAAAGTCAGTGCTTGTTGGTAGAGTACACAAACTTTTTTTCATGTTTTGGAACCTTGTTTCATGCGCGCACAAAATATATTTGTGTGTATTTCATGTGGTTGATGTGTTTGTACAACATAAATGCAAGATATCTCAAGATAGATCATTGAAATATATAAATATTCTGAAATACGAAATAATCCATTATACAGAATTCGTTCTGGTCCCAAGCATTTTGGATAAGGGATACTCAACCTGTATTAGGGGTCCTTGAGGATTGAGTTTCGAACCACTGTGTACCTCTAATTAACTGTGATTTATTTCATGTGTGACCAAAGAATGCAGATTCAGGGAAATATCAATGAATATCACCAAGATTCAGAGACAAATGAAAGAAAAGTCTATGAGGGCTAAGCTCTGAAGAGAGACAAAGTGGACTGAGATAAAGTACTAAACAATGGGATGCGGTCACTTTGTCGACCCTATTTAGGACGACATGCATAGGCTCGACAACTGAAGCTTGATAGAGCTTAGGTTGACATTTGAAATAGGTCGACATAGCTAAGGTTGACAAGGTTAGAAGGGTGACTCAAGCATTAGGTCGACAATGGAAAGGTTGACATTCAAAAGGTAGCATTTTTTCTGAGCCAAAATGTGGCGACAGGTGGTATTTCATGCCCTAACACCACTACGGTGTGCCGAGGGCATTAAGGCACCATCACACCAAGCATGGCGAGCACAGCAAACCATGCGAGGGGACACGGTGCACATTGATGGTGTCCAGGTGGGCTATGTCCACATGGACACCATGAAAAACTCATGTCAAACTTTTGACTGTTGACCTTGCCATTCGACCTAATGTTTGTGTTGACCTTCCAACCCTGTCAACTTTAGCTATGTAGACCTAAGCCCGACAGGCGAAATAGCGGCAGGCACCTATTCAATGCTGTCTTTCCCGACAGAATTGAGGAGGTAGATCAACAAAAAGGTCCCGACTTTAAAAGCTGTTGAGCCCGTTTTGCTGAGAACGGCTGTCAATTGTCACGAGCAGCCGGATCTCGGCAATCCACGACTGTTTACGCAGACATGCCTACTTTTCACCGATTGGCAGGCAGGACAATGAATCCTGTCTGGCGATTTGCGGTCGAGCAAAACGAAAACGGGCCAGGGTCACGGCTGTCGGGATGTACCGACAGTCGTGACCTGGGATTGAATACCTTCCCCAGTCTGTAGCCTGATAGGAGTGGATTGGCTAGTACCTTATCTCTCTCTTCAAGGGTTAGAACATAGACCCCTATAAGCACATACAGCAACTACCGAAAGTACTGATTTCTTTAAATGTATTTTTCTTTGTAAAAACAAGAATACAAGACTTATACATCTGGTGACTAGCATACATTTTTGTTTGTTTGAAATGTATTTAGGTATCCTATACCATTATGTCCTGATATACCTGTTTACATACATGCAATTATTAACCAAAATGCAATTCATACAGATAACATACGAATGCTGAGAATCTACAATTAAGCAGAATAAAAATGTATGGATTTCAAGAAAATCACATGGAAGACAGAGGAATTTAGCATAACATTTGCAAAGCAAGTCCGTATTAGATGTAAGGAAGTGATTTTTATGCTATTAGTGGACTTTCTCAACAAAAGCTATTCGTTCTGGAAAACCTATTTGAGGAATAGATTACACACATCAGATACAGATATCTAGAGCCAGATTAACAAAGGATCAGGCAGAGCTGCAGCTCCAGAGCCCACAATGAAAATTGGCGTACAGAAGATACTACATTACTGATGCTCTCTGTAGTATTTGTTGGTCACTGATATGTTCTGTATTATATGTTGGTCGGTGATGCTCTCTGTATTATATGTTGGTTGGGGATGCTCTCTGTATTATACTGGTGGTTACTGATACTCTCTGTATTATATGTTGGTCGGTGATGCTCTCTGTATTATATGTTGGTTGGGGATGCTCTCTGTATTATACTGGTGGTCACTGATACTCTCTGTATTATATGTTGGTCAGTGATGCTCTCTGTATTATATGTTGGTTGGGGATGCTCTCTGTATTATACTGGTGGTCACTGATACTCTCTGCGTTATATGTTGGTCGGTGATGCTCACTGTATTATATGTTGGTCGGTGATGCTCTCTGTATTATATGCTGGTCGGTGATGCTCTCTGTATTATATGTTGGTCAGTGATGCTCTCTGTATTATATGTTGGTCGGTGATGCTCATTGTATTATATGTTGGTCGGTGATGCTCTCTGTATTATATGTTGGTCAGTGATGCTCTCTGTATTATATGTTGGTCAGTGATACTCTCTGTATTATATGTTGGTCGGTGATGCTCTCTGTATTATATGTTGGTCGGTGATGCTCTCTGTATTATACTGGTGGTCACTGATACTCTCTGTATTATATGTTGGTCAGTGATGCTCCCTGTATTATATGTTGGTCAGTGATGTTCTCTGTATTATATGTTGGTCAGTGAAACTCTCTGTATTATATGTTGGTCGGTGATGCTCTCTGTATTATATGTTGGTCGGTGATGCTCTCTGTATTATACTGGTGGTTACTGATACTCTCTGTATTATATGTTGGTCAGTGATGCTCCCTGTATTATATGTTGGTCAGTGATGCTCTCTGTATTATATGTTGGTCGGTGATGCTCTCTGTATTATATGTTGGTCGGTGATGCTCTCTGTATTATATGTTGGTTGGTGATGCTCTCTGTATTATACTGGTGGTCACTGATACTCTCTGTATTATATGTTGGTCAGTGATGCTCTCTGTATTATACTGGTGGTCACTGATACTCTCTGTATTATATGTTGGTCAGTGATGCTCTCTGTATTATATGTTGGTCAGTGATACTCTCTGTATTATATGTTGGTCGGTGATGCTCTCTGTATTATATGTTGGTCGGTGATGCTCTCTGTATTATATGTTGGTCGGTGATGCTCTCTGTATTATACTGGTGGTCACTGATACTCTCTGTATTATATGTTGGTCAGTGATGCTCTCTGTATTATATGTTGGTCAGTGATGCTCCCTGTATTATATGTTGGTCAGTGATGCTCTCTGTATTATACTGGTGGTCACTGATACTCTCTGTATTATATGTTGGTCAGTGATGCTCTCTGTATTATACTGGTGGTCACTGATACTCTCTGTATTATATGTTGGTCAGTGATACTCTCTGTATTATATGTTGGTCAGTGATGCTCTCTGTATTATATGTTGGTCGTGATGCTCTCTGTATTATACTGGTGGTCACTGATACTCTCTGTATTATATGTTGGTCAGTGATGCTCCCTGTATTATATGTTGGTCAGTGATGCTCTCTGTATTATATGTTGGTCAGTGATGCTCTCTGTATTATATGTTGGTCAGTGATGCTCTCTGTATTATATGCTGGTCGGTGATGCTCCCTGTATTATATGTTGGTCAGTGATGCTCCCTGTATTATATGTTGGTCAGTGATGTTCTCTGTATTATATGTTGGTCAGTGAAACTCTCTGTATTATATGTTGGTCGGTGATGCTCTCTGTATTATATGTTGGTCGGTGATGCTCTCTGTATTATACTGGTGGTTACTGATACTCTCTGTATTATATGTTGGTCAGTGATGCTCCCTGTATTATATGTTGGTCAGTGATGCTCTCTGTATTATATGTTGGTCGGTGATGCTCTCTGTATTATATGTTGGTCGGTGATGCTCTCTGTATTATATGTTGGTCGGTGATGCTCTCTGTATTATACTGGTGGTCACTGATACTCTCTGTATTATATGTTGGTCAGTGATGCTCTCTGTATTATACTGGTGGTCACTGATACTCTCTGTATTATATGTTGGTCAGTGATGCTCTCTGTATTATATGTTGGTCAGTGATACTCTCTGTATTATATGTTGGTCGGTGATGCTCTCTGTATTATATGTTGGTCGGTGATGCTCTCTGTATTATATGTTGGTCGGTGATGCTCTCTGTATTATACTGGTGGTCACTGATACTCTCTGTATTATATGTTGGTCAGTGATGCTCTCTGTATTATATGTTGGTCAGTGATGCTCCCTGTATTATATGTTGGTCAGTGATGCTCACTGTATTATATGTTGGTCAGTGATGCTCTCTGTATTATACTGGTGGTCACTGATACTCTCTGTATTATATGTTGGTCAGTGATGCTCTCTGTATTATACTGGTGGTCACTGATACTCTCTGTATTATATGTTGGTCGGTGATGCTCACTGTATTATATGTTGGTCGGTGATGCTCACTGTATTATATGTTGGTCGGTGATGCTCTCTGTATTATATGCTGGTCGGTGATGCTCTCTGTATTATATGTTGGTCAGTGATGCTCTCTGTATTATATGTTGGTCGGTGATGCTCATTGTATTATATGTTGGTCGGTGATGCTCTCTGTATTATATGTTGGTCGGTGATGCTCATTGTATTATATTTTGGTCGGTGATGCTCACTGTATTATATGTTGGTCGGTGATGCTCTCTGTATTATATGTTGGTCGGTGATGCTCATTGTATTATATGTTGGTCGGTGATGCTCACTGTATTATATGTTGGTCGGTGATGCTCTCTGTATTATATGTTGGTCGGTGATGCTCACTGTATTATATGTTGGTCGGTGATGCTCACTGTATTATATGTTGGTCGGTGATGCTCACTGTATTATATGTTGGTCGGTGATGCTCACTGTATTATATGTTGGTCGGTGATGCTCACTGTATTATATGTTGGTCGGTGATGCTCTCTGTATTATATGTTGGTCGGTGATGCTCACTGTATTATATGTTGGTCGGTGATGCTCACTGTATTATATGTTGGTCGGTGATGCTCTCTGTATTATATGTTGGTCGGTGATGCTCACTGTATTATATGTTGTTCGGTGATGCTCATTGTATTATATGTTGGTCGGTGATGCTCACTGTATTATATGTTGTTCGGTGATGCTCATTGTATTATATGTTGGTCGTGATGCTCACTGTATTATATGTTGGTCGGTGATGCTCTCTGTATTATACTGGTGGTCACTGATACTCTCTGTATTATATGTTGGTCAGTGATGCTCCCTGTATTATATGTTGGTCGGTGATGCTCTCTGTATTATACTGGTGGACATTAATGCTCTCTGGATTATACAGGTGGTCACTGATAAACTTTCTGTATTATTTGGTAGACTTTCACATTACACTGTTAATTTAAGTAAAGTGGGGAGGGCTATTTGGGTGAATACACGAAAGCACTAGACCACAAACTCTTGTGTAGTTATAAGACACATCATAGTATTTATAACATATATTTCCACTGTAATAGTAAAACATCTTTTTTTCAGCTAAAACAATCCATTCTGTGTGAAATCATATAATTTATAACGCTACAGTAATCAGCATGAACTTATTTTTATTTATATGGCTTGAAATATTCAAACTGTCATAATTGCTAACTAAATGCTATATCTATCTATCAATCCATCTCTAATGATGTTGACATGTATGACATTTGACTGAGCTACATCCATAATAATATTTACAACTGGAAATCTAATTTTATAATTTTTTGGAAAACAGGATATCTAAGGTTATCATCTCCATGCAGCTGTCTATCTATTCTGTTTATAAAGTATAACTGAACACCTACCTGAATATAGGGTCTTTCCTAATGGATTTGCCTCCATTCTTTATTTCCAGGTGGCGCAAGATTAGCATTAAGATTACACATTGCATATAGGGCTGTAAAGTAAAGACACCATTATTAGTGTTTTCAACTGCTTCTCATTCAGGACAAAAACAGCTTAGACCATGGGTCCTCAAACTGCGGCCCTCCAGATGTGGTGAAACTACAATTCCCAGCATGCCTTGCCACAGTTTTAACACTCCCTTATAGGAAAACTGTGGCAAGGCATGCTGGGATTTGTAGTTTCACCACATCTGGAGGGCCGCAGTTTGAGGACCCATGCCTTAGACCCTTCGTTGGAACCTTCATTTTTTCCATAACCAAGAATGATATATGTAAATTATTGCCATACATGGTCCCACCCATTTGAGCTGTTAATGACTGCCGGTTCCTGGTGCAAATGTACGGGCGGTCGGTGGGTTGCTGTACACAAAGCACGATGGGCCAATATATTTTTAGATATATTGGGCATCGGCTGTGTTGCCGGCTGTGAACGACATCAAGTCGGATGGCCGATATAGTTCGGACAGTGTGTACTCAGCATTAGAAGCAGTGGGAATTGGACCTAGCACTATTGTTCCAAAAAGAATGCAGAAGCACTCTATGGCCAGTATTCAATGCTCCCAATTCTCCGGGGTTTTTTTTTGGCGAATCGGGCTGTTTTCACTCCTTGCGGTGAATCTGTTTAACTGAAAATGTGATTCACCCTATTCAATGTTCACTGTTCGCCAAAAGCAAACAGTGAATGCCGGCCAGTTCTCCGTTTAATGTTGGCTGCAACTCGCTGGAGTATTTCAATGGGGTTTTCACTGGGATTCACTTAGAGTATATTCAATGCTAGGATGGAGAACTGCTTTCTCCATGATTTTTGCCATGATTCGCCGTTTTGCATTCGAAATCTTTTTTAGGTGAACAGGAAAGTGATCTTTTGAAATAAAGGGTTTTGGGTGGGAAGTTTGGTATCAAAAAATCTGATTTTTTTTTTCTAAGAAGGGGCATGCTATTTGTAATCATGTGCTTAAAGTACATTAATATATATTTAATTTAAATTTTTTCGTTTACATTTTTTTATACACTTTGGCCAGCAGGGGGCCGGGAGCCGAGAGCAGCTCATTAATATTAATTTATTCACTGCACTCTGGTCCCGATCATTACATATGCATGATCGGGACCAGGGAGTGTAGCGGCTGATGATCCCAGCCCCCTGCCAGCTCTGGGGGGGGGGGTCTGCCAGTGTCCTGGCAGCCCTCCTCCGTGTCAGGCGCAGGCAGGGAGACTTCCATCTTCCTGCCTGCCGCCTTCCTACAGCTCCCTGCGGCATTAAAATTCGCCGCCAGGGACTCGCTGCCCCTGACGAGTTGAATAGGGTGACACGGAGGGCTGGCAGCGAATGCTCCAGCCCTCCGGAACCCTGCAAATGTGCAGCAAATCCTAAACAGGATTTGCTGCACATTTTGTGCACTGCAGGGGGGCAGATGTAACTTGTGCAGAGAGACCAGTGATCCAGAATAAGGGCCATAGTGCACACATATTCTGTAGCGCTTTAAATAGACTATTTGAACATTCACATCAGTCCTTGGCTCCAGTGGAGCTTACAATCTATGTTCCCATACGCACACACAGACATTCTAAGGTTAATTAACCTACCAGTATATTTTTGGATTGTGGGAGGATACCTGAGTACCCGCAAGAACGGGGAGAATATACAAACTCCGCACAGTTAGGGCCATGTGGGAATCGAACCCATGACCTCAGTGCTGTGAGGCAGTAATGCTAACCATTACACCATCCGTGATGCCCATTAATGAGCTCTAAATTAGGGAAAGACAGAAATGTGTGAATTAATGAAAGTGTTGTTACTGAGATTAATGAGGGAATTTAAAAGAATATATGTTTTATTTTTTAGAGCTGATGAATTGCATTGAGTAGAGAATCCTACAAACAGTCAGACATTGAACTGGAGGATACTGGTGGGAATCATGTAAGGGATTTCAATTCTACCTTACAGCCACCAGATGGCAGTAGTTATTGGGTGACCTAAATTTCGCACATGTATCCAGCAGAGGGCTCACACCATTGACAACTCAATGCTCTGTGCTCCAATAATTAGTCTGTCTGGCGCACTGTGTATTTGTTTCTGCAACATCAACTAGGCCCAATATATATTCTCAACTCCAGATCTAAGTTACAGGAAACACAGTTATTGTATCTGTCTTGGTTATCATGCTCACACTGTGCTGCCTGCCATTACTTGTAACTTTGATCCTATCATTATTTTCCTTACTTTATTTTGTTGACTATTAGCAAACACATGTGGGCTTTATTCACATAGTTGTAGGAATTTTTAGGTTCCTTGAAAGTAATTTAGAAATTAACTTAAAAATACTGATAATGGTCATGCAGCAAATTAGTGTATCCTAACTTACTAGTGCATGAAAGAATGAATCCAGACACACAAAGTTGCAATGGATTTTAGGCATATTTGTTGATACCTACCCCTCGAACATCCTAATGCCACATTTATGTCCCAACATGTTGGAATGAAGGAAATGATCTGGCACACACCTACACAGGCCGTATCGGATGCTATACATTGTGGGTGCTAAAAATCACCTGCGATGTGCCACTGACCCAGCCCGACCTCTGACTCCGATCCAATGCCCACAGGACTGTGCATTGGATTGGATGTCATACACATGAGATTTGGGCCGATTTTACCCAATTTGTTGGCCTGATCCACAGGAATCAGGTGAAATCTGGCCCAAATTGCAGAGTGTATGGAGGCCTTTAATTATTAAAGCCCTTTGAGTGCCAAGTGAATTTGGCAAAATAGGTGTGAAAATTGCCAGCAAACATTTTTCTTTAATCACAATGACCTGTAATGTTTACCTTATATAGTAAATATAATCTTTTTTTACACAACACAAATGTGAGCGAAGCTGGCATTTTTTTGCGGATATTTTGCACGTCTCGCACAGATATCGGCACTCAAAGGGTTAACTTGTTCCATTGTATGTCAATAAAGCTATTGTCTTGTGGCCACCAGATACCCACCACTAAGGGGCCAAATCAATTGGATTAGAAGCTCCTCCTTGGGTATAGTGAAGACAGAACGGATTTAAACTTCTGAATTATTTCTACAGTGCATGAGTGTTCCTCTGCAAAGGGGCCCGGCCAGCCTGGGGGTGGGGGGTGTGCATTTGGTGGAGCGGAGTTAACCTGCTCTCTGGGCTCAGAACACATGCAGCCCAGCAAGCAGGTGTGAATTAGGCCCTAAATTCCAAGGGGGAGACTCCCCAATTTCAAATATGGGAATCCTGTGCCTGTGGGTTCCACGATCCTCTCATTCATTTCCAGGGTTTTTAAATTGTAAGCAATGTTCATCATGGAAGGGGATGCCTAATGACATCACTGAGGGTCAGGCATAGTAATGCCCTCTCTCCCAGTCTAAAGGTCCATACACACTGGGCGATGTCATCGCTGGGGGGAAAGCCGCTCAGGGCATACACACCGAGCCGCTTTCCCCCGCCCGGCGTGGTCAGCCGACAGCAGACGGCTTTGCAGCGCTGGTAATACCATCACCGCTCATCGCCGGGCCATACACACTGCTGTTTTGAGCGGCTTTCAGCTCAAGATCACCCAGTGTGTATGGGCCATTAGCGATATAAACTATGTATATGAAGAGGACACTGGTATGCCTGACCTTCATGTATTGCTTAAGACTGATTCATCTCATTCTTTGCACCAAAGGAGTATAGAGTGTTTTGGAAGGAGGAGAGGGTGGTTGGCATTGATTCATGGGTCCTCAAACTGCGGCCCTCCAGATGTTGTGAAACTACAAATCCCAGCATGCCTTGCCACAGTTTTGCTATAAGAGAGTGTTAAAACTGTGGCAAGGCATGCTGGGATTTGTAGTTTCACAACATCTGGAGGGCCGCAGTTTGAGGACCCATGGCATTGATAGACCTGAGAGATGTATCATAGCAACCAATCAGATTCTACTTATCATTTATGGAACATCTTCTAAGGGATAATAGCTAATATCTGATTGACTTCTATGAACAACATCTCTCACTTCTAAAAATGTACCCCTTAGTGACCCAATGATTATTTTGATATTGTTGGCCAACTTTACAGTTTTACTTACAGATATAACTGCCACCAGCACTCTTCCCAGCTGGGTGTAGCTGTTTTCATCACTTGACATTTTCCAGGACATCTGCAAAAAACAAATAATGATTGTATCAAACTGGGTAAAGTAAACCATTCTTGCAATTACATTTGTTATGCACTGTAAGGGGCAGAATCATTGTGCTAAAGCTAGTCCCACACTTGACATATTACAGAAATACTTCATTTTATTTTTGACAGCTGCAACTAAGCTATGAACATCCGATTTCTAGTGTACACACTAATCACAAAAGGTCAACACACCCAAAAGGTTGACAGGGAAATTGTCGACACATGAAAATGTTGACATTTATTTTTCACAGGTTTTTGTATCTATGTCGACAAGGATTTCTGATTAGTGTAACGCGCACCCTCGCATGGTTTGCTTCGCTCACATGTGCTGGGCTAGGGAGAGGGCTGCGGCTGGATGACAGGAAAGAAGGTGGTGGGGAAGTACACACCAGGACCACAACCATGCACCTTCTATAAATGTGAGCCCAGAAAACCAGTACCCGCTTTCTTCACCTCTTGGCACCACTGCACAGGGGTCAGAGTTCAGCTGAATTGTCAATAAGTGTAATTTATATATTGCTCAGTCAAGGTGTTTTTGATTACTCTTTGAAATTGACATCCAAACTTCTATTAGCACCAATCTACAGAGAGTGGTTTGATGGAGAACAGCAACAACAAAGGCATTTTCAGAAATACTTTAAAACCATATGACCACCTAATAGTATTATCCTTTATTTATATAATGCCACAGGAGGTCTGCAGTGCCTTAAAAAAAAAAAAACAACAACTGCAAAATACAAAAACAGCAAAAGTAGGGCCATGACAAGAAAGACAGTAACAATCTGGTTACACACTCTGCAAAATATTGTATGATATATCATTTCAATGCTGAGAAGAACAATATATTGTAAAAATAGTACCTGTGATCTTATGTTCCCACCCGTTGTTCATTGGATTATCCCATCTGATGTGCGGCATGTCAGGTGGGACAATCCCAGGAATGAAGCAATGCATGTTACATGCAGTATCTAACAATATGTTGCAATATGATATATTGCATAGTGTGTATGGTGGCATGATGTTACATCACGTCCTATCATTGCTGAAACAAACCACTGCATTGTGTGTACCCAGCTTTACAGATCAGAACATGCCATAACATGGACATCATTTATACACACTGCTGCTGCAGCGGTCATCATACTCAGATAAACAGCATGGCGGCAGAACCCAAGTGATAGGTGTGGTTGCAGGCAGCGGGTAGATGATAGTACAAGTGAGTGAAAGAAAAGCACATATGGGAAGAGAGCACTTAATTAAATATATATCAAATCTTATCTATATTTAGGGGCTGCAGCTGCCACTGCCTGTTACACAGAGGTGATCACACATGTGAGATAAATGTAATTGTGTTGTTTTACTATTCTGCAAGCTTTCTATTCTATTTCTATTCTCGTGATTCCATTATATAAAACACAATGCGCTATTTTAAGACAATTCAAGCACAAATTAAGAAAGAATACGGCGTACCTTTAAAAAACAGATCAGGCAACCAAGGAGTGGGTAGATTGGAATGAATATGGAAAAAAGGTCATGAAATATTGTAGATATCAAGTCGTTCCATATGACGGAGGATAGCTCAACAACAGTGATAGTAATCAGACACACCTAAAGATGGAAACAAAAACATTTAGCAATGCATAATAACACATGTGAACATTGCACCACTATTACATGTGTGTACAAAAGTAGTAAACTGCTAGTGGTTAAAAAAAACAAAACTGCGGGTTGGTAAAACCTGAAAGGTAGGGGCATAGCCAATTAGCCATAAGGATTACCGCACAGGGAAAGGCTCTGGGTTTCACACCAAGAACTACTCAATTATTTAGCATTATCCCTACACTGTAATCTTGGTACTGTAAGGTGGCGCATAGAGTCCATGCAAAATGCAGCAATCTCTGGGGTTCCACAAACATTAAATCCCAAGTGTGCTCTATCACAATGGATTGAACCCAAAACACCTGTTTTTGCTTTGTTATTATCCATCATTTATGATTTATTGCCTATGAATTGGACAGCAGACCCACAGATCAATGGCTAGATGTCACCTTATTTTCTATCTAGTTATTTTATGTGCAAGCTCTGTCGCCAGAGATGATGTCAGCACTTAAATATACCTTTCAGCTAACAACCTTGTACAACCTAGTTACTTATTGGGAATGTACTCTTCCAACTTATGAAGCAATTCATCATGAATAGCAGAAGTGTTAAAATCACTATTAGCCAATTTTTGCCTTCTGCACACGCGCAACTGCGTCAGCCTGCATGTGCGAAGCTCAAATTTAGGTCTCATTCCGAGCAATTGTATTTTGAGTGTTGGTGGGGGGTGTTGACAGGGCAGTGATGAAGCGTTAGGTCTAGTGGTGCGGTTCAGGCAATGCAGCTGTGTCTGGGGCATTTTTGGGGTGGTTCGGGGCAGCTGCTTGATATCACATGCAGCCGCTGCATGCCAAAAACTGTTCAAAAGTGTACCCTGGGGGATTCATACATCGGGCATACGGGACCTAATTGAATAGGTAAAAGCCAACAATAAGCATTATGCCCCATAATGTCAATTTCAGAGTTCTAAAAAAAGGGGGGGGGGCAAGGATGGTTCCTCTTTGTGGTTTATTTACTAAACTTACTTGTTTATTAATGGCAACATTTTAAAAAGGCAATGTTTCTTAATAGCAAGACACCCCATGTTTTCTTATTAAACACATTGCCTTTAAAATTGTGGGGATAAACATACTTAAAAAAGGCAACTTTTAAAGCCACTGCATTAAAAATAAGCCATCATGACATCAAATGTAAAACATGGAGAAGGAAGTGTGATGGTCTGGCCAAATTTGATGGATCCCAAGTCAGCAACTTGCACTAAATTACATCTTCAGACAAGCCATTTGGTCAAAGAATCAACAGCCATGCAATTACAGTCAGTTGCTGTAACTCAGGGATAAAATAAAGATCATAGGCAAAACAGGAGGCCAAGAATATGGGACCTTATCTCCTTCAGCACAGGACTGGTGCAAAAAAAGGCATTATTGTGGATATATCTCTATCTCTTCATCTCTTTATATAATTTGATAATATCGCAAAATAAAATCTTGCTTATTGCACTGCTCCATATAACATATTGGGCAGCACGGATGGTGTGGGCAGCAAGGATGATGTAATGGTTAGCATTACAGTCTCACAGCTCTGAGGTCATGGGTTTGATTCCCACTTGGGCCTAATGGTTTGATTCCCACATGGCCCTAACTGTGCGGAGTTTGTATATTTTGGTAGGTTAATTGGCTCCCAACAAATTAACCCTAGATTTTCTGTGTGTATGTGTGGTAGGGAATATAGATTGTAAGCTCCACTGAGGCAGGGACTGATGTGAATGTTCAAATATTCTCTGTAAAGCGCTGCGGAATATGTGTGCGCTATATAAGAAACTGTTAATAAATAATAAATAACTAGTTGTACCTACAATGCTCCTTACTCTCTATAAGCCTTTGTACATTTCTGTTAGATGACAAATGCCACCATCTCAGGGTTGTCTACCCTCCCGGAATGGCCGGGAGGGTCCCGGAAATCGGGTCCCCCTCCCGGCCTCCCCTCAGAAAGGGGGGCAACCCTCCCGCATTAACCCCAATCCCCCGCAATCCGCCCCTTGGCGGGGGGGGGGGTCCGTGAGTAAAATTGCGTCATTTTAACCCCGCCCCCCGCCGTGCAATGCCTGAAATACCGGCATTACACGGTGGGGGCGTGGCTAAAATGACGCAATCACTGTAGGCACGCCCCCAACAGGAAAGCCTGTCTGTGGCT
>NC_139222.1:211375638-211685638 GCF_055691185.1 Crinia signifera | reverse complement strand
AGGGGGCACAAAACTCCATCACAGGCAATTACACTTGTGAAGAGATCCCTTTTCATGTAGGGTTAACACCCGTCCGGGATTACTCCGGAAAGTCCGGTAATTTATACCGACGTCCGGAGTCCGGACGGGTGGTATAGTCCAGGAATGAGCCCCCTCTCTGCATGCCCCGGCCGCCCGGCCCGACACCGCTGTCCGCCGTCCCGACTGAGCTCCCTCCCTGAGTCCCTCCGCTTGTTATGTGCGCTGAGCCGGGCGGCCATGATTTGATTTGTCACTTCCAATCCACACACAGGATTGGAAGGAACGCAGGCAGGGGGCGGCGCCGCGGGCCTGATTATTAACTCAGTCTCCCAGCTGGACACCCATGGGTGCTACCACCACAATCTTGTTGCATTGGTTGGATTGGACACCTCACGTTAGCATAATACGCCCATTGACCTCTGTAACCTTAATAATTTGCAATGACCCTGTCTATGAATCAACCAATCTACATACGTCCATTCTGTTACCTATGAGACTGTAAGCCATTCTCGCAAGTTCTGCTCCACCTAAGCTCAACCCATAAGGTGCAAATGTCTTGGCTGAGGAGCTGATATACAACCTATTAATTACATAGCAAAGCAGTGACATCACCTAGGCATGACGTTCTTTGTTTTATCTTATTGGTCAGTGTAATACCGTATAATGTTGTATGGCCAGTGCCCGCAGCCAGCTGGGAGGTGACCTGGGAACACGCTGGCAGGAATATGGGGCAAGGGTGAGACTTGTTGACGTTATATAACCATGGGGTGCTATGAAGGGTGACCTTGCCCTGGTATGCTGACCACTGCGGAACGCATATCGTGTAATGGGCATTGCGGTATATAGTGTAACATGTAATGGGCATAACGTGTTATGGGCATTATGGAATGTGGTATACTATGCAATGGGTGTGTGATGTGTAATCGGCATTACGGTGTCCGTGTTGTCCCTATCTTAGAAACAATGTGGTATACTATGGAATTTTGTATACAATGTAATGGGTGTGTGACGAGTAATCTGCATTATGTTGAAAAATTTTGACGCGCGCATTGTCTGTTTTGTTCCTCTTTTGCAAAAAACGTTTTCAGTCCTGGCATATCGTGTAATAGGCATTGCAGTGTATGGAGTAACATGTAATGGGCATCATGGTGTGTGGCATATGTATAATGGACATCACAGTGTGTGCCATATGTATAATGGGCATCACGGTGTGAGGCATATGTATAATGAGCATCACAGTGTTTGGCATATATATATTGGGCATCACGGTGTGCGGCATATGTATAATGGGCATCATGGTGTGCGGTATATGTATAATGGGCATCATGGTGTGCGGTATATGTATAATGGGCATCATGGTGTGCGGTATATGTATAATGGGCATCACGGTGTGTGGCATATGTATAATGGGCATCACGGTGTGTGGCATATGTATATTGGGCATCACGGTGTGCGGCATATGTATAATGGGAATCACGGTGTGCGGCATATGTATAATGGGAATCACGGTGTGTGGCATATGTATAATGGGCATCACGGTGTGTGGCATATGTCTAATGGGCATCATGGTGTGTGGCATATGTATATTGGGCATCACGGTGTGTGGCATATGTATATTGAGCATCACTGTCTCACCTCCCTGCATCCTCCACCACTTTGTGACTCCCCTCCCTGCATCCCCTGCCACTCTGCATTCCCCCTCCTACCCTGCATCCTCTGCCACCATGCCCCCCTCACACTCTGCGTCCTGTGCCACCCTGGGTAAGTCCTCAGTCCCTTCGTTCTCAGCCACTCTGCATCTCCCCTCCCAGCATTCTACGCCACCCTCCGTCCCCCCCCTCCCTCCCTGCATCCTCTCCACCCTGCCACTCTACTGTGTTGGGAGACCCCCTGTCACCCCCCCCCCCCCCCCCGTCTCTATCTCCCTAGCCCCACAGGCCGCAGAATAAACGCTGTGTGCATGCGCCTATTCTGCAGCCTGAGGGGCTGGGGACATAGCCAGCAGCTCAGAGAGCCACTAGCCATGCCCTCACAGTGGCAAAAATTGGGCGTGCCCTCGTTGAAATAGGCCACACCCCCATATTGATAGGTCACGCCCCCAAAAAATGGTGCGCGCCTGAGGCGCGCAACAACACCCCCCCCCCCCCCCATTAGGGCTGCTTCAAGATATTTCCCGGGCTGGTTTTAATTCCCAATCCGCCCCTGTGCGGAGGTACACATTACAGGAAAAAGCACATGGTGGGGTTGATGTGTGCTGCAGGAGAGGAGGGGGGGGGGGGGGAGAGAAAAGACATGAACACACATTTGCAGGGGACTGACACTTTTACAAGGGATTGATGGGTGAAGTGTTGGTGCATAGGCTGACCCTGCTGCTTCCCCTCACAGCTCCATGCTCACCATGAGGGGTAGGGCTGGGGGTAGTCCAGGTGTTCTCAGCCGTAGGGGTGGTGGGCCTGGTCCACTCATGGCAAAGGTGAGTTGAGGCCACATGATATTCCTGAGTTTTTGGGATATAATGCAGTCCTTCAGCAGTAATGATGGTTTGTTCGTTGCCTTCTGGTTTCCTTCGGGTTAACGCGGGTATAACGCTGCTATTAATTTAAAGATGACCCTTTATAACTAGACCCTTCAGATACTAGACCCCTAACGTCCTAAAGGACTGACGTCCCAAACTATACTCAATATATAAGCCTAAAACAAACATATGTCCATCCTGAATTAGCTGCCCCTCCCAATACACCTCCCCCACCAGCAAAAGGTGCTAATCAGACCAAACCAATGTAAGAGCAGTAGCACTATCCCAATAGTTCTAAGTTCTTCACATAGCACAGATAAAACCACAATAGCAGCTTTTACAGATTTAAAGCGATGTTCTGCAGTAGAAATCTGAAATAGGTTTACCCCGTTTAAATCAGTGCAAACAGTTGCGATGTTCTGCAGTAGAAATCTGAAATAGGTTTACCCCGTTTAAATCAGTGCAAACAGTTGCGATGTTCTGCAGTAGAAATCTGAAATAGGTTTACCCCGTTTAAATCAGTGCAAACAGTTGCGATGTTCTGCAGTAGAAATCTGAAATAGGTTTACCTGTTGATGGAATATAGAGAGGAGTCAATTCACAATCGATATCCAAGGAAGTTATAAATAATATAACGCGGGTATAACGCTGCTATTAATTTAAAGATGACCCTTTATAACTAGACCCTTCAGATACTAGACCCCTAACGTCCTAAAGGGTGAGCAGCTACCAACACACCTGTGCAGAGCCCCTCCAATGTCTGTTTAAACAATGTGGTCACAAGCCATAGGGCACCCCAAAACTAGGAAAGGTGAGTGCCGATGTTAAGTGTATATATTATATATATATTTATATATAAAACATGCTTCAGTGACTCCCTGCACAGCTGGCTCAGTATAGAGTTCATCTTAAAGCCGATCTGTTCTCTTGGTGTCTTCCCCAAGTAGTGCTTTGTACCACACCCTATAGGGAAGAGCACAAATGGAAAGTAACCCAGGAGTGAGCATGTGACAGGACCAGTCTTTATTTTTTTTGCCATTTCCAATTCTGTGATAACTGGACATAATATTGTTTTACTTGTTTCATCAATTTGTTACTAAAAACTGAAGCAAAGCAGTAGATCAGAGACATATGAGGCATGCATCATTCTGTACAAAGTGTATTACGCTTTAGTGGCATTTGTGTTACAGTATGTTCCATACATTTCTCAGCTATATGATATTTCCCCAGTATTGGCGCTATATGATATGTCCCTAGTATTGGTGCTATATAATATGTCCCCAGTATTGGTGCTATATAATATTTCCCCAGCATTGGTGCTACTGTATATGATATTTCCCCAGTATTGGCGTTATATGATATCTCCCTAGTATTGGCGCTATATTTTTCCCCAGTATTGGTGTTATACAATATCTCGCCAGTATAGGCGTTATATAACATCTCCACAGTGTTGGCATTATATGATATTTCCCCAGTATTGGTGTTATACAATATCTCGCCAGTATAGGCGTTATATAACATCTCCACAGTGTTGGCATTATATGATATTTCCCCAGTATTGGTGTTATACAATATCTCGCCAGTATAGGCGTTATATAACATCTCCACAGTGTTGGCATTATATGATATTTCCCCAGTATTGCTGCTATATGATATTTCCCCTGTATTGGCGCTGTATGATATCTCCCCAGTATTGGCGCTACTGTATATGATATTTCCCCAGTATTGGCGTTATATGATATATCCCTAGTATTGGCGCTATATGATATTTCCCCAGTATTGGTGTTATACGATATCTCGCCAGTATGGGCGTTATACAGTATAATTTCTGCACAGTGTTGGCATTATATGATATCTCCCCAGTATTGGCACTACTGTATATGATATTTCCCCAGTATTGGCATTACATATGATATCTTCCTAGTATTGGCGCTATATGATATTTCCCCAGTATTGGTGTTATACGATATCTCGCCAGTATAGGCGTTATATGATATCTCCACAGTGTTGGCATTATATGATATTTCCCCAGTATTGGCGCTATATGATATTTCCCCAGTATTGGCGTTATATGATATCTCCCCAGTATGGGCATTATATGAGATATCCTCAATATTGGTGTTATATAATATATCCAGGGGCAAAGACCATGCTGCATTCATCTTACATGCAGGATGACAGAGAACATTGTTATTGACCCACAGAAGTGTGCATTGGCAGGGGCGGATTGGGAATTAAAACCAGCCCGGGAAATATCTTGAAGCAGCCCTAATGGGGGGGGGGGGGGGGTGTTGTTGCGCGCCTCAGGCGCGCACCATTTTTTGGGGGCGTGACCTATCAATATGGGGGTGTGGCCTATTTCAACGAGGGCACGCCCAATTTTTGCCACTGTGAGGGCATGGCTAGTGGCTCTCTGAGCTGCTGGCTATGTCCCCAGCCCCTCAGGCTGCAGAATAGGCGCATGCACACAGCGTTTATTCTGCGGCCTGTGGGGCTAGGGAGATAGAGACGGGGGGGGGGGGGGGGGTGACAGGGGGTCTCCCAACACAGTAGAGTGGCAGGGTGGAGAGGATGCAGGGAGGGAGGGGGGGGACGGAGGGTGGCGTAGAATGCTGGGAGGGGAGATGCAGAGTGGCTGAGAACGAAGGGACTGAGGACTTACCCAGGGTGGCACAGGACGCAGAGTGTGAGGGGGGCATGGTGGCAGAGGATGCAGGGTAGGAGGGGGAATGCAGAGTGGCAGGGGATGCAGGGAGGGGAGTCACAAAGTGGTGGAGGATGCAGGGAGGTGAGACAGTGATGCTCAATATACATATGCCACACACCGTGATGCCCAATATACATATGCCACACACCATGATGCCCATTAGACATATGCCACACACCGTGATGCCCATTATACATATGCCACACACCGTGATTCCCATTATACATATGCCGCACACCGTGATTCCCATTATACATATGCCGCACACCGTGATGCCCAATATACATATGCCACACACCGTGATGCCCATTATACATATGCCACACACCGTGATGCCCATTATACATATACCGCACACCATGATGCCCATTATACATATACCGCACACCATGATGCCCATTATACATATACCGCACACCATGATGCCCATTATACATATGCCGCACACCGTGATGCCCAATATATATATGCCAAACACTGTGATGCTCATTATACATATGCCTCACACCGTGATGCCCATTATACATATGGCACACACTGTGATGTCCATTATACATATGCCACACACCATGATGCCCATTACATGTTACTCCATACACTGCAATGCCTATTACACGATATGCCAGGACTGAAAACGTTTTTTGCAAAAGAGGAACAAAACAGACAATGCGCGCGTCAAAATTTTTCAACATAATGCAGATTACTCGTCACACACCCATTACATTGTATACAAAATTCCATAGTATACCACATTGTTTCTAAGATAGGGACAACACGGACACCGTAATGCCGATTACACATCACACACCCATTGCATAGTATACCACATTCCATAATGCCCATAACACGTTATGCCCATTACATGTTACACTATATACCGCAATGCCCATTACACGATATGCGTTCCGCAGTGGTCAGCATACCAGGGCAAGGTCACCCTTCATAGCACCCCATGGTTATATAACGTCAACAAGTCTCACCCTTGCCCCATATTCCTGCCAGCGTGTTCCCAGGTCACCTCCCAGCTGGCTGCGGGCACTGGCCATACAACATTATACGGTATTACACTGACCAATAAGATAAAACAAAGAACGTCATGCCTAGGTGATGTCACTGCTTTGCTATGTAATTAATAGGTTGTATATCAGCTCCTCAGCCAAGACATTTGCACCTTATGGGTTGAGCTTAGGTGGAGCAGAACTTGCGAGAATGGCTTACAGTCTCATAGGTAACAGAATGGACGTATGTAGATTGGTTGATTCATAGACAGGGTCATTGCAAATTATTAAGGTTACAGAGGTCAATGGGCGTATTATGCTAACGTGAGGTGTCCAATCCAACCAATGCAACAAGATTGTGGTGGTAGCACCCATGGGTGTCCAGCTGGGAGACTGAGTTAATAATCAGGCCCGCGGCGCCGCCCCCTGCCTGCGTTCCTTCCAATCCTGTGTGTGGATTGGAAGTGACAAATCAAATCATGGCCGCCCGGCTCAGCGCACATAACAAGCGGAGGGACTCAGGGAGGGAGCTCAGTCGGGACGGCGGACAGCGGTGTCGGGCCGGGCGGCCGGGGCATGCAGAGAGGGGGCTCATTCCTGGACTATACCACCCGTCCGGACTCCGGACGTCGGTATAAATTACCGGACTTTCCGGAGTAATCCCGGACGGGTGTTAACCCTACATGAAAAGGGATCTCTTCACAAGTGTAATTGCCTGTGATGGAGTTTTGTGCCCCCTTAAAAAATATATTTACTTATGGGGGGAGGGGGGTACAAAACTCCATCCCAGGCAGCAACTTATGCACTTACACTTATGAAGAAATACCCTTACACCTCCATTTCAATTGAACACACAAAAAAAAATCTTGCCAGGGAAATGGCCCGGTTTCCCGGTAGGCCAATCCGCCCCTGGCGATTTCCCCTTTCGCCTTGACTATCTCTGCCACGGCAGACTTAACATTATGCGCTGTACTCCGCAGTGAAGTTACGGCCAATACATTTACGCCTCCTGCTACTGTCAGCCTGCGTTACCATAGTAATGCCCGGCGTCTATGCCTGAGCTTGACGTGCAGCCCAGCAACGAGGCAGCGTCCTGGCGCATGCCAGTGACGCACACCCCAGTCACTATGTGACGTCATCTTAAGGCGGCCTGGAGGACACGGCGGCGTGGGAGGTGGCCGGGGATCATGTGTTTGTTTGTTCTTCTGACATGTAAGTATAAATTGTGTATTTTCTATGTTTCTGGTTGTCCTGATGAAATTATATATATATATATATATATATCTATATATATATATATATATAGATATATATATATATATAATTTCATCAGGACAACCAGAAACATAGAAAATACACAATTTATACTTACATGTCAGAAGAACAAACAAACACATGATCCCCGGCCACCTCCCACGCCGCCGTGTCCTCCAGGCCGCCTTAAGATGACGTCACATAGTGACTGGGGTGTGCGTATAGATATATATATAGAGATATATATAGATATATAGATATATATATATATATATATATATCTATCTATAGATATAACTATATATAGATATATATATATATATATATATATCTATCTATATATCTATATATATAGATATATATATCTATATATAGATATATATATATATAGATATATATTTACATATCTATAAATTTATATATATATATATATATATATATATATATCTATCTATAGATATAGATATATATAGATAGACTGGGGCAGGCTGTATTATTTATTATTATTAGTTGTGGCACTTTACCTGCCACCTGTGGCTGCCCCTCAGAGTCAGTCAGTCTGGTGCTGGCTGCCTGCTGCTGCCGCCGCTGCCCGAGTGCCCGTCAGTTCCGGCTCCCCAGCCCAGCGCACGAAACATTCCTGCGCGCTGCTGCTGCTGCTGGGGAGCTGCTGCCATGGTTCTTCCAGACCGCGGGAGCGGCTGTGTGCGCTCGCGCATGCGCACCAGCCCTCCCGCGGCCATTTTAACTTTGGGAGCCGGCGAGGACGGCCGCGGCCATCTTTAATTAGGGCATGGTGCTGCGGCCGCGGCCCAGAGCACGGAGATAGGGAGGGTGAGCGACTGAGCGGCCACTTTTGTTCTAAAATGTGCCGGCCCACCGGGAAACGGCCCGGTTTCCCGGTGGGCCAATCCGCCCCTGTGCATTGGTAACGATATAGAGCATACACAGATGTACTAAGCTTGAAAAGTGATACAATGGAGAGTGATAAACCACTAACCAATCAGCTACTTCCTGTCATTTTTTCAAACACAGCCTGTGACATGGCAGTTAGCAGCTAATTGGCTGGTAGTTTATCACTCTCCATTTTATCACTTTTCAAGCTTAGTACATCTGGCCCTAAGTGATATTGTAAATTATATCAATCAGAAGGGGAAAAATGAGTGATAGAATTTAAAATATTGCATACTGTGTGTAAGGCTTTAGACTGGACAATCTATAGAATATGTGCATGGTTAAAAAGTCCAATGACTGCAGGTACACAGCTGCCAATCAGAGCCATAACCAGATTTTGGGCCTGATTCAGACCTGCTCACTGTGCTGCATGTGCCAACGAGCAGGCAAAAGCCGCCCCGCCGAGTTAATGCCCCCTGCACTCCACTGCCCCTGCGAATGCATACACATACATTCACACAGGGGGAAAATCATTCACCAACTAATGAGTTTTCCCCTGCTGGCAGCCCAGTGAATGGGTGGCTCATGCCAGATAGAGAATTGGTGTTTCCCTAATTTTTTCAATAGGGACATAAGGCGCATGTCCTCATGGGGAAGGGGCATGCACACACTTATAGAACTTATTAATTCAATAAATAGTATAGCTGCAATGCCACAGATGATGGGTTTGAATCCTGGGTATGTCAGCATATTAAAATGTAATAAAGGAGAATGTGACTGAATAAAAACAGCTCTCATGTTACGTTCACGAATGTTGTATAGGTATTAATGATGGAAGGGGAAGGAGACAGGGTAGGTCAGGAGATGTCGGGACTCAAAGAAGAGAGAAGTTAGGAGTGAAAGTAATTAAAACAGGTAATTGAGACGTGCCGCCAACTGCACCCCCTACCTTGCAGCTCTGGGCAGTATTCAATGAGGCCATGTTCTACGGCGAATGTATGCTATTTTCATGCTCTAAGGTGAATCTTTTTACTGAAAAAGTGAATCACCCTATTCAACGTGCAATATTCGCTGACGGCGAACAGTGAATTACGGGCAATTCACCTTCTGATAATCTCCGCAACTCGCTGTGGTTTTTCAATGGGTTTTGCAATGTGATTCGCCATGAGTGTATTCAATGATCAGATGGTGAATTGCTTTCTAAGTGATTTTCGCCGTGTGTCACTGTGTAGCAATCGCCATCTTTTTATGGTGAACTGGAATGTGAACTTTTAAAATAATGTTATTTTTTTAAATTTGGTGTAAAAAAATCAGGAATTTTATTATGTAAGAGGGGCATGATATTTTTATTCATGTACTTAAATATATATTTAATTTAAAAATCATTATTATCTTTTTACACATAACAGCCAGCAGGGGGCGGAGAGCCGCTCATTAGATATTCATATATTCACTGCTCCCGATCATTACATATGCGCGATCGGGAGCAGTGCAAGCGGCTCCCTGCCTGCGTCCCCTGCTAGCTCTCCAGGGGGGCAGCTTGTGCTGCCTGGGTCCCAGAGAGCCCTCCTCCCCACTGCCCCACATAAATTCTGGGGCAGGCAGGGAGAATTCCATCTCCCTGCCTGCCGCCGTCCCCCGGCTCCCTGTGGCGTCCGCCGCAGGGGTTAAGAATCGCTGTCAGGGGCAGCGAGCCCCTGCGGCATTGAATACGGTGACAGCGAGGGCTGGCAGCGAAGGCTCCAGCCCTCTAGAACACGGCGACTGTGCAGCGAATCCTAAACAGGATTCGCTGCACATGCCGAGTATTCACATTGAATACTGCCCTCTGTGTGCGGTCCTTATGGCCAGGCTGATAAGAATAAAATATGAGGGTAAACAGAAGCCCAAATCTCTCACCACTGCACAACTGAGCCTAAGGGCAATAGGTAAACACAATAATTAACAATTTGATCTGAATTTCTCAATTAGAAAAGTTGGTCTAGGGGTAGCTTGAAAAAAATGCTGATACACTAGGTGCCATGATTAAGGAAAGGTCTAGTGTTTTATCCCAACATGCGATGATGAAGTGAATTACTGTAATATCATATTGAGCTCCATAGCATTGTTTCATACCTCCCAACATGACTTCGCTCTTAATTTAGGATTAGGATCACCGGCGTTGAAGCACCTTTCTTATCGATTAACCTGTTTAAAACAGGTGATGGCAATCATACATTAATAGGGTAGTCCAGAAACAGAGCAATGTGTTCCTCCTGGAGAGGGTCATATTGGGAGGTATGTTGTTTGATATATCTGACTCATGTACAAATCTTATTAACTGTAGTTCCTTTTAAACTGACATTCATTAAACTCTGCACCAGCCCAAAGCACTGTATAGAACAGTTGGCTAGTTTTTACCTTGTTCCGGGGGGCAGATTCCCTCAGTGCTGGTGATCCCCAGGGGAACAGTCCAGCACATATGTTACATGCATGATAACATGTATGAGTATAAATGTCAAGCAATCCCTCTTTCCACTACATGGTTGCACTGGGGCTGTAGCCACCACTGAATATACCCATGTGAGTCCAAAACATAAAGGTATCTGCCAATCTAACAACAGTTTAACCTTATAATATATTTAATTAATATGTAATGCTAATGTACAAGTTGAATGTTCACATGTTCATTCTAGTATTTTGGAACATTTTAGTTATACTTTTACTGTTGGAGCAGGAACTGGGACTGACAGTTACATTCTCAAGGTTCCAGGACAACAGTAATCTAATGGTGCAATTCTGTTTCACTCTGTGTCACATACTTCGTCATTAGCAAAATGGAGTTTTAATTCTTCTATTACAAGTGACAAAATGAGACCAACGTAAATATTCTGTTGTCAGTTTATTTAACAAGAGGATAAACTTTAAAAGTTTTCATTTTATGTCTCCTGACATCAAGTACTGTACTAAAGGTCTCCACCACAACAATCTACTTCAAAGTACAGCATGTTTAATTATTTATTTGTTGCCTGAGCTTTGTGGCCATACAGTAGCATGAAAAGTGACTAACATCCCTGCCCAGTGGTATAGCCAGAGACAGCTTTTTATTGCCTAGACCAGTGGTTTCCAACCTGGGGTACTAGTACCCCTGGGGGTACTCTGCAGACCAGTTGGGGGTACTTGGAAATAATATTGGTAATGGCGGAAGAAAAAGTCTCCCAATGGCAAAAGAAGTCTACCATTGACATGGAAACAAGCCACGTTGTGTCATTTCCAGTTCCATCTGCTTTTGCCCAACCAGCAATTCACTGAAAGCTACCTGTGAACATCTTCCCCGCACTGGTGGAAGAAGCATTAATCCTACAGGCGTTAGCGGGAACTCTGGAGACAATACACAGCCAGTGGCCAGACAAAGATGGACCTGATTCCAGACCATATACTAGTCCACGGCTACTCCTTAATATTAGGACACGCATACTGCTCACTTCCACTCATAAGTACTGTGGAAATTTCAAATTGAGAGGAGGGGTACTTATAAATGAAAAGCCTAATCAAGGGGGAATGAGAGAGAAAAAAGGTTGGGAACCACTGCCCTAGACCATTATATAATTCATCCTCAGCATAAGGGTCTAAGCACACCAGCCAAGGATCGCTGCATGGTGCGGATACCCTACCCCTTTGCATCACTATACTGTATCTGCCTCTTTATTGCAACAATCTGCGCGGCATTCTCCACCGCCAGGGGTGTATCGAGAACTTTGTGGACCCCCACCATTTTCACTACAATTAACCCCTGGGATGGGGGGACAGAAAAAGAGTAAGGTAGGTGAGAATCATAAATGGAGTCGGGGACAGACAATGAAAAAAAAAGAGAGGAACTAGAAAGTGAGGGAGAGAGAAGGGACTTCATGGAAAACTTGTGTGAGAGTGGGTTTCAGAGAGAGATAGGAGGGTGAGAAGCAAGAGAGAGATAGAGAGGGGTGCGTCAGGGAGAGAAAGACACAGTACAATGCAGCAATGGGGAGTGAGAGACTGTCAGAGTGTCAGGGGGAGAGGGAAAATAGTGTCATGGATAGAGTGAGAAAGAGATACAGTATCAGAGAGAGAGATAAAGAGAGAGAGAGACAGTGCCAGGGAGAGACAGTGTTAGGGAGGGAGAGAGAGAGAAAGAAAGAGAGAAACACAGTATCAGTGAGAGAGAAGGGAGAGAAAGAGAGGGAGGGAGGGGAGGGAGCAGGAGAGACACTCCAGATGGGGGAGGCTATGAGCATAAGGGGGATAAAGACGGACAGATGGATAGACAGTCCACCACATGGGGGCATATACGTGAATATGGACAGACAGAAAACCATATGGGGGCATAGCCTGATATACAGATGGGGGTGCAAAGACATACAGAGCACCATATTGGGGCATAGACTGACAGATGGTGGGGTGCATAGATGGACAGATGGATGGTCAGAGCATCAATTGGGGGTATAGATGGAAAGAATGATGTCTTTGGGTGGAAAGCATAGCCAGACAGTACACCATGTGGGAGGAATAGACTGGCAGACGGATAGAGGGGCATAGATGGACAATAAAGAGCACCATGTCAAACACACTGTGCACTCTGACCAAAGCAGAAGATACAGTAGCTGGTTAATTATGACCTCTTTATGTGTGCCCACACTAGCTCAAAAATCAAACATTTGCCCTCCCGGCAGAAGTCCTGCATTTACCCTTGCCAACCGACATTATACCAGTGTTTTCATGTTTGCTTCTCCAATAACTAACCAGTACATTTGTGACAGTGGGGCAGATGTATTAAGCTTTAACAAGAGATAAATCCAAGGGTGATAAGGAGAGATAAACGTCCACCCAATCACCTGCTAACTGCCATGTTACAGCCTGTGTTTGAAAAAAGTCAGTAAGGAGCTGATTGGCTGGATGTTTATCTCTCCTTATCACCCTTGGATTTATCTCTTGTTAAAGCTTAATACATCTGCCCCAGTGAGTGTTGCTCAATGCTGTCTGGTGGTTTTGTCAACTGCCTCATCTTATAGGCAAAACAGCTATAGCACCTCATTTTTAATTACATTTTTTTTAAATAATAATTCAAAAGGGTGCAGGCAGTAAGACCAGAGGTGGAACTCATTGTCCCCCACTGCCTGTGCTTTCTGCAGGCAGTAAAGGAGCCCCAGAGCAGGGCGACAATCAGTATCACTGGCATCTGTGGGCAGTATTCAATGTGGCTGGTGAGGGGGTAAAATGGTGGGGATCGCTGAAAACAAGCGACCCCCGCGGTTTAACCCCCACGCTGGCCGCTAATCGTATTTAATGTTCCGTGGGAATCCTCGCTGACAGAAGACAACAAGGATTCTTCCAAACAGTGAGGTTCGCAGCTAATGCAGGGAGCCTGCTACATTTAGCCGCGAGCCTTGCTTTTTTGGTGGCTGCACACGCTGTTTCCACGTCATTGTAAAAACCCAGCAAGGTGAAAATGGCATGTGCAGGGGGGGGGGGGGGGTGCAGTTTAATACTGACCGTGTGAGCTATCACAGTACGCAAAAAGGGAAGGCCTGGCCCCTAAATTCACCCCCGTGTCCACATCTACATCTCCAAAGAACCTCTGTTTAATTGTTTGGAGATTTCAATTTCACGCAATCATGGATGTAATCATGGATTGTCAAATTCAGAACATTTGTATGTATAATTAAGCTTAAACCATGAAGTAACTGGTGTGTTTCTCAACGACATCATTTAAAAAAATTATTTTGCAACAAATATTACATTTGTGCTACAAAATCTGTTTTGTGAGTAATGGATTTTTTTCTGTTTTAGGTATGTTGTAGCAAATAAATACTAAACAGTGTACAGTTTGTGAACAAATGCCCTAAGAATGGTACTTGTAAAACATACAGCACTTCAACTGATTAGAGACGCCAATTTTAATTACACACCTTGAAATGGAATAATAAACAATCACCTCAGATAAATCATGATATATGATCTGCAGTATTCATGTATTCACTGAGATATGTGTATATACTGGGAAGTAGAAGCTGGCTTCCATACACAATATACATAGCTATTAGACAATACAGTACAACATCAATTTTTATATATACTTATAAGCTTTTGTTAATGTGTTCTCTGTGGTATTTATTTTTTTATCACTATTATGGAATAAATTCATATATTTCTATAAGAGAAATATGTGTATTGCTTTCTTATAAAAATTCACACACATTTAGGGGATATAGCCATACTTGCCTACCTGACCCTCTCCATGGGGGAGAAAATGCTCTGTTCCTGGACTTCCTTGGTAATGTATGATTACCATTACCCATACCTCCCAACAATCCCGAAAACCGCGGGAATGTCCCAGTTTTCGGGGACATTCCCGCATCCCTCCCGCGGCCGGCAGTGTCCCGCGACGAGGGGGGGCTGTTCGGAGTCCCCCCTGTCGGCTGCTGAGCAGCGGTGAATAAACGCTGTGCGCATGCGCACAGCATCTATTCCCGCAGCCAGGGGGCTGGGGGCATGGCTAGAGGCTCACAGAGCCTCTGGGTCATGCCCCCATAGCGTCAAAAAGGGGGCGTGGCCTCATGGAAGACCGCAACACTCAGTCCCTCCTCCCCCTCCCTGGAAGTTGAGAGGTATGCAATTACCTTTGGTGAAACACCTTTCTTATCAATTACCTAGCTCACCACAGGTGACGGCAATCATACATTACCAGGGAAGACCAGGAACAGAGCATTTTCTCCCTCATGGAGAGGGCCGGGTAGGCAGCTATGGATATAGCTCGAACAAATCTGCTGTCAGAGAGTGAAACTACATCTTTTTCTCACACATGCACAAACACAGAAGGTAGCAGACTAGCTTTGAAAGCTTTTGCTTGGAGTGGGCTTACTAGTATGTGTGTATATATATATTGCACTATATAAACATATTATGTATACAATATAGTGTATATATATATATATATATATATATATATACTGTGTATATATATATATATTGTGTATATATGGATCCGATACGTAATCGCGGCAGTCGGGATCCCGGCGGTCGGAATCCCGACACTGGAATCCTAACCGCCGAAATCCCGACATGGGGGGGGACGTGGATCGCCCCCCCTTGCGGGCTCGCTGCGCTCGGCACGCTATTTTATTCTCCCTCTATGGGTGTCGTGGACACCCACGGAGGGAGAAAGTTTCGGGATTTCGGCGGTCGGGATTCCAGTGTCGGGATTCTGAATGCCGGGATCCCGACCACCGGCAAATTGACCGCATCCCGTATATATATTATATAAAGACGATATAATGTATATGTAAACTTTTATTTCTTAATTCACATAGACTGCTGTTAATTGTAAAGTTAATATAGTAAACTATATATACACACACTATATATATGCATATGCCGGACACCTTGGGGCATTTATATATAGATATATAGATATGTATATCTATATATATCTATATATCTATATAGATATATATAGATATATATGTGTGTGTGTGTGTGTTTTTGTGTGTGTATATATATATATATATATATATATATATATATATATATAAAATTATTATTTCTTATTGCACTTAGACTTGTCCTTAAACAACTTAATTTCTCTCATCCTTTATCGTGCTTTCAGAATGAACCTGGGCAAGTTCACGTGGTATAAACTGCGTCCAAGACAGACCTGGCAGCCTAATCCCTTGTCTGGAGGTCTTCATTAAAACATACGTTAAGCCTCTTAGATACTGGCCAGGTTACAGCTCTGTAATATTGTTTCCAATGCCAGTTCTTTTCCTGGTGTGAGATCCAACTCCACCGAAGCCAAACACCCCCTCATGCTTCGGTGTTCCATCAGACAAGCTGACTTGGAGAACATTGAAATCTTGAGTCATTCAGCTGCCGCTGCTTCTGTAATTTGGATGATAATCGGATCAATGTGCTTGTACCATATATTTCTTCTTTGTTGCCTGTCTGCAGTGCATTTAAACTGTGTATTCAACATCTTTCTGGTTCCTTGCTTTGCATTCTGCTTTAGGGTTCTTTCCAATAATAAATGTGGTAATTAAGGCCAGTAATTTGAACGATGCCCAAGAATTGTCATTGGAAGGAGATCAACAGTAGGTTGATTACCGTTGAAGCATTAGAGATAAAGAAAATTCAAAAAACCTTGAAGGATAATATTATGTAGAGTACAAAAAGGTTATTGTTATGGACTCTCTTGTAACATTGCCAGCTATGAGTCTACCCTAGGATTTACCAGGGCAACAGTTTATTCAAGCCATAAGGGTCTTGTACTGCATTTGAAAGGAGTTGCATGTGGACCCAGTTATCTATTTAACACCAGTTTAAATACTTACTGTCACAAATGACCTAGACAAATGCTTACAAGTGAGGTTAATTTATTTTTTCCTATAAAATATGCTATAGATAATTATCACCAGTTGCTAGTTATAAATGCTACTTACTCAGAAACTGTGCTTAAGTAATATGTGATTGTACACATTATAGTTATGATAAGATTCTGAGATCTAATTATCGTTTGAACCCTGATGTCTGATTTTTTATTTTTTTGGTCTTGTCTTTGCACACTCATGCATTAAATGAACAAGAATAGAGCATTGTTATTAGGAAGGGGGTGTGGCATTGGTGCCAATAGAGTTGGATACAGGTTTGTGGGCTCTCCGATCAAATCTCTGCATACCTCATCCGGAAGTCTTTAGCCGACAGTCTGTGATTGCTGCTGGTCCCCTGGTCTACGGTGGGGGGTCCGGTGCATAGATCCTGGGTGATGCAGGGTCCAAAAGTGCTTCTTTTGGCTTGTGGCATGCTTTGCATTGCAGCCATGAATTTGTAATTGCCTGGATGGAGTAAAAGTTAGCATTACAGCCTCACAGCACTGAGGCCCTAACTGTGCGGAGTTTGTATATTCTCCCTGTGCTTGCATGGGTTTACCCTGGGTACTTTGGTTTCCTCCCACAATCCAAAATTATACTGGTAGGTTAATTGGGACACAACAAAATTAACCCTAAAATGAATGTGAGTGTGTGTACATGTGGTAGGGACTATAGATTGTAAGCTCCAATGGGACATGGACTGATGTGAATGTTCAATAATGATCACAGTTCTGTCTGTCATACCCCTTTTACACCAAAAACCCTGGTCCGACCCTGGTCTTTGAACGCTGGAGTTTCCAGGGTCTGACCCTGCTTTATACTGCATTTACACAGCACTTTGACCTGGGTCGGACCTGGGTCTGCACCATTTACACTGAACCTGGGTCAGCCCTGCCTTTCCTTGTTGATATATATCTATATATATATATATAGATCTATATATCTATATATATATATATATATATATAGATATATATAGATATATATAGATATATATAGATATATATAGATATATATATAGATATATATAGATCTGATAGTCCCTGAGTGCCCATTCTTTCCTGTACCCATCTACAAGGGGCTGCAAGGTCCCTATAGCAGGCACCGCGGGGCAAGCCACAGTATTTGGGCTCCACTTAAGACCTGAGTGCCGGTCCATACTTTTGGATATATATATATATATATATTATATATATACACACACACACACGTTATACATCAGCAGCAGCAGAAGTGTCCAGAGCAGTTACCTGGAGGGAGGTGTCCTGGAGGAGGCCATGTTACACGGGGGTGATCCTGGGGCCTGCTCTCACCCACATCACAGCTGTGAGCAAGGTGGGGGGGACTGTGCCCGTGGGCCCCAGAGGAGTGAGGGAGAGACTGCCAACGTGGGCTGGGGAGGAGTGTGGGGAAAAGGAAGACTGCAGGCATGGGCGGAAGGAGGAGGTGAGGATGGGCATTATTGCGGACGGGACGGACTCACGAGGAGGCTGATGTCGGGTTGTGTTTGGGAGCAGAAGCGCACTGTGCCTGGCTCCCCTGCACACCTTACACAGCAGCGAGTAGGCTGTGTATATTTCAATGGGCGCCGGGTAATGGCGCAGCTCAGGCTGCAAGCTAGTGAGCCGAGCGGGCAGCGCCGCTGACATGTGTGCCGCATCTGACCGCGACTGCTGCTATAACTCCCCCCTGCAGCCGCCACTGATAGCCCATTCGCCGCAGGGACCCGCGGCTGCAGGGGGGAGTTACAGCAGCAGCCGCGGCCAGCATCCCCTCCGTCACCCGCCTCAGCAGCCTGACCGCTTCTCCCCTCCTCCTCCTTCCACAGCAAAGGGGACACTGACAGGTCTGCGCGCCATGCACCGCCCGCTGTGGGTGCCTCAACCCGCAGCGGGAGCATTTACACCAGTCACTACACGGGTCCTGACCGTGTTCTACCCAGGTCAGGACCTGGGTAGAGGACCCGTGTAAATAGACACGGCTTGACCCCATTTACACCGCCGCAGATCCGGGTCTGACCCGCCGCTGACCCGGATTTTTCGGCGGTGTAAAAGGGGTATCAGATGCAGTTTGCCAGCTCAGCTGTCCTCCAGTGGTCTCAGGGAGCCAGAGGGAGCCTCCTGCTGCCATCCCTCCCTCACTATGGGAAAAATAGGCCATGATTCAGCTGCAAATACATTGGATTGCGATGACTGCTCTTCTACTCTGCTTGCACCTCCAGGGGGTGACAGGGCTCCTTATTTCCATCAGACCATACATTCTTGAAAGTTATGGGTCTTCAAGCCTCTCAGTAGGTCACCAAGTATTAAAGGCTGTTAATAATAGCAACAAACAGCTATCTGCCAAAATTGGGGAGTTTCAATCTGACTTACTATGACAATATTTCCTTATTTGGGCTATTTGTGTCCTCCTTCCTTTGTTCTCATAATGTGTTTTAATAGCTGCTGAGTTTGTTGGACAATTCCCTAATTCTCCTGTGCTGTGACTGTGCAGCTTAATTATTATTAATATCCCTTTTTCTTTGCTGCTCTCCACAGTAATACAATATCTTAGTTTATACAGTTTAGAAAATAAAAGCCAGCAGCATCATGAGTAGTCTTAAACGGCGTATACATTAGACGATATTTGTAACGAAATGGGCAATAATGAGGGGTTCTAACAGACTGCTTAAATTGTGCAGTGTCTGCGCAACCGTGCTTCATTGTATTAATAAAGCATTATTTTGAAACCCTGGCTACTAACAACATCCTGAGATGGCATTCACACTCAAAGACCAGCAGCGCTACTTGTACTACTACAGTTCACAGTAAACCTGCTTTGCAGGATGCCCCCGTGAAGGCTTCATGGGTGATAGGTAT
Source organism: Crinia signifera (assembly GCF_055691185.1). NCBI lineage: Eukaryota > Metazoa > Chordata > Amphibia > Anura > Myobatrachidae > Crinia > Crinia signifera. The sequence goes on along the minus strand of NC_139222.1, from coordinate 211,666,016 downwards.
GGGGCTTTCAAAAACATGCAGTAACCGTTAACCACATTTGCAGGATTTTGCCCTTATTTGCCATTCAGACCTCTAAATGCTGTAAAGTATATGTTTATCCTCCTACTTATGAATACTTGTCCCATATTCTCAATGCACAGAATTGTCTTCTCAAGGGGGGGGGGGTTATTCTGGTTTATTCCTTCGAATGCGAATTCTCACCCTTGCGAGTCAATCTGAACCTGCCCTGCGAATGGTAGTACGCCCGGCCCCCCTCACAGTGTGTGTTCGCACGCAGAGCCTGCAAATGGATGTTTAACATAAACATTCAGTCGCAGCCTGTGGGTGAACACCAACATCGTTTGATTGTCGCTGACCATCAAATGATGTGGAACGTGCACGCATATCTAAGTGACTCTCAGGTCACTTAGATTTGCATGCACCCTTGGGAGGAAGTGTGCGGGCAGCTGACATCCGACGATGTCAGCTGCCCACCCCCGGCACCATCGTCACAGCCCGATTACCATGGGAACTCCCAGTGTTTGCACGCATGCGCCAAACATTGGTCCCCGTGCGAATGAGCGCTGGCTGTGAACAGACCAGAATTAGGTCCATACTGTATTTACACATGTATCCATATAATAGTATAATGTATGAGTGTAGGATGACAGAAAGGATATGTGCAGCTTCATTATAACCAACCCAAGAAAACAATTCTGGGAGGGAATACCCATGATGGCTCACCACACAATCCCAGGTGGTAGCATCTTCCTGGCTGACATCCTGCTTTGTGTAATTCAGTCTAATTCATTATGAATCCCACATACACACACAATTAAATAGTTAGCTTCCTGCTGAAAGAGCAACAGACCCTTCAGGGCAGAGTGCTAGCCAAGCACGGAGCAATCAGCAGTTTGTATGTTCTGAGTGTAGATCCGCTAGAGAGAGATCCTCCATTGCCACTCATTACTATAATGAGACACTGAATGGGCCAGTCACCAGTCCGTCATTTCTAAATATTTATTTTAAAACATAATACGCCACATAGCATAATGCTGTACAGTAACAAACATTGCTTGCAATAACTTTTCATCTAAAATGACATAAACCTTATCCTAAAATAACATGAAACAGAAAGAGACATTTTCCTAACAATGACTTGAGATCTAGAGTACATAAAATACAGATTTGATAACAACGGTATTTGATTATTACTCCACCATTTCAGACATATACGTTTATTTATTTTTTATTATTGTTTAATATTTAAAAAAGTGTTTCATTTTTAAATATTTTATTGATGTTTACATAAAGCATACATTTCTTTTTTCAATAAAGGAATCACACAAATTATTCAGCTCCTGTTATTTAATTTATTTGGAACCCCCCCCCCCCCATAAATTCTTCCTTCGCCCCTGCCACATCCAGTAAAATGCACAAACTCATATGAAGATAATACAAAATAACGACGTGTCAGTCTTCTTTTATAGTTGTCTCTCCAGGAGAAGCCCGGAGAGGCAACATGCTGCACAAATGATGTGATTTGTGGGTCTGCAGAGAGGGGCAGGGCTTAAGTGATGGAAAGTGACGTGATCATTTTAGGCCCGCCCCTTCTCTGTGTAGATCGTTTTAGCCTTGCCTCTTCTCTGTGTAGAATCCATTATTTGAGTCAGCTGGGAAGGAGGGTGCAGGGGCGCTGGGAGGCAAGCAGGAGGCTTGCCCACCTTCCTGGGTGGGTGGGTAAGGAGGCAGATCCCGGCAATTCTGGGAACATAAGCAAGTCAGATCTACAATAGTTTATTATTTACAGATGGAGCCGCTCTCATTAGAGAGCGATATGGTCGCTGTCCCCGCCAGGCTGCTCCGCCTCCACCCTATTCACCAGAATAGGGCACACGGGCACGAGACACACGTGTCCCATTCTTGGCAATGGGACGCACTAGCGTGTGAGACGCTCACGCGTGCCTGTCCATCCACGCCAACGGCCATGCCCCCCACCAGTGCCCACCAGCGCTATTGATACAGTACGTCACTCTGGCGGGCTGGCTGAGGCTGGCTTCATCTGTAATTGACTAGTTTAAAGCCAGTCAAACTGATGGCTTAGCCCCTATCTGCTCCTACCTCCAATCTCTGTCTTCATAGCTCTCTCTGTCCATATCTGACAAGTTTGAAACAACCTATTTTGCTTTCACTTTCTGTATATTTGTGAAAAGTTATCTAAAAATGTATTTTTGCTGAAAAATGGGTACTTATTTCCTAGCACGGTGCCCACGATCTACATTGTATGTGTCGGGCCGATATCTCAAGCATTGCATGCATCTTATGTGTTTGTGCGGCATAAGATGCATGCGATGCAATCAACGAGATTTTTACATTGGAATCAATGTGAAATGGTCCCTGAGACCAATGTTCTGTCTAATTTTAAGAAGGCTGTGTGCGGCAAAAGATATTGGCTGTGCAACTTTGGAACGAAATTAATTTTTTGTGCGTCACATATATATAACTGGAAAACGACGTTCAGCATTTGTGTTAACTTTACTTCAAAATGATATTAAACATTCAAAACATTTAAACATTCAAAACACAGCACACAATGTAGTTAATGAGTGAAACACACATTAATTGAGTCCACAACTGCAAAAAGGGAGCTACTGCTGCTTTGTGCGCTCTGTTGTAATGTCTGTGCGCATGCTCGGTGAGTTGTGTACACGCGCACATGCGCACAGCTTAGAGGGTACACTGCCTGAGACCCAATTTTACATTTATTCCAATGTAAAAAGCCCCCAAAACCCCAATTTTAATTGCTAACCTCCCCCCCCCCCCTCATGGGTGAAATGCCCCCCCCCCCCCCATTGTTAACACCACCCCACTATTGACGCCAACCCAAAGCGTGGCGAGCATAGCAAGCCCGCGAGGGGTGGTGGTACGCGTCCTCCGACCTTTTCATACCCCCACTATCCACGTCGGCGGGGATTTTATTTTATATAGTGTGGCGTGCGCATCGAGCCATCGAGCCTGAAGCGTGGCGAGCGGACGCGGAATACAGGTGAAGTAGTCCGCGTCCCCTGGTGGGGCTCGCTGCACTCGCCATGCTTCGGGCTCGGTGGCTCGTTAACAATGGTTATTGGGGGTTTTATTACGATTTTTATGTTATGGCATCTTATGGATCTCATGGATCTTATGCATCTTATGGATGCATAAGATCCATGAGATCCATAAGATGAGATCCATAAGATGCGATATTGTACATACAATTAAAAATCTTTTCAATTGTATAGATTGTATGCCTTAATTAAGGCATACTGTACAATCTTATGCCATGAGCGCCGTGCTAAGAAATAAGTACCGAAAAATGTACCATACTTAATACTAGGGATACCAGAGAGAGATATAACAACAGCATCTTTACCTTCGGCTCTGATGTTTTAAAATATCAGTGACATCCCACTGTATGATCAGATGACTTGTAAGTAATAATGGAGATAAACTCACAGCAGCATGGTAATGTTATGCTGGGCTGATTACATGCCTTGGAAAAAGATAAACTCAGTTCCTTTTATTATCTTTTATTATTCCATTCCTTTATGTCCCTCAGTATAATTACAGCCTGATATTTGGATGTTCACTGGAATTAAATATATTTTTATATTCAATGCACTGGTTGAAATAAAGTAGTACTCATGTTGTAGTTTAGCTCACTGGCTGACATGGCACAAAAACTTTCCTTTCACTGCCTAGATCTCACTGTAGTCTTCACAATTTTGCTTTTGCCTTTTTTCTACTATTCCCCTTGTAATTGTTTCTTAATGCAATTTGAATGGAAATGATTGTTGGTTACAATTGGTGCCAAGAGGGAAGTTGTGTTACTACAAGGAGCTTGTGCCTTTGCAGTTCAGCCGTAGTCCCAAGAAGTGAAACCCCTGGAAAAATGGAATGAACTAAATATCTGTACATCTACATATTTCCCTACACTTAGGGCCTTATTCTAGTTCACTCTTTCTGACAAAATCCTTCTTAGATGGACAAAACCATGTGCACTGCAGGTGGGGCAGATGTAACATGTGCAGAGAGAATTCGATTTGGGTGGGGTTTTACTTCAAAGTGAGAATTATATTGCAGTGTAGAAATAAATCTGCCAGTATTTTCCTGCACAGAAACAAACTCACCCAAATCTAATTCTCTCTGCACAAGTAACATCTGCCCCCCCTGCAGTGCACATGGTTTTGTCCATCTAAGAAGGATTTTGTCAGAAAGAGTGAACTAGAATAAGGCCCATAGTAAGAACATTTACAGTGGTCGCTCCTACCTGTGTGCTTTGGGGAGCTGCCATAGCATCTGCTAAAGTGCCCAGCCCCACAGCACCCCTGTCCGTTAGCTGCTGGGGCACCATCATGAAGGGCGCACATGACTAAATTACCAGCAGGTCATCAATAATACCGTATGAATAGATGAATATGTTTGACAATCTCAGCATTACTGAAAAAGAGATCTTTCTATATGTCAAACATCAAGCTATTCGCGTACACAGGGACTACGCAAGACCCCATTGCGCAGCCCCTGGGTTGCAAATACCACTTCCTATCAAATTGGAAGTAGTTCCTTTTGAGCATCAAAGATAATAATTGTATAAACAGAGAGACATCAGGGCCATTATATATATTTATATCACTGGTGGTAAGTAACCGCCGTGCTGCCTCAATGCCACCTGTGTGCAGTATATTATTATATATACTAACTATATCGAGGCTGCAGAGCCAGCAGTTGGGAGGCAGATCAGTGAGGTTCTTTAACTTTAAGATTAAAGCAGTCGTGTCTTACATACGGTATCCTGTATTTGTATAGTAGACAGAAAAAAATATCTAAATATACTTTATAGTACACAGAGTCATGTGCTGCTATAATGGGACGTCCCGGTGGATTAATCATATCCTTATGCAGCTTAGGTAAGGAATAGAGTACTGTTTCAATCAGGTGTTATTCATATAGAGCTTTAGAAGTAGATGTACTGAGAAACCCATCACTTGCTGCTTGTTCCAGAATTTGCTTCAGTTCATGATTATAAACAGTTGTGGGGTCTCCCGGTAATAGTGTGTAAACCTCCGGATCATCCAATTGTCAAGAAAAATTTTGTCTGTATAGCTGTATATCTTGGATCACTATCCCCCCACCTTTGTCGGCGGGGTGGATTGTGATTCTCTGATCTTTACTGAGATTCTTCAGACATTCCCACTCCATTCTGCAGGAGACTCCCTAAAATAACAGCAATCTCCCTCTCTCTCTCATTAGTCTAGCAATCTCCCTCATTTCACCTAGCTCACATTACACTGTTACATCATAGTTACCTCCCCTCCTGCATTCTGCAGGAGACTCCCTGAAATAGCAGCAATCTCCCTCATAAAAATAGCAATCTCCCTCATTTCACCAAGCCCACATTACACTGTTACATTTGGGGGGGGAAAAGGAATGACAGATGGATACATTTACATTGAATCATCAGCACCATTTCCTAGAGCAAGTATAGTACTTACTAACTGCTTTGGGGCTCATCTACATTTGGATATTTTTATATAAGTCATTTTAAAAGATTCCTCTCAGATGTAGCAGTACACACCCACGCTTCTAGGTGTCACGTGCACAATCTCTTTTCACAATCTCTCCATATATGGAACAAGACACGCCCTTTGGGTGGAGCATGACACACCCCCTCAATGGGGGCTCTGCAAAATTCTATTACCAACTATAATCTCCCTGAAACTAGTTTTTAAAAGTAGGCAACTCTCATCTGGACATGTTAGTGGCCCCTTCTATAGATTTATGTCCCTCTGTCACAGCCAGAAAGTCTAAAGTTTTATTGAAGCTTTTCAGTGTTAAATTGTTTGAAATAGGGTCAAAGGTTGATTGTGTCTTAATAGGAGCAGAAGTAATTGGAGCTTCCTGGTCAGTTTTAGGGGATTTAGCCTGAAATTCACCTAACTGCAATTTGTGATGAAATTTCTATCGGCTTTCCATTGAAACTAGTCGAAGTTGGATGTCGGTACAAATGTCTGGCCTTTGCTCGGGACCCTGATCTCATCAGCGGGTAACGATCTCTGGGAGAGATTAAACACTATTTATACACATACACATTTTCTGTATGGTAATGTAAGAGGAGGCATTTTTCACAGGCAGATACATCCAGCTGCAGTAATGATCAAACCAGATCTAATGATGCAGCACCAGATCACTGACACACCATGGGGCAAGTTGCGACATTTATGGGGATGTCCAAGTGGCCGTTCCAGTGGCCAGAAAATTTCTGTGCAATGCGCCTTTGTTTTCCCAAATGGAGGCCATGACCGCCTCCTCCCTACCATGCAAATGCTGCACTGCATTCTGTGTCACAGGCCCATTTGCGCATGCGTAGAAGGGGTCTATCATGTGCATAAAGAACCGATAGTGCATCAGGAAGCAACTCCAACCACATATCAATAACCCCCAATTCTGAATGCTGAAAGGAAATTGCAAGCTGTGTGCTTATACTGTAGTTCCTGAATTTCCCATTAGGCACGTGAGGCACTTGTCTGGGGCAGCACTTGGATGCTTGTGTTGGTAATGGCATTTGTAAATGTACCAGTAGCTGCAAGATATTTCCATTGTACTCTACCATGTTTCATCTTGAATACAGTGTAAATGGATAGGACATGCACAATTATTATTATTTTTTGTAATTGTGGCTTTGTTTTATTATTCTATTAAATTGGCTATAATTTATTAGGCTATGATTTATTAAATCAATCAACATAATAAAAGTAGGCAATGGGGGGGGGGGGATAATGTTAACCTTAGGGGCGCCCTCACCCCTAAATCCACCCCTGAATATTGTTCATTTCATCAACCGTATATCGCCCAGTGTGTACCCAGCATTACACAGATTGGGACATCACCTCTCACTAATAATAATGTCTTAGTCTAGTGATTCTAAGGGAAATTGCCTGCGATACTCACAGCGCAAGCATTATTTAACAATTACATGCATGCATGCTTTAACATTGTAATAAAGTACATCACCTACTCCCTCTAACTTTCATGAATTAAATTCTGGGTTAAATGAGCACTGTAACTTTTACTACAGTGTCAGAGAAGGACCATTTAATTAGGCAAGTTTACAAATGTGACCATCAGCTGCTTTATATTGACATTATCAGCTTTGTTACCTGTCATCAACATTAATGTACACTTGCACCTGCCATCGGTGCAAAATGATTTAAAACTCTGAACGCTGCGCACGTCACCCTCTGCATAGCACGCGGCTCCTTTGAAGCATTCTCACTGAACCTTGCCTATGTAAGAATACCCTGTTACAGCCCAATTATGCTCCTTTGATTGCAAGTGGAGAAGTATTCGGTTTGCATATGACTGACAATCATTGCAGATGCATGGTCCTGGAGCATACACAGCACACAAACATGAGAGAGTCGGTATACTGTATCAATATCTCTATGGCTACCATTAAACTTAGCAATATTCTGAGAAATCCCTGTAGTCCTATCAGAATCAGGAAATACAGCAAACATATTGACTAATGCATCTACTAAACAATGTGTGCAAACAGTGCTGTCATTTTTGCTATGTGTGTGTGTATAAGTAAGTATATATATATATATATATATATATATAGATATATATATATATATATATATATATATATATATATATATAGATATATATATATATATATATATATATATATATATATATATATATCTATATATATATATATATATATATATACAGTAGTATACATATAGGTTTTGGAAGTCACCCCTCTTTGATTTACAAGTCAAGCATCTTAAACATTGTGTATCCACTTGAAATAAATTCTGCACAGCGCACACATCTCTCAGCACATGTAAATTAGTGTAAGGACATAAATAGTTCCAAATGTTTCAAGGAACTGAAGTGATAACAGCAAGGCTGAGCTGGAACGATCACCAGACACCCATATTGAACAACTTAACCTCCTGCTATTGTTTTCTTTCTTACTACTTCCACAGTTGGCCTCTCTGCCGTTATAGATGAGATTTCAGGCCGGCTCTGCCTTGCTGCGGCTGGACAGAGAGCAGTGGACCAGCTTAGGAAGTGTGTATATATGTATATATGTATATATATTGCAGTTGATTGATGGCAATAGAAAGTAGTCTCAATAGAACAGGAAGTTTCTGGCAGCTGCCTGTCTTGTACATATTGAAATGTAACATTTTTTAACTTGGTACAATGTCTCTAAACGATGGCCACACGCTGATAACACTATGTTCCATGACACTTTGTCCAGACTGTTCCGCTGGATCCTGACTTCCTGCAACACAGTATCCATATTAATAAAACTCTGCTGTTAGAAATAAGTTATTTTTTTCTGTTGTCATTTAAATACTGTTTGTATTCCTGGTTACCCAAAGTCTCTTAGATTTTCATAGTTGTATAATGAAATCATTGCTGGAATTGATGCCCCCTATTCCTGTATTACACTGGGCAGTGCCAATGAGGAGAATCAGGACAAACACTTTGACAGCCTGTATCTGCACATCAGTTAACCTCTGCAGAGTCTTAAACTGTAATGTAACCCTTCTACCTCTACCTAGCACCCTGGCACAGCACCTCCACAGCTGGACCCTTTTCAAATTCTGCTGGTACATACTACATAGCTGCTTTTGATGCCTCTGGACGCCCTGGCAGAACCCCAGATAAAATAAATGTGTGTGTGTTTGTGTGCAGGGCACAGAGCCGCTGACGCCAAAGAGGCGGCATCTTAATGGGCATTAATGAGCCAAAGAAGGGGGCATGAACAGGCCAACTTCCTAAGGACCTTGCCCAAAATTTCAGCATATAAGAGATGCAATAAGGAGGAACACAACCTATAACTCCACATTTTAACTTACTATTTACCAAATGTCTTCAGTGAAATAGAAAACGAAAACAATGTGTTGTAGGTTTTGATGCGTGCTGCACTCAAGTCCACAGATATTTATGTATTTATTTACAGTTCGTTATATAGCGCAGCAGATTCCGTTGCGCTTTACAATAGTAGACAGTGATAAAACAAAGTGGGTAACAACAGACAGACTTGGGGGTAAGAGGACGCTGCTGCAAGCTTACAATCTATAGGGATATAGGGGGGAAACATAAGGACAGGCACCAGTAATAGCATAGCAGTCCCACCAAGTTACAAGTCCAGAAGGGAAGCTATATAATACATAAGTGCCTCAGAGGGTTATGCATGTGAAACTTAAATATGATAGGCTTGCCCATACCTCCCAAAATTGAACGGGAGGGAAGAGGTGCGCTCTGCCTGCCGGAGGCGCATGCCTGAAATTTTGGGGCATGGCCTTGTGGCAAGGGGGCGTGGCCTATTTTTGCAAGGTCACGCCCCTATTTTTGCTGCTGTGGGGCCATGGCTAGTGGCTCTGGGAGCTGCTGGCAATGTCCCTAGCCCGTCAGGGTGCAGCAATAGATGCTGACAGGGTTCAGGTTCCCCCCACCCCCAACCTCCCTTTCCACAGACTGACCCTAACCCATCTCACTAATGCTTAAACCTACTCCCCGTACCCCACCACATAACCCTCCCCCATGCCCTGAAGCCTGGCTCTAACTCCACCTTCTAGGTGCCTAACTTTAACACTCCCTCCTTGCTGTCTGATTCTGACCCCTCCCCCCACCCTAACTCTAGTGCATAAACCTGCCCCTGCCCCCCCTCCCCCTAACTTCTGGCATAACCCTTATCCACCCCAGTTACCCACCGTTCGCCATAGAGTTGATGTTGGGATTCCAGCATCAGTCTCCCAGCAGTAGTTGGGAAGCCAGCATTGACATATTAAACTGATGAGATGTACAGTAGAAAGAGTCCGGAATTGGAGACTTAAGGTGGCCATACACACGCAGATTTATCTGCAGATCTGTCTGGTTGGAGCAAAAACATGGTTATGGATGAGAGCAAATGATAGTTGACCATTTGCTTTGGAATACGGGAAAACTGACAAACTGTCACTCATCCATAACCATGTTTTTGTTCCAACCAGCCAGATCTGAAGAAAACCCAGAAGTCAGTCAATGCCCATTTGCTATGGAGGCTGTTATGGACCACAGCTGAGAGGGGGTGGAGCTGGGCAGAGCAGTGTTGGGGCTTTATTGGGCTTAGGCTGGTGGGAAACTGAGGTGGCCTGGCAGCTTGTCCATTACACGTTTTGGGTTCTTGTATCCGATCAGGTTTGTATATCTGCAGGCCAGCATTTTAGGATTGCTGTTAGTAATTGGTAATATATGATCATAGGATTATTTGATAAGTTGTAGGTCTTATTGTAATTGTGAGTCATTTATATAGAATAGAATCAACTTTATCAATAGAATCAACATTTGGTGATATAATATTAACCCTTTGAGTGCCAACGTTGCTCTGAGAAATCTGTACACTTCTCCTGAGGAAGCCGCTGATCGTTTTAGGCGGAGAAACGCGTTGAGGGGACCACCAGGCTGATATTGTACCCAGCAGATTGAAAAGCATCTCGGATATGACCCAGTGAGTTTGGTCGGAGAATTTCATCGCTGATGTCACAAGCCACAATACCCCTGGATTACAATTAAGTATTACCACATTTAATGTGCACATTTGTGGGGACTTGAACTCTCAAGTATTTTAAAACCTACTAACAGGCTCAAAGTTGGAGCATATATGCAATTGCAAACCTAATAACAACTAACCAGTTCTAAACGCTAATAAGGAGATTGCATGTTTTATGTATGTGTGTCTTGTGTGTATTATTAACCATATGACTGTTATCTTACTGTGATTAATTTTATTAAAATATATTTTTTTATATTCAGTACAGCGCTGTACCTATTTCTTCTTTTGGTTTTCTACTACTATTAGGGGTTTATGGTAATCCCCCTATTGGCACAGCAGCAGCACTGAATAGCAATCAGCGCTCAGTATCACCCTGTGTAGTTTTCATGTAATAAACGTTCCTTTTTAATTACTCAGTTATCTACATCATTCTAAGTGTTCCCCCCAGTTGTTTTAGGGTGGTATCCTGCCGTTTTCAGGGAATGTCTGAAAAAATGCAGGACTGCCAGGTGTTTTATGGGAGGGTGTGTGAAGTCAGTGCCGGCCTCGATCATAGAGATGTGCAGGCTCAGATTTAAGCTGGCCATACAGTATGTTACTATTTTCATCCTTGCTGGCGGGTCGCCAGAACGTACGCGCTGGCGACCCGCCAGCAGCCACGCCAGCGAGGAGACTGAGACGCGCGTGCGTCTCACGCGCACGCGCGTCTCAGTCTCCGTCGCTAGCGCGACGGAAACCCTGTCCGTCTCCGCCTCAGGGAGACGGACAGGGTTAGGGGGGGTTGGGGGGGGTGCGGGCAGGCGGCGGGGACCCGGGGAACGGATGGAAGCGCCGTCGGAAGGGGCCCTTCTCACCATCGCCATGGCGCTGGCGGGGGATGGCGGCTGGCGACGCCAGCGCCATCCCCTGCAAAGATGGGACCTGACCCATCTGTACATCAGAAAGATCGATTGCGCTCATGATTGTGTACAATTTCCCTTGAAATCCCCGGCAGTCCTTGGTGGTTTCAAAGCAGGATCTTATTGGCTATCAACTGTCAACAACTGTCATGTGATTTGGGATAGCCAATAAGATCCTGCTTTGAAATCAAAGTAAATCAGAACCTGCACATCTCCACTCGATCAGCCTTTCTTTCTGTCGCAGAGTTTTCGATCAGATTTACATTTGTACAGACTGGATAAATCATTTGATGGCTCATAATTTGCGCATGGATGTGCGTCAGGATATTTTTTGCTGTTCACCCGCAGATTTACATAGGGTGAATTTTCTTTCTGTCTGGGCAGTGGCTAACTACTTGACGTGCAGCTTTGCAGATGAGCCATCAGGTCTGAATCGGGGCTTTAGGACCTTATTTCGGTTGATTTCTAAGGCCGCGCACTCGCAGCCTTGCGAGTCCACCAAACCCCACCTTGCGAATGGTTGCTGGGCGCCACCCATTCGCAAGGCAAATTTGCACGCAGGGCATGCAAATGGATGTTACACATTAACATCCATTCACAGCCTGCTGGGATCTGCCCCCATCATGATGGCGAAGGCTCACTCATATGTCAGATTGCCTCAGAGCAACCATACAGATACGTATCTGCTCGGGGGGAAGTAGGCGGGCAGCTAACATCCCCCCCCCCCCCTGTCTGTCATGCTTCATTACCATAAAAACGCCCAGCATGCTCATGGGAATGCCCATGAAATGCTGGGTGTCCCCATATGGTAATGGGGCAGCCATCCGCACCACGCCCCTCTCTGCTCCCCCGCCTACAAGCTTGCTTGCGTACGCCCAGCAAACAATCAGTTCACCATGGCCGCATGTAATGAGTGCATGCACAGAAATGCGCATGCGCAATCAAAAAACATCGGTCCCTATGGTGAGCGGGGGCCGCCTTGCCCTGTTCTTGGTGGCTCTGCCGCAGCCTAGAACCGGCAGTTGTAGTTTGAAAAACTTTTGGATTTCTGGATTTCTTCTATGAATTAGGCCCCTAACCTTGGCCCTTATTCTGGTTGGTGCGGTCGAGCCGCATATGCGGCTCCGACCGCACCAGACGAATCCCCGCCTACAAGACGGATCGGCACGGCCGTCCGTACACGGACGGCTGCCGATCCGCATGAAAATGGCGGGGCGTACGCCTCCACCATGTTGGGAGCTGCCCCCTGCATTCGATGGTCGATGACCATCGAAGGCAGGGCCGCACGCTCCCCCCGCTCACGCAAGCTTAGAGCACACGGACAATCGTCCGTGTGAAAGCTTGTATTGGGGCGGGCAGCTGACATCCGGCGATGTCAGCTTTCCGCCCCCATCACTGGCGTCATAGCCTCATTACCATGCATACGCCCCGCGTTTGCATGGGAACGCCCATGAAACGCTGGGCGTATACATAGGGTAATGAGGCTATTAAGCCCCTCACACCCCTATACGCCCCCTTTGCGGCGTCTAAATTTTTTACTCGGCGAATTCCCCTGCACATGCGCAGAGTGACCTCTGCGCATGTGCAGAGTGTAAACATCGGCGGTACGGCCGCACGCGGTCCGTACCGCTCAGATCAAAATAAGGGCCCCTGACGTGCTTAGCCCAAGCATCATGGAGAAATGAATTTGGGCCGATAATTTTACCTTTCTGCTTTTGGAGCTCACTTAATAACAGGTCTCTGTATACGAAATCCATAACAACACTACAGGAAAAACCGATTCACATACTTTATGTCTGACAAAAACAGATTAAGAAACCCTCCTTTATTACAAAATACTGTGATTACATGAGGAAAACAGAACGGTAGACCAACATAATAATTTAACTTATGGAAATGGATTTTTTTTTTAAACGTGTTGTTTACTGTACATATTTGTAGGCCTTTTTAATGCCAAAGTTGTAAATGTACTGTAAACCAAATCCAATTGCTGTTCCATAATTGCACAGCACAAAACGGTAGGGGAGAACTGCAAAAGAATAAAAAAAAAGCTAATCAGGGATCAATATTAACATGCTGCAGCTCAGGCTGCGTATCTAATTTGATCTTATTAGCATTTTCATTTGGAATAAGTACTGTTCCACCAGATTGTTGGTGCTGGATTAATCCCTCATGTCTTTTGGTACGACTGTGCCCTTAGGACTTTGGTATGGGCTCCTGACTCTAATTATCTTTCGGAGTATCTCCCTTTGAAGTTCCCCCGACTCGCTGTGATTGTGACTTCAACAAACCTATAACCAGGTGTGGGTCTTTTACTAGACTTTGCTGGAAGTGGAGAAAAAGGTATGAACAGAGTCTGACGTGCATTACAGAGAGCCGTGTCTGCGGGTTTATAATTCACACTGTTTCCATGCCTTTACAAGAATCAATTAAAAATTAATCAGGAGTGCACAGTCGTTAAATACTTTTTTTAAAACGACTTATATGGCCATGGGCTAGAAAGAACCCGTACTATTCTTTTTGCTGGGACTCCGAGTTGAGGAGCTCCCTGTCTGGGCATAATAATTATTCTGCTTTCATTACATGTAAAATGCTGAATTCTATATTGTATTATAAGGACTCAGGGAAAATATTTTCACATAAACCATTGCCCAGACATGAACATTAAACCAAATATACCAACCTTTACAAACCAGACATATAAGGTGCCCTGAAGTTACAAGGGTACAAAAAAAATGAGGCCCACCTAGTGTGCTTATTTTCTTATCTAATGTAAAATATTAGACCCATTTTAATTGTTAGTTTTCTTTACAGCAAGTTGGGGTTATTTTCAAACACCAAAGCAGAGAACAGTGTGTAAAAGCCATGTGCGTCTTTGGATTTTTTAATTACATTTGGTATGTATATGAGGGACACAGTGAGCAGTGTACATGACAATGCATTGAAAATATTACTCATAATGGGGCAGATGTATTAAGCCTGGTGAAGAGATAAACTGGAGATAAAGTAGAAGGAGATAACGCACCAGCCAATCAATTCCCAACTGTCCTATTTCAAACACAGCTGATTGGCTGGTGCGTTATCTCCTTCCACTTTATCTCCAGTTTATCTCTTTACCAGGCTTAATACATCTGCCCCACAGTAGTGTAGACACCAATGAAACATTCAAAAATGTGTCATACCCAGGGCTGGTGCAAGCAACAATGTGTCATACCCAGGGCCAGGCAAAACCGAAAATTATATTCACGAAAGCGAACAGTGAATGCTGGCCAATTCACTGTTTCATAGTTGCTGCAATTCGCTGGTGTATTTCAATGGAGTTTTGACTCAAATTCGTTTTCATCATTTTGCATTCAACATCTTTTTTAGGTATACTGTAAATGTGTACTTTTAAAATAAATGTTTTCTCTTCATTTTTTTGGTGTCCAAAAATCAGTTTTTTTATTATTTGAAGGCTCTTGCTATTTTTATTAAAAAAACATGCAGCACATAAATACATTTTGAATGCTCGGGAACCCACTTGTTAGATATTCACTGCGCTTGGTCACAGCACTCCCAGCACCTCCCCGCCTGCCCTGTCTCCTCTCAGGCCGTAGCTGTGTGCCTGTCTCCCTGCCAGTCCTCCTTCTCCTTCGCCATCCCCCCTGCTGCTGTGTGCAGCGTGCGGTGCTGGCAGGGAGGTTGCCATCCCCCTGCCTTCCACCATCTTCGCCAATGTGTGCGGCGTTCGCTGGGTAAGAGCAATTTTGCCATCAGGGGCATCGAGCCCCTGACCAGTTGAATACGGCGGCAGCGCAGCTGGCGGCAAATCGGGGACCCAGGTGAATCACGGCGAGCCCACGGTGAATCCAAAATGCTGTGCGCTCGCCATAGCATTGAATACCTGCCTTAATGTACGATCGCCATCACCTGTTTTAAACAGTTTAATTGATAAGAAAGGTGTTTCAACACAGGTGATACCAATAAATTAAGAGGGAAGTCCAGAAACAGTTATATCGCCAGAAAGAATAGTAAAGAAAACATCACCTTAAACCTTCACACACCGCATAAAAGGACTTCGAGAGAAACCTTTACACACTTGAAATTGCCCATACTTACCATGAGTCGGGTATGCCCATCATCTCCACTTCACTTTGAGACCATTTTTTTGTACTATTTGTACCTAATTTGGTTCTTTTGTGTTCTATGTTACATACACCAATGGAGCTATCATCACTACAAGCACACCGGATACACACCACAGGAAACACTACACAATATATCATTAATTGAAAAGAAGATTTCCGCTAATGTTCGTATGAACTAATATATGCGCCCCCTGAATTGTCACTCCCAAAACCCCTTCTTTAACTAATCGCATTCTATCTATTATCTTCTAGAAGGAACAAATAAATAAGATTCTTATTGGTTGCTATGGGCAATGTCCCATCTTCAATAGATCTTCTATCTCAGTAAATAAACCCCATAGAATGGTAAACAATGACTCAAATGTACAACGTTTTAACTCTACAATAAAATAAAATGTTTTTGTAGTCCAATAATAATTCAGCTTTGGAGGGTCCAGGAAATACTGGGAACAAGGCGGTTGGGGCACACACTACTAAACTATACAGAATGGATATTGCACATTTCTGTGGACGTTCTGGATTCTGAAGGTGTCTGCAGAAACTCTACATAAATACTGGTACATCAGACGTGGCAATACGCCATGTCCTTCCATGTGTGCCACCTTCTCACAATTTATAGAGTAATTCCATTAAAAAATACACATAAATCATTATAATACTGAAAAGTCCAAATATACAGTTGGCTGAATGGAAAGACCTCTCAATGTCCTCTTACAGTAATAAATTGTATAACTTAGGATAATATAAGAGGCGGGCACATTGCTCGTGTGGCCAGTCACTACTACCACATTGTAAAGGTGCAGAAACTACACATAGCACATGAACCACTCACATATTTCCCATCTGATAATAAAATAAAGGTTTAGGCATTGTTTTTAATGTCTCTGCACACTTCTAGTGGGAAATAAACTTATATTGAAGTATTTTATATAACACATTTACTTGGAAGCCGGAGATTTTAGTTGGAAAAGATAGTAGCCTGGTCTCTCACATACCCCTCCATTCACTAGAATAGAACTTGGCAGCCAGTCTATGAGTTACATCTGATTTGGGCATTCTAACTCCATAAACGTGCCAACGGTACTCAGCATCAGTCAGCTACAGTGAAGACCTGTCAGATTTCACCATGCAAAAAAAGAATGGTTTATTGAGTCACTAAAGATCGGCATGATTCTGCCTCTCTCTGTGTACTACAATATATGCCATTCCTGTCAGTATAATTGACCTTTGTGAAAGGTAAGTTTATGAAGTGAAATGTGATACAGATATAGGATATATCATCCAGCATACATAGACGGCACACTTCTTTAGGTAATGTTTTCTTCTGTAATTTGTGGCACCATACCTAAAATCTACTATAGTAAAATGAAATATACCTTATATGATCAATTATACTACTCTTAGCATTCCCTAATGCTGTAGATATTGTTATATTAAAGAAGCAATATTTACAGTCTGGTTATGATATTAAAGTAGCAATTAGTATAATTTTTATTGAAGGTATTTTGTTTATTTTTCAATCTTAACATCTGTTATGGCAGTGGCATCACCCACCACGGGCCAAGGCGGGACAGGGAGGAATCTTTAAAAATGGCCTTCCAAAAATGGCCACCACCTTCTAAGGGACAGATGCTAGAGGTCCGGTCAGGAGAAGACACCACTTACAGCACTACCCGGAAGACCGGATTCCGGGAGCACTGTGCTCCAAGCAGTAAGCCCATGGCAACAAGCAAATAACACCCTGGCAATGATCACATGTGCCCCTAGCAATGAGTATGTAACCCCTGGCAATGAGCATGTAATCCCTAGCAGCAAGGACATAGGTAAATATATACATATACAGATGGAGCGAATCTCAACTTTGCAGGGGCTGGCGATTCCAACACATGCATGAGACGCTCGTGGGCCCCATGGCGACGGAGATCCCTCCGCCGTCCGCAGCTAAAAATCACCCCCCCCCCCCCCCAACCGCCGAGAGACTGGGACAGTCTGATGGAGTCCCTCTACGCCGGCTCTCTTATATAATAGGCAGCACGGATGGTGGAATTGTTAGCATTACTGCCCACAGCACTGAGGTCATGGGTTCGATTCCCACCATGGCTCTAACTGTGCAAAGTTTGTATATTCTCCCCGTACTTGCGTGGGTTTCCTCCAACAATCCAAAATATACTGGTAGGTTATTTGGCTCCCGACAACATTAACCCCAGAATGTGGTAGGGAATATAGGGGCAGATGTATGATCCGTCGTTATGGGGGAGAAGGGGTATTAGCGCACGTTATGTGCACTGATACCGCTTCTCCCCCATGTATGACGGCGCCAGGATGCGGTAATGGACAGGGGCGCTATGCGCCCCTGTCCATATCGGCGCTGCTATCAAAATGATAGCAGGCCGAATGTATGAACGGTCAGCATCGCTGACCGTTCCGCACGAAGCCGGGTTTGGCTTCGCCAGCATCAGGGACAGCGCTGTCCCTGCTGTCAGCTGTGGGCTGCGCTGGGGATCTTGCGTGAACAGCGAGATCCCGCGCATGCCCTGTGCGGCCGGCCGGGGGACAGGAGATAGCGCATCAGTATTAACTGATGCGCTATCTCCAGAAAGGGACATCGCCGGAGGGGGGAGTTAACGCTCCCCCGCTTCGGCAGACAAGATGTTAATACATCTTGTCGATGTCCCTTCCTGCTTCGCCTCGCTATTGAGGCGAAGCAGGAAGTATCATAGCGGCGCGATAAGCGCTGCTATGATACATCTGCCCCCTTGATTCTAAGCTCCACTGGGGCAGGGATTGATGTGGATCTCTGTAAAGCGCTGCGGAATATGTGTGCCCTATACGAATAACTGTTAATAAATACATTATGTATATATAATTATTGTATGTGGAGGAAACATTGGCAGAGGGGCACAATCTTTGTAGTTACGCCACTGTGTTAATGAAGTATGGGATGGGTGGGGGAGCCCCGAACACCTCCTCTAAATAAAGAATAATTAGTTATTTTGGTACTTGTGTACTAGCACGGCGCCCATCGCATCGCAGACCATAAAGCATACGATGGTATGCGATGCGATGCGATGTTACGCAATTGCAGGCGTTGTTATACAATTTTAAATTGTATACCATCGCATTGTATGGCATTGTATGCCATTGTATGGCATATACAATGGTATGCGATTAAAAAATGTATAAGCACCCTAATGGGTTTTTCAATGTTAAAAGTGCCCCCATATAAGATAATTAACCGTGATAGGTGCTTACTATGTTAAAAGCACCCCCACTATCAATGCCAACCCAAAGCGTGGCGAGCGCAGAGAGCCCGCTAGGGGCAGCGGTACGCGTCCTCCGACCTTTTCATACCCCCACTATCCACGTCGGCGTGGAGTTGATTTTATATAGTTTGGCGAGCGCAGTGAGCCACCGAGCCCGAAGCGTGGCGAGCGCAGCGCGCCCCGCGAGGAGACGCGGAATACATGTAAAGTAATACGCGGCCCTCGCCACACTTTGGACTCGCCACTATATAAAATCAACTCCACGCCGACGTGGATAGTGGGGGTATGAAAAGGTCAGAGGACGCGTACGGCCACCCCTCGTGGGCTCGCTGCGCTCGCCACGCTTCGATTTGGCGTTCATAGTGGGGATGGCGTGGGGGTGCATTTAACATTGTAAGCCCCCATTAGGGTGTTTATACAATTAAAAATCGTATACGGGGCTTATACAATTTAAAATCGCATTGCATCGGTGTGCATCGGTGTATGGCATGCGATGGCATGCAACGCGATGCGATTATATGTAGTACGACTTAATATTGTGGGCGCCGTGATAATACACAAGTACCGTTATTTTTATTATTGATACAATTGCAGTGCTTTAGAAATACGGCAGCTAGTACATTCTCATATGCAGTGGGAAATATGCTAATGTCACAGGCATAGTTACTATCAATACAGAGGTACCCACTGGCAGTGTCTCTGATTTGCTGGTGGTGTAGAAAGACAGACCTATGATTGCTTAGAATGTCCACCCCTAGTAAGCCCCCAAAGCCTTTACCTAACTGCAAATGCAGTCGCAGACTCAGACACCCCACAAAACCGTTGTGACACTCCTGCCTTTGAATTATCACCCTCCTGTTACCTCAGGCAGATGCTCAATGTGTGAATAAACTGTGCATCCACCAGTGCTAATCATTCGCTGGGCATGCTCAGTGTGACTCTGATGCATATGCATTAAAACAAAATACTCAACTACACAAACATGGGCATTGCGTCCGCATCAGTCCGCAGGATTGATAGTGTGCTGCCGTTTGGAAGGTAGATTGTAAGCTTGCGAACAGGGCCCTCATACCTTTGACTGTCTCTAAATACCTGGTTTGTTTTATCACTGTCTCTTATTGTAAAGAGCATGAAGAATGCTTCCATTTAATCACTGTCTACTATTGTAAAGCGCAACGGAATCTGCTGCGCTATATAAGAAACTGTAAATAAATAAATAAATTTGTGAAAACAAGGAAGCAGCAGTGAAAGCAACTCCAACCACATCTAAATTAGGCCGACTTTCAGGAGTTCAGTGAAGAAGCTTGAACACAATGAAATCAGCCTATCTGCAAAACTAAAAGTATAGTGTCTATGGAAAATCGGGAACTCAATTATAATAGGACTGCTCTTTATCACTACAATATTCAGGACAAACAAATTCTGTCCTCATTGAATTCAGTGGCATACAGAACTGCCATGAGAAATGGCTCATCAAGGATGTGATAGGTGTTTCTATTCAGTTCTTGGTATTCCTGAGAATCGTTATTGGTGTGGCTATTTTGTCTCTGGGCTGCGGGGCTGCAGCTCCCCCAGATGCAGTATGTGAGACTGCACTGGCTTCACTGTGACTGGCAGTGACTTCTTATTGGAAGTCCGACCTGCCAGTCACCCAAGGCAGTTCCATTGGAAGGTGTTCCCTCCCTCAATGATGCCATGATGCTTCCATGGGCTGCATACTAACTAGTAACATTTTTCAAAGTTTACAACAGAATTTTTGGTACTTGTGTATTTTGGGGGCGCCCATCGCATCGCATACCATAAGGCATGCGATGGTATGCGATGCGATGCAATGCGATATCGCGCGATATTGTACAATGTCATACAATTTTAAAATTGTATGACATTGTATATGGCATACAATGCCATACAATGTGATGCGATGCGATTAAACATTGTATAAGCACCCTAATGGGTGCTTATACAATGTTAAATGCACCCCCACGCCACCCCCCCACTATAAACGTAAACCCGAAGCGTGGCGAGCGGCGGCGGTATGCGTCCTCCGACCTTTTCATACCCCCACTATCCACGTCGGCGTGGAGTTGAGAATAGAAAGTGTGGCGAGCGCAGCGAGCCCCGCGAGGGGACGTGGATACCTCTGAAGCCCGCGAAGGGACGCGGATACCTGTGAAGGTATCCGCGTCCCCTCGCGGGGCTCGCTACGCTCGCCACGCTTCGGGCTCGGTGGCTCGCTCCGCTCGCTACACTTTCTATTCTCAACTCCACGCCAACGTGGATAGTGGGGGTATGAAAAGGTCGGAGGACGCGTACCGCCGCCCCTCGCGGGCTCGCTGCGCTCGCCACGCTTCGGGTTCACGTTTATAGTGGGGGGGGGGGGGGTGGCGTGGGGGTGCATTTAACATTGTAAGCACCCATTTGGGTGCTTAAAAGCACCCTTTAGGGTGCTTATCCAATGTTTCATCGCATAGGGGGCAAAAATCGCGTCGTATCGCATGCCATCGGGTGCATGGCATGCGATGCGATAAAAACATTGCGCGATGGACATCGGGGGCGCCGCCAAAATACACAAGTACCGAATTTTTTTGAAAATAGCTTCCTCATTTCTCATCCCCGTGTGATTGTGTATTCTGGATATGGAGAGTTTGCTATGAATAAAGTGGTTTGTGTACTGTATGTTTCCCAGAAATGGGCCGGACAGAGTAGATATGTGATTCTCATCTACTTTCATTGAGGTCTGCTCCATCTGCCTTTCCTCTATGTAGCATCAATGTATACAGAATGCAACTTCATGAGCTTAGAAACATTTTAACTACATACTAGAGTTTGGATTAACAATCAATTTAACATTTTGGGGGTACCCTCATTTATAGTAATTTTACCTGTTTCCAGATTAATAGGAATACATAAATAGCAATTTTCTGGTCTGTCATGCTTTCAGGAGAGCGCTTTAGATAAAAAAAATATTCCGAAAATGTATTCAACAATAATAATACATGGATGAAAAGAAAACATACTAAAAACCAGCTAATATAGCCATCATACATATATGTATATATCATCACAATCCTACTGACCCGATCTTTCAGGAGAATATGGGGTCTATGATATGTACTAAGCCTTGGAGAGAGGACCAAGATAAAATACCAGCCAATCAGCTCCTAAACAAATAACTGTATTAGTTCCAGTCTCAGGATTTTAGATATGCAGCTGGTAGATCCATATAATATACCTAGTCCCCACATGACATACTTTCATTTTTTTGTACACGCTCAAAGTACTTGTTCCTAATGAAAATGGTCCCTAGATCTTTTTATTCCTACTCCTGCTACATGTGCTGTAGTATGGATTTACTGGTCTATTCTAGTTCTATATACAGTTAGGGGTTTAACTGCTGGGTGTCTGCTTGAGAGCCTAAGGGCAATGTACATCATCATTTCTCCATTACTCTATCAATGGGGGATACAGTCTGTTAACAGCTAGGGCAGACTGCATGATTATTCACTTGTAAATCTCCCCTTCCCTGCACAGCCCTTCAGGCCTTCACGTGCTCACTGTCACTTGTGGGGCTAGTTACAAAAGCTTCATCTTTTCTCTAAAATCCCTTTAGGGTTATATCGTAATCAGTTTACACTTCACAAGTATGATAACTGGGGCCATTTGCCTTGTGCTCACCATGGGAAGAAAATGCCACCTTAGATATTCCTCATCATAACCCTTGTTTAAAGAGTAGTCTATTTCAGCACAAGTCCTATGCCTACTGTATTACACCTAGACTATTGCTAAAAGTCTTGCTTCCACAATAATACAGAGGAAACTTTTGCAATGGCTTATGTGTGGAAAGACTTCAACACGCCTGTTCACAGGGGAATGCCCAGCATTTTTATGGGCTCGCATGTACAGATTACCACCGTCAGCTGGGGACTGAATTTGGCCTGCTCTGAGCAGCTCTTATTCACCCGCCAAAAATTGCTGGTTTCAATTTTGAGGCTTCATAGCAGAAATCTCGCCTATGTTTAGGTTAACACGTTTGGTCCCACTGGACCTAGTGTACTCTATGAATGCCGGCAGCAGCAAGGCCCTTGGGGGATCTATTCCCTCTCTATGGGAGTCGTGGACCACAAGGGACAATAGACCCTGTGCGCCAGGATTCGAGGTGGTGGTAATGTCGACAGTCAGGATCATGGGGTCGCGCATTCTTAGTGCCGAGATCCTGACTGCCAGCATATTAAGTTCATTGTCAGTAGTACATCCTCTGGACTGTTGGTGTGCTATAAGGACCACTGTTGAGGACCACTGCTTTTCAGGAGGATATAAAGTTCTCAGCATGATTTTCACCATACCATGCCATTTTAGACACTTACATAAGGCGGAATTAAAGGCTTTGGAGCAGTTACCACCAGAATGTTTCCTGAAGAGATGGCTCTGTGATGGGTATAACCATAATAACAATGCCTATTGTTATATAACATATAACTATTCTCATCCCAAAAAGGGAAAACATTGTGGCTTTACACAAAGGTACAATTATCATAGGGGCAGTTTGTGTAACGATATGGTAGGAGCATGTGCTGCTGTCCTTTGACAAAAGAGGGTGCTGTTCTTCTTTTGCTACTGTGACTCACATACTATAGAGCAGAGGTAGCCAACTCCAGTCCTTGAGAGCTAGAAGGTTAGCCAAAATCTCCCAATTTTTCTCCTGCTTAGTCAATATTGTCTAGCAGAGATTTCTTAGCATATATATAGACTGTGCAGGCAAGGCAATTTTGACTAGATCATAGACTATGATTGCTTAGACAAAATTGCTTAGTCAAAATCCCGAGTGCATCTAGCCAAAATCTCTCCCAAAATTGCTTAGTCTAAATTGTCCATTAGTCAAAATATCCCTGTGTGTACACCCCTTAAGTCAATAATGAGTGCACCTGTGTACCTATG
The DNA here is from genome assembly GCF_055691185.1 of Crinia signifera. Lineage (NCBI taxonomy): Eukaryota > Metazoa > Chordata > Amphibia > Anura > Myobatrachidae > Crinia > Crinia signifera. Next base: position 211,642,219 of record NC_139222.1, on the reverse strand, counting down.
AGGTGAGCTGGAAAACGTGAACTGTTGGTAGCTCTCGAGGACTGGAGTTGGCTACCCCATAGATCTCCTATAGAACAGATTACAGATTACAATTCTGCTGTGTTGACAGCAATTGGGTTACTTTCCTGGGTGTATAATTCCGATAAACCACTTATTTTTGTTTGGAGAATTTGGGTTAATTCAAATTGATACCAAAATGGACAAAAACCTACTGGGCTATATTTAACCTAACTGGTGCAGCCCTGCTTTCTTTAATGAAGCACAGCACAGAAAGTCTAACAAGAGCTGTTTTTGATGTCCGGCGTCTATGTAACCATGGGCCTTATTTTGGTTCACTCTTAGAGGCAAATTCCTTCTTAGATGGGTAAAACCATGCAGGGGGGCAAATGTAACATGTGCAGAGAGAATTAGATTTGGGTGAGTATTTTGTTTCTGTGCAGGGAAAATACTGGCTGCTTTATTTCTACACTGCAATATATATCTCACTAGGAAGAAAAACCCCACCCAAATCTAATTCTATCTGCACATGTTACATCTGCCCCACCTGCAGTGCACATGGTTTTACCCATCTAAGAAGGATTTTGCCTCTAAGAGTGAACCAAAATAAGGCCCCATATTATTTGTGGCATCATGTTTCCTCTAAACATAGTCCTCCTCCAAGCTCCAAGTATGTGTCCTGGATTAAAAAAGTGAGATGACTATCAGATGAATATTTTAAATTGCAATGACATTGTGTTTTCCAAGCAATTAGCTCAATACAATGGGTATATTGGCTATTTCCATATCTAGAGGGCCCCCATTGATAGTCACTTAGCCTTGGGAAAGGATTCGGCTGTATCTCGACTCACCTCCAATTTCCTAGTGAAAGCTGAACATTGATAACAAGAAACGGTTCCATCTGACCCTTGCTCCAAGGACTGCTTCCTCTGGACAATAGGAAACAAAACTACAGCCTCCCCACCTCCCTCTCCCCTCTGTCACATCACCTGTGATCACAGCATGTGAGAGTGACAAGATGTACTGATAACAGGTTCCATCCATATAATTACACACAATTCACTATTCACAAGTAAGCCTACAGAACGCATCACTATACTTAGACATGCCACCTGTTTTCTTTATGTTCTGTTACACTTGCTTGAGGAGATGACAGAATCCTGCAATATGGTTGCAGATAAGACTCCCTTGATGTACCTTTTCCAGACCATCTTCTAGAATAACAGCCTTTCAAACTGTATATAGTAGAGATGAGCGGGTCCGGATCCCCGAGATCCGACAGATCCGAATCTCGGGATCCGGGCCAGGGTCCGAGGCGGCTCGGGAGTTCCCGCCTCAATTCCGGACCGAAAACGAGGCAAAACGTCATCATCACGCTGTCGGATTTTCGCGGGAGCGGGATCTTATAAAAGACGCGCGCGCGCCCCGCCATCTTCACTCCAATCTTGGAGAGGGAAGAGGGTGGTTGGGAAGCTCCGTATGCCATGTGCTGTGCTCCGTGCCATGTGCTCCGTGCTGTGCTGTGCTCCGTGACCTGCCCTGTGCCCTCACTGCCCTGTGCTCCGTGCACTGTGTTGTAGACTTGTATTGAGTCAGTGACTGTTTATAGGCCTGAGCCCTGTAGTGTGATTTAACTAACTAGGTGCTGCAGAGCTCACACGCAGGGGCTGCAGTGTCCACTGTCCAGGGGCTGTCCTGTGGTCCGTGCCCTGTTGTGATTTATTTAGCCCTAAGACCTGTGTTGTGATTTATTTAGCCCTGAGCCCTGTGGTGTGTGATTTAACTAACTCAGTGCTGCAGTGCTCACACGCAGGGGCTGCAGTGCTGCTGAGTAGTACACTGTGTACAGGGGCTGCAGTAATACAAGGGGCTGTGTCCAGTGTGACGGCCTATATCCATTGTCCAGTGTCACGAGTCACGACATATATCCTGTGTCCAGTGTGACGACATATATCCTGTGTCCAGTGTGATGACATATATCCTGTGTCCAGTGTGACGACATATATCCTGTGTCCAGTGTGAGGACATATATCCAGTGTCCAGTGTGACAGATATATCCATTGTCCAGTGTGACGACATATATCCTGTGTCCAGTGTGACATGTAACCATTGTGTGATGGCATATATCCTGTGTCCAGCGTGACATATATCCATTGTCCAGTGTGACGACATATATCCAGTGTCCAGTGTGACATATATCCATTGTCCAGTGTGACTACATATATCCAGTGTCCAGTGTGACAGGGGCTGTGTCCAGTGTACAGGGGCTGTGTCCAGTGTACAGGGGCTGTGTACAGGGGTTGTGTCCAGTGTACAGGGGTTGTGTCCAGTATACAGGAGCTGTGTACAGGAGATGTGTCCAGGGGCTGTGTCCAGGGGCAGTGTCCAGTGTGACGGCTGTGTCCAGTGTACAGGAGCTGTGTCCCGGGGCGGTGTCCAGAGGCTGTGTCCATTGTCCAGGGGCTGTGTCCAGGGTAACGGGCTGTGTCCATTGTCCAGGGGCTGTATCCAGGGTGACGGGCTGTGTCCAGTGTCCAGGGGCAGTGTCCAGTGTGAAGGCTGTGTCCAGTGTACAGGAGCTGTGTCCAGGGGCGGTGTCCAGAGGCGGTGTCCATTGTCCAGGGGCTGTGTCCAGTGTGATGGCTGTGTCCAGTGTACAGGGGCAGTGTCCAGGGGCTGTGTCCAGGGGCAGTGTCCAGTGTCCAAGGGGCTATGTCCAGTGTGACAGGCTGTGTCCAGTGTAAAGTAAGAAAAATAAATAAAAGTAATAAATAAAATAAAAACACATTTTTGGAGGATGATGGAGGAGGAAATAGTGGGAGATCAGCAACCTGATAGAAGTGCTGAAGCTGCTACCACCAGTCATGACAAGGCCGATACCTCTTTGTATTTGCTCTTTGGAGCATTTCTCTTTTTTTGGGATAGTTTATTAAACTGCCACCCTGTCTGCCCCTGCAGTGCCGCTCTGCCAGGTTGGAAGTGTAAGGTCCACACTGTCACTGTTGCTTAGCTTAGTCATCCAGCTACCTCGGTATACCCTTTTGGCCCAACTACAGTAAATGAAAACAATTTTGTAAGCTGTGAAGTGATCAAAATTTACTAGAAATGAGTGGAAACTAATGTTATTGAGGATAATAATACTTTAGGGGCAAAATAACAAATTCTGTTATTTTAGCCATTTTTATATTTTTTCATAAAAATCCAGATCCAAAACCAAAACCAAAACCCACAAGGGTGGTTTTGCCAAAACCAATAAAGATCCAAAACACGAAGGGAGATCCAGATCCAAAACCAAAACCCGAAAAAGTGGCCGCCGCACATCTCTAGTATATAGTAATGATTGTATTTAATATTGTTTTGGCAACCATTATGTAAAGAAATAGAAGGCAATTCACTGTACGGTCATGCATAAGTTTAGTGCAAGAAGCCCCAAAAGAGTAATGGGGCCTACACAAGTAGCGAGGTGTGCCAGTAATCTGAGCAATTCTAGATCGCTCAACAAGATCGCTCAGCATAAAGCAATGCACCAGTGATGTGTGCTGAGCGATCTGGCAGGCAGAGAACACTGGCGATCTGAGTAGATCTATACTGCATGCAGTATAAAGAAAGATGGTTGATAGTGGCGCGCTTGGCCGCAAATTCCTATCCCCATGGCCTCTACACACGGAACAATCTATCAGATATCTAGTCAGATACAGTAGCTTAGAGAATTACCCCAAATCACTCCAGTATAGGCCCCCTAAGACCATATCTACAAAGCTTGGCTTTCAGTGTGTTCGATTATTTTTTTACATTTCTTGTCACCTAACGATGAGCTATTTTCTGCAGCTTTATGTACAAACATTATTTTAGCATGAAACAAACAGCTAAGGGCATACTTGCCTACTTTTGAAAACTAGTTTCAGGGAGATTATAGTTGGTAGTAGAATATTGCACAGCACCCCATTGAGGGGGAGTGTCATGCTCCTCCCAAAGGGTGTGTCTAGTTCCATATATGGAGAGATTGTGAAAACAGAGTGTGATAGTGGCACCTAGAAGCGTGGGTGTGCACTGCTACATCTGAGAGGAATCTTCTAAAATTACTTTTAACCAAATGTAGATGAGCACAAAAGCAGTTAGTAAGAGCAACTATACTTGGTAAAGTGCTAGAAAATGGTGCTGATGAATGGTGCGCTCAATATAAATGCATCCATCTCTCATTCCTTTTTTCCCCAAAAATGTAACAGTGTAATGTGGGCTAGGCAAAATTAGGGAGATTGGTAGACTAATGAGGGAGAAAGGGAGATTGCTGCTATTTCAGGGAGTCTCCTGCAGAATGTAGGAGGGTAGGTAACTATGACTTAAGGGTTAACAGTTCTAAAAGATGTTCCGAAACAACTTTCAGCGTGGGAGATCTGACTTCTTCCCGTTAGTTGTCAAATAATGAGATCTAGATAAGGGACAAGTGTTTTTCCAACAGCTTCTATTCATGGGTGACTGGGGGGTCTTCCAACTGAGCCCCCCCCCCCCCCCCCCGGGCCCAGACGGGATGCGGGAACATCCCCACAAACGGGTTGTTTGCACAGAAAGTGGGACAGTTGGGAGGTATGTAAAAGGAAAGTTTCATATACGCAGAGTCGTATTTTGGAACACACAGAACAGCATCACTAAGGTACAGTGCTGGCCAGCAAAGAGGCTACTTTGCTAATTTGACTTGTGGCACCACTCACCCAGCAAGAAATGACAGTGGCTCTGCATTTCCTCTGCTGCCCTAAAGGTTGCCAACCCCTCTAGTCTGCTATGGAGGGGTGGAATTGGAAAGCAAAATATTTGTCTAATTATTCAGACCATAGGATTACCTAAGAGATTCCACAGCCCTCTGCATCAAACCTGAAACATTAAAACCACAAATGCTGTTTTTTCAGCTATAAAACTTTCAGTGAAACACAAAAAAAAAGGGAAAAAAAAGAAAGACAAGAAACAGTTTTCCATTTGCCTGAATCTTATAAAAATTAATGTGGTTAAGAAAAAATATATATTCCTCTCCCAATAACGAACCAAGTGGCAGAAAAACTAGTTTTACGTACTTTGAGAATTTTAACCTCTCCCGGGCAGTGCTAAATTATTGTAATTTGGGGGGGGGGGGGGGGGGGGGGATGTTGCTATGGTAAATCTGATACTGGGCCAGATGTATCAAGCTTCAAAGAGTGATAAAATAGAGAGTGATAAACAACCAGCCAATCAACTCCATATTTCATATTTCAGGCTGGGTTTTAAAAATTGACATTTTGGAGTTGATTGGCAGGTTGTTTATCACTCTCTATTTTATCACAAATATCTATCACATGCCAACGATAACAGTAACACCTAGTAATTGTGACACTGAAATGGCCTATACCTTTATAAACCTACAGTACATGATAAATGCAGAGCTGAGTATGACCCTCACATTGTCCCCTGCATTTGTATTGGGAAATCATAAACAAGGAGCTATGAAGCAGACTTAATGTCCAGGTGAAGAAATATGTCAGACATTTCCCACCAGCTGGCCACAAAAACAGAAGGTATTACCGGTTAAAAACACCATTCTCTGCGCTTGTTTTTGTTTCACACTTTTGGCCTCTGGAAAAGCTTCAGAAATGATTTCCATGTAAAACATTGTGGATTTAGATTTTTTTGTTTAAGTATATTTTTCCATGGGGGAAACAGAACATGAAGTCTCCGAATCACCCTGATTTACGAAAATGCATATTGGGGGGCTGAACCACACACACAAGAAGGGGACCTGCTCGGTAGCAGAGCACTAACCATTCTGCTTTCTAGCTATACTGGGAACTTTCGGGACTTATTGGTACAATCAGTTTAATGCAACAACAATAAGCCTTCCAATAATAAACCCCATAGCAAGTTCAGGCAGTGATCTCAAGCACTGGTGCACAGTAGTGTTAACATAATATGTTTTCCACTGCACCTCTGTGGGGTTCCAGAACAGAACATCACTATAGGCTGTTTCTATGTATCAGTATGATTTTTTTTTTTTACACAATCTGTTTAAAGTCACTGAGAAAAATTACATTTAAAGCGATGTGCCACCGGGCTTAACAGCGGTGCCTGGTGGTAGTACACGTTGGCCAATTAAGCTAGTGCCAAAATCATTTGTTTTCCACTGAATCTCTATGGGATTCCCGATCAGAACATCACTGCCTTCATGGAGAATGTATGGCTTTTGTCACAACTAATACAACTATTCCCACTGCCTATATTTGGGGTGGACACAATGGTGTTCACATGGTACAACGTGACAATAATCTGCAGCTTCTTTCTCTACAATGCATTCATCCTTATCTGAGATTTTGCTTTACGCAAGGGGTACGGGAGAGAAAAAAAGTTTGGGAACCACTGTTCTAGACTATAAAGTCAGCAAAACGTATACAATGGGGAATGGTTGAATAAAAGCAGAACTGAAATATTGTATTGCAGAAACTATGCACCTGTACAAAGCAGTCTGCAGTAAAACTCTGCAGTGATTTTGTTTGTCTCTGTATGGTACATTTATACAACTTTTGCATCAGCATCAATGGATCTTTAAATCTTGCTGAATAGATGGTATGGATTCATCAATTAATGGTGAGTGGGTTATTCTACTATTGATGAAATGGTTGCGATGGCTGCTATTTAATAGTGGAGTCATGATGGAGCCTATTCATTTTATGGGGTGATTGTGAGGCTATGCCGTTAGTTCTAGAGTTTGGTTTGGTGCTTCAAAGGTGCTTCAAAGTTGACAATAATATGCACCAAATGTGTGAATGGTCTTTAAAGGGCACAAAACTCTGGGGCTTGACTGGAAAATCTGATATGGCATAATCAAGAATTCATGTACGAGCCAGTCAAGTTTCCATAGGCCTATTCCCTGAGGTTATGAGTGGGGCCACAGGCCTAATGCATAAATATCGCTGATGGGGCCTGCAAGCCCAATGATCTAGTACCAAAACTCCCCAGTGATCTTGGTTGGACTTAAATGACAAAGGCAACGGCCCATGGCTCACTACCTGCAGTGGAAAAGATGGCATCAGGGAGCTTTATATAGCATCTTTTGCTTCTCAATGCTATTGTTTCTCTCTCTGCGGGGTTCACAGAATCCTCAGTTTGATTGGTGGCATCATCCTGCTTCTTGAAACTTCCACTTTCTTGTAGGTGCCATCTTCTGGCTTCTTCCAGAGCCTTGTGAATTTTTTGCATCTGAGGATGCACTTGTGATGACCAAGCAATATGGCCACTAAAAGGTCAAGAGGTCCCTAAAGTAGTGCTATATGATTAAATTAACATGTCATAATTGCAGAATAACTATTGGGTCTTGATTGAGTTGCCTCCCGTTGTCGTTGGAACCAGAAAGGCAGGGGCTGTTCTAATGGTGGTCTCACAGCATAAGTCTATCTCCTGGTAATACCTAAACCTAACACCTCCCCCCCGCCCCCCCCCCCCCGCCCCCCCAGACTAATGCTAACACGCCCTGCCTCACTCCAGTCTCCACACTGCATAAATAAAATCAGTGATTATCAAGCGCAGATGTGTGTTTCCACTTTGCATATGCTCTGGCACCATTCCTACCCAACAGGCATCACAGTCTGGTACGAAAAACCATAGGTATCTCTACCATTCCCATACTCACATATGCTAAGTTCAGTAAACTTGTGTCAATGGAATATGCATATGCGTATTTATTTGTGTTTTCAGGAGCATTTTTTTCATTGCTGTACATAAGGGTTGGTGTAAGTGCACACTCATAATAATAATGACTATGAAAATAAGTGTACAAATAAATAGGTAATCATTCAGTCATGGGTACATTTGTACATGCAGGCACATACTGTATGTGCACTTAGATCTATACAGACAGTGCAGGAGCATTTTTGGCTGGGTTGTGGGTAACTGCATTACCCCCCAAAAGTGTGAAAAAATGTATTTGAACAAAGTAAAGAGTTACATTTTGAAAATGTGTGAAAGCATTAAAAACATGAATCTGGCAGATACAGTATCCAGGAAGGAAAAACACATGGGCCATGCTAGAAAACAAATGTTTAAATGGCCAAACAGTGGATTGTTTCTAACTGTGACCATAGCAGTACAACAAATGACCAGACATATGTCGGGCAATTTTGAAGATGTACTGCATAGACAATGATGTTTGTGTAATCATCACATTATAACAAGAGAAGTCACATTCATAAATAAAACCTAGTGCTCATATTGCTTAGACCACTGTGGGATTTTTTCTTTTCCTTTTTTGCATTTCCTCTGTCGACTGGCAGACATTCAGTCCCAAGCGACATAATGCTGTATCCTTTGGAGGCCATTTGGAAGTTTCAGTGATACGTGTGGGAAAGTGGCAGCCATCTTGGCTACACCTGTTTAGAAGGCAGCCAGCTCTGCTCCCTCCTCCCTTCAGCTGGCATTTTCTTTGTCCACCTTATTTTGTTTCAGTAGCAATAGAATAATAGCTTGGCAACTTCCATTCAAACCTGAAATAATGCCCAGAAACAGAGGAGAGAGTGTGAATTCCGCTGCTGCTTTACTTTGGAGAGCTGGCCCAGTGGAAAGGTTCAATAGCCTTTTTCAGGAGCAGAGACTAAGCAAGGTCAGGAAATGTCACCCTCTTTCCCAATAGCTTCCTAAATTCCTGGGTTGTGTCATCCCACATGTGAACAACTTTGGAATCAAGTGACTTCAGAGCCAGGACAATGGACAATTTTGCATTACACATCCTAGGGGTATGGGTTTCAGTTGTGTAAGACGCACAGAGCCAGACCATCTTAGGTTTCCACAATTCAAACATCATGAATATGATGAACAAAGGCAAAATCCCAAAGCGTCCCTACAAAATACACGATTAAAACATTGTAGCTTAGTATGGCTTTATCTGCTGTCTGAACGCAAGGGAACAAAAGCGTTTAATTTTTTTTGTCAGATTAACAGTGTATTCATTCTTTGCAGAAACAGCAAATGTACCTGATACCTGAGGAGCTTCTCACAAAAGCACCACAGACTGAAGTATAATCTTAATCTTTTCATGCAGGTATACAGTAACTGTACCCGTTCTCTTTCACCAGGCTGACCATTTTCTCTATTTAGGTCTCTCTGCACATTATCCAATTTAATGTGAACTCTTACTGTTTATAGTAGTTGTAATATTTGCAACATCCAGTGTATTCCAGACATGTTGCTAAGCAAATTATATATGTTAATGCCCATATCTGCACACAAAATACACCTTAAAAGACATTAATTTAGAATTTACATAATTACTATAATAGTAAAATATATACTATGTGACACAAAGAGGGGGGGGGGGGGGGATATGTCAAAACTTCTAAATATGCCAATAGGGCAATTATGCATAGCAACTAGAGATGTGTGGTTCCAATTTGGCTCGGATTTACTCGGATTTCAAAGCAATATTTTATTGGCTATCTACAACATATGACGGCCGAAAGGGAATCAACCAAATAAATTTTTAGGAAAGATAGCTAGAATGTCATTGTTGCTATGGGCAACACCTTCATATGCCCTCTTTAAGAAAGTTTGCTGTGGGAACAATCTTTTCTAGGGATGATGCAAGGGCATTTTGACACCAGGCACAGTGGATAGTCTCTTGCCAAAATTGGGGTGTGTTTTCAGAGAAACGGGCGTGTCCTCACTGCTCAGTCCCTATTTTGGGGTTCTGGAGATGCCTGGATGCTCCCATGAGACTGGTTGCACTGGCAGATCCTACAGTGTTACAGGAGTTGAATGCAGCACATACAGTAATATTATTACTGTGCAACATCCATCACCTGTCAATGAGGACAAGCTAGTATGTTGGTGTTACCCCCTGGCTGGTGACACCTGGGTGCTGCCCGTACTCCAGTAGTGATGCCAGTGGGATGATGACAGGCTTATGTTAATGCACAGTGATACTGCTTTAGATTTCTACAGAAAAGGAGCTATGAAGGATACTGATCTGTGGACGATCTAATTATTCTAATGCAATGCTGAAGTTTTTTGATAACAGGATAATGTTGTTGACACCACAATGTTGACTTGTACCATGTCGACATGGTTAAAATGTTGACATATGAATTGTTTATATCTTATAACATTGACATTACAAATTTTAGAATTAGGATTCGGGTTAGGACGAGGGTTATCTAACCCGAATCCTGACCCTAGTGCGAATTATCAACATTTTAATATATCAAGGATTTATTTGTGTGGAGTTTGTATGTCCTCCACTTATTTCTCAGGTTTCCCTTACAGTCTCATGCCCACTGCCCAGGGTACTAGGGCCTAGGTGTTGTCATTTCACAGTCCCATGATACCTGCATGTGTTCTGTAGAGGTACTGGATCTGCTGAAGAGCTGCCTGAGCATCCTTAGGAAGCTCCAGATTCCTGGTCCTGGAGTTCCCTCAGTTTGATATCATGATGTCACATGTTCAGGGGAAGGGGATGATACAGGGAACAGAAATGCCCTGCTACAAGACTGCATGTACTGACTGCCATCTAAATGCTGTAGTACACAGTATACTGTATGCCAGAATTCACAGATACTTCTTATTGTTATGTAGGCATGTCATGCATGTTAGAACCCATTACTCCCACCATAACATACAATCAAGGTAATATAACATACTTTTCAACTTTCACAGATTGAATAACTATTAGTTAACAGAAAAATGATGCTCTACATTTGGCCAATGTGAGTCTTTGACTGCATAAAAGTTTGGAGTTGATTTAAGTTGCCCACAGGAACCAATCAGCATCTTCCTATAATTTTATATAATATACTTACTGCTTACTCAAAGCTGACTGGTTGTTACAGCAACTTCACCACCGCTCCTCTTCTCTACTCTTTTTTTCTCTGCTTGGTAAATCACCTCTAAATCCTAAATGACATTTGTTTTGATATTAATATGTACAAATGATAGCAAATGTGTCTTGAACAACTATTGAATAATAGTTAATGAATATTTAAAATCCATTTATTCCAAAATGCGATTATTTATTTTTAATTAATTAAATAACTAATGCTGTAGGTAAAATACAACACCGCAGGGAACACATTACATAATTGATGCCAGTGGTGCCCACCTATTAGTAATAGGGCTCAGTAACCTACTTACAGCTATTAACAGATAAATTCAGCAATGGAAATGGAATCAAATCCATCCGACCACAGACCCACATCCAAAGCATCTCCTGCAACTTCATTCATTAAACAAAACTTTTAGTTCAGCAGACTAAATCATTATTAACATGAGAACAGGAGAAGTCACTGGCAAAACTAGCTACCTCAAACCACAGGCTCCGCTAATGCTCCATGTTCCGATTGGTGTAACATGGGATAATAAGGCAGATGTTTCCAGTGCATAACTGGTAATGGGGAAATTGCAAACATTTGTCAAGTGGAAATGCTTGGAGGATTGTGCAGTTGCCAATCACAGGAGACACGTCTGGTATTCGTCATTGAGTCTGAACAAATTATTTATCAATAGACTTTCTGAACATCTGAAAAAAATAATCAGGAGTTTACTGTAGACCAGCGAGCGAAGGCTCACACACACTGTTGAGAGATTGTAGATTGCATCAATTTTATTATAGCAGGAATTTTTAAAGCATTTTTATTTAAACATAAACAACAATCTAATAAAGTAAATGAAAAGCAGTTATGAAAAAATACAGTGGGGGAGATTCTCTAAGCTAAAAATGCGGTAAAAACCCAGTTATCTGGGTTTTTACGGAATTTTGGGATGCACTAAGCATCCCCCGCCGGGTTACCGCGGCGGGGGGCATCGCCAGAAAAATGGCGATGCCGCAAAGAAGCCTATGGGCTTCTAACGCGACCCCCGCCGCCCCGCACGGACCCCCGCCTCCCCGCATTGCCCCCCCACACACCTGTGTCCGGGCAGCACAGAGCTGTGCTGCCCGAACATGTGACCTCCTCCTCCCTACACTGATCCTCTTCCGGGTGCAGTAAGGATGAGAGCCAGCCCCCCCACAGCAGCAGCCGGATAAGGGAGGGAGGGGGGAGCCGCTGGGTCCCGATGGGACCCGCTGACTCACCACAAAGGACAGCTCTTATTGCAAGAGCTGTCCTTTGCCATAATTATCGCATATGTTACAGCATATGCGATAATTATGAATGCGGTAGCCGGCGTTAGAGCATCCCCCCCCCAGTATGTCTATGTGTTTGGGTAGTTTGTAAATGATGCAATTTACTAAAATCCCAATAGCACATCAGAAAAAATGAATGAAAACGACTAGGCCTTAAACTATATTTGCGGTAGGGAGATCTAGCTGTGACATAAACCTTTCATATATTAAATGGCGATTTAAAAAAGTACAAATATAATAATAAATAAAAAGAAGCTTATGTCGACTTTTCTGGGGTTCTGCGCCCCAGATTCAAACTTAGTATTAGGGACCAACCAGAGATGCGAGGTCACTGTAAAGCTGGTTGGTGGGCAAATATTTCTTGGCCAATGAATATACCAAGAACCTCTATTATTAATTAATAATATGGAGTGTGCATCTGCACCATGTGTTTTTCTTTGCAGAACTAAAAGTCCTCATGTGTATATGGGGTGTGCATTCTAAGATCCCCCCTCCCATAAAATTAAAAGAAGCACCTGGTATTGATGCATCATGTCGACGGCACCTGAATTGGAATGATCCCATAATTTATTTTTGGCATACACAATATAGAGCACAACCCGCCACACACTGGATATGCATAATTCTGCCCTACCAATTTGATCAGATGTGCAGCAGTTTGGTCAGATGTGCAGCAGTTTGGGGTAAAAATATTATATATATATATTATAAGCAGTTTTATCAATTGCCCCTAGTGTTTCTAGGATGAATAGAAAACACTAGAACAAATATGTACCTGGCGATATTGGTGGCAGTGGGACCCCACGCAGTGCTGGCAACAGCAAGTCCATATACACTTGCTGATGCCATCAGGGAGGGAGTGAAGGCAGTTAGAGTGATGGAGGCAGTGGGGGCCTTGCTGCAGCTGAACTGTTCAGATGAGGGAGGGGGTAGTAACGATGTTCAGAAGACTGCATCATTAATGATGTTGAGTATACATACTAGACAAGTTTGTGAAAGATATTGCTAAGAAGGGCCCTTGGTTAAGTGGACAGTTTGAGGACAATTTTCTTAGTGTCCCTGTACAGTCTGGGAATCACTTGCCTAGTGAAGTGGAATCTAAATCCCACTGCACTGACGGTGGATACTGGGCACACATCTAATACCAGCATAGTTGTTATGGCCTTAGTAATCCGCTTTGCAACAGGATGACTGCTGTCATACTTTGTCTTCCTCGCAAAGAACCCTTGGACAGTCAATTGCTTAGTTAAAGTAGTAGAAGTGGTCTTCCAACTTCCTATCTGGGATGATAGTCGACTTCCAGCAGCAGCGGCAGTAGTAGGCTTAACACTCAAGGATCCTCTGGATGAATCTCAAGTAGGAGAGGACAGCAGGATGATGATATTTTGCCTTGATCTGGGATTCAAATCTGTTGAGAAAATCCAAGCTGGACTCAGATCCCACTTCTGATCAGAAAGTTTGGTTCACGGATCTTGGAGATTCGTACCAGTTCAGCACTAATAATTACGCTCTGAGTGTTTCCTGTTAGTCTAATTATACTGACTGCTTCACTAGGAAGAGGGTGGGTTGTGGGCAGGGCTGGAATAAGGGGGGCTTAGTGCCCTGGGCCCCCTCTATCTAGGGCCCCTCTGTGGTCGGCATGTATTTTTACAAAAAAACATTTATTTATTTATTTTTAGCTAAAGGTTTTGTGCATGGGAGTGAGGTAGTCCTGCAGCTTTACCTACAATATCTCCCAATGTGACAATCAGGGGTGGATTGGCCATTATATCCACCGGGAAGATTCCCGGGAGGCCGATCATAGTGAGGCCGCCGCCGAAATACAGTCCCCTCCCTGCTGAATGCGGCTTAGCCTCCTCCCGCCTGCTGTCCTCCTCTTCTGCCGCTGCCCCGCCTCCTCCTCTAGCATCAGCGGCGCCGGGGCTGGGGATGTCAACAGTGATTGTCAGCATCTATATGTGCCGGGGCTGGCCGGGGAGGAGGTAGTAGGGCAGCGCTCACCACCTCCTCTCCTGACTGTTCCAGTGAGTCTTTCAAAGTTAGTGCTCCCGGCTAGCGGTGTTTCGGGGGCGGAGCTACAGTATAAGGTCACAAATTCTTGTGCACTGTGCAGGAAGGAAGTGCTGTGCTCCACAGTTAGAACAGGGTCAGCCAAGAATTAACTGCTTCTCATCCGACCTAACTGGCCCCTCCTCCTTTTCATCCACCTCAACTAACTAGGTCCAGGTAAGGGGATGTAGAATAATAAAAAAAAGAACAATCTGTTTAGGCACTTTGTCCTGTGTCACCCCCTCCCCATGGTATTATGTCCCTCCTCCCCCTCTCTACCCCCCCCATGTGAAAAGGTCCTGTGTCACCCCCTATGTCCGTAGGTTTTGTGTCTCTCCGCTACGTCCCCCCCCCCTTCAAGTTCTGTGTTACCTCCTCTTGTTCCCATGTCCTGTGTCCCTTCTTTTCCTCCCGTCCCCATGTTGTCCCTCCCCCCACAGTGTATGTATGTATGAATGAGAGCGGCAGTGTATGCATGTATAAGAGCGGTAGTGTATATATGAATGAGAGCGGGAGTGTATGTATGTATGAATGAGAACAGAGTGTATGTATGTATGAATGAGAGCAGGAGTGTATATATGTATGAATGAGAACGGGAGTGTATATATGTATGAATGAGAGCGGGAGTGTATGTATGTATGAATGAGAGTGGGCGTGTATGTATGCATGAATGAGATCAGAGTGTATGTATGTATGAATGAGAGCAGGAGTGTATATATGTATGAATGAGAGCTGGAGTGTATGTATGAATGAGAGTGGGAGTGTATGTATGTATGTAAGAGAGCGGGAGTGTATGTATGTATGTATGTATGTATGAGAGCGGGAGTGTATGTATGTATGTATGTATTTATGTATGCATGAATGAGAGCGGGAGTGTATGTATGTATGTATGTAAGAGAGCGGGAGTAAATGTATGTACGACCATCGGGGATAGGGCCGAATTTGGATCCAAAATAAAGTGTCTGAATCAACCCCTCTTTTCACTTGGAAGGATTACGAGATTTATGTAATTTATGTAACACCTGCCTGCTCTCCCTTCTCTACCACCCTCCTCTCCTCCTTCACCCCCCTCTCTCCCCCTATACCACCCCTCTTCTCCTCTCCCACCCCCTTCTCCTCCTCCTCCTCTACTACCCACTTCTCCTCCTTTACCATCCACTCTTCCCCTATACCACCCCTCTCCTCCTCTACCACCACCTTCTCCTCTACTACCACCCCCCTCTCCTCCTCTACCACCCCATGTCTTCTCCTCGAACCCCTGTTTCCTCCTCTATCACCTCCCTTCCTCTTTTACCACCCCATCTCCTCCTCAAACCCCTGTCTCCTCCTCTACAACCCAGTCTCCTGCTCTAACAAGAAGAGGCAGCCCTCTACTACCAGCACCACGGATCAGGAGGAGGCCCGTTGCTGTGGATGGCGGAGAGGAAGCCTTTCACCGTGGATTGGATGGAGGAGGCCCAGCGCCATGGATCATGAGAAAAGCCCAACACTGCAGATAGGAGGTTTAGGCTCTGCACCAGGGGACCGCAGACAAGAGGCCTGGCGCGCCGGTGTGGAGGAGCCATATGTTTTAAATAAGCCCTCACTGGTTTCATCAAGAATACGTCTCTGAGTGCCGCCTCTCCTTTCTACCACATATATATATATATATATATATATATATATATATATATATATATATATATGTATCAATCCTCCCCTGCTGGTACCCATGGACCAAGTTTATACTGCCTTTACTCTGTGGTTTGACAGTGTAATATTCTCCTGTGCAGTCTGTGGCCAGTAATGACAAGAGAGAGGGGTCCCCCATGTCTAAAGTGACCCGGGCCCCCCGAAGGCTTAATCCGGCCCTGGATGTGGGAGATGTGGACGTTCTTCCGTGGGTGCAAGGGACTGCTGGCACTTGCTGGATAGTATGTGGGAGACTCAAATATGACTTTTGCTGCATTAGTGATGTGACTAAAATCCTATTCTGCAGAAAAGCATGTGGTAGAACATATGGTATTGCTTAGCTGAATTGTCTGTGGCACTCCAGATGGTTATTTGGCATGAGATAAGGTGTATGTTGTGGACACATCTGGACTAGCAGGCATGATTATACATACAATTTTAATGTTAAGGAATCCTTACGGAAAAAAATTAAAGGGGCTGATTCAGACCCATTCGTTATGGGCCGAATTCAGTCCCGCCCCCAATGGTCGGGGTTTGGGCATGCTGGCTAGCTGTTTACCACTCTTCATTTTATCACTTTTGAAGCTTAGTGCGTCTGGTCCAAAACGTCTTCTATTTGCAAACAGACTTTGGGCCTGATTCAAACCTGTTCGCTAGGCTGTGTACTTGTAGTGCACTAAGCTTCAAAAGTGATAAAATGGAGAGTGATAAACAACCAGCCAATCAGCTCTTACCTGCCATGTCACAGACTGTGTTTGAAAAATGTCAGACAGGAGTTGATTGGTTGGTTGTTTTATCACTCTCCATTTTATCACTTTTGAAGCTTAGAGAATCTGGCCCATTCTCTGTAAAGTTAGCACTGATTCTGCCATGACATGACCGAGAGTCCATCGCTTTTCAGCTGTCCAGAAAATGATATACCTCACAATTCATCCATTTTAAAAGTGACTGAGGCATGTCTGGCACTGAAAGGGTAAAGCATCTGAAATTGCTTCTGGATTAAAGTAGCCCATAATTATACCTGCCAACTATTTGTTCACCACAGGGAAATAGGTTGCAGGCATTTAGGGATAATGATGGAGTGACCTTAAACCCAGCAGTATTTTGGATATCACTTCCTGTGTAATCAGCATTATTAGAGCAAGGTTATCAACACAGTGATAACCAGATTATTCCAGAGAGTGATGTGAGGTTCCTACACATCATCTGGGAATTACCTGACACATTGATAACTCCTAGGAATAAGGTAACTAATTGTGGTGACTACAGAGAAATCCTACTCATGTACGGTGAGGTACATTTATCAAAAGATGATTTTTCCTGTAATGCGGATTATTTTCACTCTTACCAAGTATAAGAAAAGGGAACTACTGCTGCTGCTGCTGCTGCAATACCTGTTCTGTTATCACCATCTCCACATAACCATACAAGGATCAAAGCAAATTTGCTTAAAAAAAAACAAACCCATTAATGCTTCAAAAAACAAAATTGTCACTTTTTAACATTCCTGAAAATGAAAGAAACCGGATTATACATGCAAATGTCTTTTACAGTAAGATTTATCGGTACTTATGAGTTATCTGGGCGCCCGATTTTTTGATTGTATGCCTTAAGTTAAGGCATACAATCAGATGCGATGCGATATCGCATCGCATCGCATGCGACCATCGGGTGCGATGACCCGATTTTTCCATAGGAATCAATGTTAAAATGGACTGAGTCCATTTTAACATGGAATTCAATGGGGAAAAGGGGTCCTTTTCATACCCCTACTATCCAAGTGGGCATGGAGTTGGATATAAACCTGTGGCGAGCGTAGCGAGCCACCGAGCCCGAAGCGTGGCGAGCGAAGCGTGCCCCGCGAGGGGACGGTATTCTGTGTCCCCTCGCGGGGCTCGCTACGCTCGCCACGCTTCGGGCTCGGTGGCTCGCTACGCTCGCCACAGGTTTATATCCAACTCCATGCCCACTTGGATAGTAGGGGTATGAAAAGGACCCCTTTTTCCCATTGAATTCCATGTTAAAATGGACTCAGTCCATTTTAACATTGATTCCTATGGAAAAATCGGGTCATCGCATCGTATCGCATCGCATCCGATGGTCGCATGCGATGCGATGCGATGTGCCCGATCCGACCCGATTTAGAAATCGGGCGCCCAGATAACTCACAAGTACCGATTTATCTGTCCAATCTGTCTGGTGCAGTGATTTTCAACCTTTTTACCTTGTGGCACACTAAATAAGATTTTAAAATTGCCAAGGCACACCATGAGATCCCCACAGGGCAAAACACATTGGCCCCCACAAGGAAATAAAAACCTAAAGGCCCCAATATAAAAAACAATCACACTGGTCCCCACAGGTAACAGAAATAAAATACATTGGCCCTTTACATGAAAAGAAGAGACCAGTCAGTAACAGTTGAACTGGTGGTGGCTGTAAACTGGTTTGGGCATCTCTAGATCTGGGGGCACACTTGAGAACAGCTCAAGGCACACTAGTGTGCCACGGCACAGTGGTTGAAAAACACTGGTCTGGTGGGACCAAAAATATGAAAATGTATGGAAGCAAATAACAGTTAACCATTTGCTCTCAAATACTGGAAAATGCAAAAAAAAAATTATTTGAATAAATTTGTTCAATCAAATGGCTTTAACTAATGTGTCTGAATAACCATTGTCTGTTTCCTGGTGTTTAGGAGTAAATAGTAGATTGTCCTTTGCTCCTATACATTGACAGATATTTGTTCCCATCAGACAGAATGGACAAATAAATCTTCTGGTGTGCACACACAGCACGATGTTATGACAATCCAAATTGTCAACAAATTTCCCAAATTTGGCTAGAACAGTTCTGGCCAAAACATATTATGCACACACACAGAACGATTGTATGAACGATCAGAGGATGTGATGGGTCATTCAACCACTGCATATCAATAACATATCATTAGCACATTGTTTATCATGACTACACACAGAACCATGCGTGCCAAATCCTGCAAGATAGGTCATTATCTTTCTACATGCTGATGGGTCGTTATCTTTAACTACATGCAAGATAGGATGTTATCTTTCTACAGTGGGTATACTCATTCCATCATTATCCTGTCCACACACGGACAGTGTTTAAATGCTAGGTTCCGATTGGATGAAAAGGGCCATATCATATAAAAAAAACTAGTAAGCCCGCTCGAAGCTAATGCTTCGGAAGAAAGTAGATGTAGTTTCACTTGCTACCAACAGATGGCAGGGTTTCGGAGACACACGGACACTAGACATATATATTACAGATAAATGATTGGTGTGTAGGCAGCTTTAGACTAGCATCTCAAAAAAGACAACTTTTATAGCTAACCAGCCCAGCAATATTCTTTTGATAAATTACAAAAGCTGTTGGTGATGAAAAGAAGATCAGGCTTCACATCACAATCTGTCTGTTACTGGACACTTTATATATTATCTTTACACAATAGAATTAGATTTATTCACTCTTAAAAGCTGAACCTTGGTTTGATCACTATTTGAAAGAGAAAAAAAGTGTCAAAAAATTGTTACAATTTGAAACATGCAGCAAAAGGGAAACTATGTTGCAGCATTCATAAGCTGCTGATAAATACAACCGCGGTTCTTTCTCTTATCAAAGCCATAGGAGCTATAGGATCAGAACACAATATGCTTATAGGGGCAAGTTTACCCTTACCTTTCATACACAATTATATCGTACACGCAGTTTTTATTTTTTTCACTATCTATAATTTTAACTACATTTCACAGAGATGTCATTTAGGTTTTAATACTTATTAATAAAAGTTAAATTTTATGATTGATAATTGATCCTCAAAGCACCCACGAGAATACTTATTTTTCATGTTGGGTGTTTTAGGTCTTTACTAAAGTAGTGGGTAGCACCTCCCAGTGAGAATGCCGAAGGTGGACAAACATTCCCTGTGTACATGCATACTAGGGAGGTGTGGGATCTTTCTGTTTTTAGATGTTGCTGTCTGCATTTTGACTGTTGACATTTCTTTTTTTGGTTGTAGGTATTTTATACGTGTCTACATTTTAACTGGCTACATATTGACCATGTGGATTTCATGCTAATATTTGGATTTTGTTGGCCATGTCAACATTATGACTTTTCATATTTGGTGTAGACCAGAAGATGGTCTACAGATGGAGCCTTCTTCAACTAGACTTCTCTGGAGAGCCATGGATGAGCTGTGGCTCACCAAGGCTTATTATCATCTATTGTTCTCAGCTGCAATACAATACATAGAACAATACAGTAGGGGATTAGCAGAGGATTCAATTCTGGCTCACTTAATCCTATTAAAGGGCTAGATGAGGATGGCTGTATCTGTACCTTTCATTGTCTACATAATCACTACGTCCCAGTTCAGCAGATGATTACAGATCACATGAGCATGCCACGAGTCTCTCAGTATCCCAGAAAGCCCAGCAGACCAAGACCGACCCGAGCTTAAATTTTTTGGTATATGAATATAGGGCCTAATTCAGCATGTATCACTCTGGTACACAGTTGCTGATGGTGGGGGAACTGCACAAAAATATACTGCAAATGTTGTAGTTTTAACCCTTTGAGTGCCAAGTAATTTTGTCAAAATAGGTGTGAAAATTTCCATGCAAACAATGTTATTCATTATAATGACCTGTAGGAAATATAGGGTGACATTTAATATAATGCGATTTTTAGTCATTTTCAAATTCACCCATGCCACAGCCGGGGGACACTTTTTACATAAGGTCCCCTGGCCGAAACATGAGAACCTTGGCTGGTCAGCCTTGGATGGGGTACCTGGAGGAGTGGGACCCCCCCAATAAAGGGTCCCCCCAGGCTTTACCCGTCCAGGGCTGAAACCCAGGGCTGCCACCGGCATGCCAGGGCATTGGACGCCGGTCTGATAGGGTAAAAATTAGACATGCCTAACATTGCTTTATGCAGGTGAACTACAAGTGCCAGCAGGCCCATTAATGCCCAGCATGCTGGGACTTGTGGTTCTCCAAGTCCCAGCATGCGGGGGAGGCCTGCTGGCATTTTTTTTTTTTACACATTTTTTAGTTTTACTTTATGTGACCAATGCTGCCATTTTTAGCAGATATTATAAACATCTATTAGGGGGGGGATGTACTTAGCAGCGGAGGCCGCCTATCGCTCTGATGTTCGTTGAATATGTACTAACATATGCAATGAGCAATGCAAAGGGAAGTTCTCACAATAAGAGCTGCACTTTGCGATCCCCGCCACTGCTTGGACTTCCTCGATTGTATTGGGGAGGTCCTGTTGGGAGGGATCTGTTTCGGATCCCATACACAGCAGCATTGCATTGGCTTCTATGGGGTTAACCTTACAGCGAAGGCCCACCAGGAGGGGCTTCAGTGAATTTGAAAATGGGGTAAAAGAGAAAACAGTGTTTTTACCACATTTTTTTATAGTACATCCCTCCGACAGAGAGAGTTGGCACTCAGAGGGTTAAAGCACTTATGTGTTTATTTACTAAGCTTTGGAGAGTAATAATGTAAAAAGTTATAAGATACAAACCAACCAGCTTGTGTCATTTATCTGGAGTTTATTGAACGGTATATCTCTACAATACTTAGTAAATAGACCCCTTCTTAAGGTTACACCGTCCAAGCTAAACATTGCTAGCTATCAATTCTGAATGCTGTTGGATAGTCTCATGTCTCAGAACTAGTTTATTTGGGAATCACTAGTTGAGTCAGCAATATGTTCCTTCATCTACAGATCACAGTAATCGGGTGGGGCAGTATGGAATCAGAAGCTGCTTCAGGTACCTTGGACCTTAGTCATGTAGGGCTTTGAAACCCAATAAATTAATCTTGAAGATGATTCGGATATTTTATAGGCATCCAGTGAAGGGAGTAGAGAATGGGAGTTATGTGGCTAGAACGGGGCAGTTTGGTCAACAGCCTGGCAGCTGTGTTTCGTACCAGCTGTAATCGGTGAAGTTATTTTGCTGGTAGACCGAGGTAGAGGGCATTGCAGTAATCCAAACGAGATTATACAAATGCATGTATGACTTTTGGTCAGAAGGGATTAAGTGTTTGATTCTGGCTATGTTCTCAGATGAAAGAATGAGCATTTGATAGTGGCTGATATCTAATGTTAAAGTGTCAAGCCACCATCCAGTACCGCGCTAAGATTCTTCACATGATCACAGTTCGGTAATCAAGTACCCCAAAGTGTCAGTCCAGTTGGATGGCTATGCTGCAGTCTTGTCCTTTGCCCCATCATAAGGACCTCTGTTTTACCAAGATTCAGCCTCAGCCAACTGACACTCATCCACTCCTGGAGCTCAGCTAGGCAGCCATTTATGGTTGTTATTGGGTTCTCAGTGCCCGGAGCAGAGGACAAGTACAGTTGTGTATAATCTGCATAGCAGTGGTAGACCAGGCCATGGTGCCTAATTATTTCACCCAGTGGCAGTGTGTACACTGCGACAAGCATGGGGGATAATATAGAACCTTGTGGGATACCACAAAGCAGTAGCACTGATGAAGATGAGTATACTCCAGATGAAACTCTCTGTGACCTGCCAGTGAAAAATGATTTGAACCAGCTTAGTACTGTGCCATCCAGTTAACATAAATTGTTCAGGCGCTCAATTAGAAGCCCATGGTCCACAGTATCAAATGCTGCAGATCCAGAAGGATTAAGATTGTACAGTCACCACTGTCTCTTGCCTCAGAAAATAATTTGGGGAAAATGGGGATAATTGTGCGAATTCTTTTAAAGCACATGGGGTGTATCCACCTGCATAAATGTACCAATACAATGAAAGTATATAACACTTATTTATTGTAAAACTTAAGGTGGCCATCTAAAAAATATAATTTACACAGATACACAGTAAGACATTATTAATGATATAATAACACACATTTTAGAGTAATGAGTCATGTGACAATTTCATAAAAACATTCAAATTAATGCATATTATGCTGCTTTAAAAGAATTGGTGCAATTATCCCCATACGTCTCTTCTTTCTGATTAGGGATAGGATTACTGGTGTGTATATACACTAGCACACCACAGGATTTGCTGCCTTTATTAATAGAACACTATATTGTTAGATTCTATGATATATAATATATATATATATATATATATATATATATATATATATATATATATATACACATATATTTATAGATCTAATCATTTGCACACTTTTTTATTAGTGGTTGTTGTTTTGTCCGTTTCAGAAAATAATTTAGCACATATACCAGGACTGTGTCAGTGCTATGTCTTCTCCTGAATCCTGATTAAAATGGATCATACATATCATTGTCAATTGGTATACCAAGACTGTCCAAGTTTAAGTATACCTCAGTGCTATTTACGAAATCTACAAAGGTCCCTCATAGAACAGGAATGACTTTGTGACCACTTCCCCAAAAAAGCCACACCATTGGTTCTATAGCTGTGTACACACGGCAGCGATATGAGCTATAATCGCTGGAAATATGGTCACTGGCGACCATATTGCCAGTGATGGGAGTGTGCCCCAGCGATAAATCGTCAGGTGCGCGCTCCTGTTTTCAGCCCCATTCCAGCTGATTTCCGCTGCGGCACCGCCGGCAGAGGTTCCTTTTCATCAGCTACCATCTCTGGTCGCTGATGAAAAGGAGACACTGAGCAATATATTGCTCAGCAATGTATTGCTAGCAATATATTGCTGAGCAATATATCTCCCGCCGTGTGTACGCTCCTTAAAGCCCCGTACACACGGGGGGGATATATTGCTAGCAATACATTGCTGAGCAATATATCTCCCGCCGTGTGTACGCTCCTTAAAGCCCCGTACACACGGGGGGGATATATTGCTCAGCAATATATTGCAGAGCAATATATCACTTAAGCCCCGTACACACGGGGGGAGATATATTGCCCAGTGTCTCCTTTGCATCAGCGACCAGAGATGGTCGCTGATGAAAAGGAACCTCTGCTGGGGGAGCCGCAGAGGTAATTAGCTGGTCGCAGGAGCAAGCTCCTGCGACCAGCGATTACAATGGGGCAGAAAATGGGAGCGCGCACCCGGCGATTTATCGCTGGTGCGCACTCCAATCACTGGCAATATGGTCCCCTGCCACCATATTCCCAGCGATTATAGCCCCTATCGCCCCCGTGTGTACACAGCATCAGTGTCTCCTTTTCATCAGCGACCAGAGATGGTCGCTGATGGAAAGGAACCTCTGCCGGCTGTGCCGCAGAGGTAATCAGCTGGTCGCAGGAGCTTGCGATTAGAATGGGGTTGAAAACGGGAGAGCGCACCCGGCGACTTATCGCCGGGGGAACACTCCCGTCACTGGCAATATGGTCTCCAACGACCATATTCCCAGCGATTTCAGCTCCTATCGCCCCCATGTGTACACGGCTTAAGTGTTAAGCCCGTACACACGGGGGAGATATATTGCTCAGCAATATATTGCTAGCAATATATTGCTGAGCAATATATTGCTCTGTGTCTCCTGTTCATCAGTGACCAGAGATGGTCGCTGATGAAAGGGAACATCTGCCGGGGGAGCAGCAGAGGTAATCAGCTGGTCGCAGGAGCAAGCTCCTGTGACCAGCGATTAGAATGGGGCTGAAAACGGGAGCACGCACCCGGCGATTTATCGCCGGGGCACACTCCCATCACTGGCAATATGGTCGCCAGCGACCATATTTCCAGCGATTTCAGCCCCTATCGCCCCCGTGTGTACACAGCTTTACTTTTAACCATTTATTATTTATTAATTTATTTTAACCATTTGCATATTATGTATTAATAAATATATTTATTTTATTCTACACACTGTGGTAATATTTGGTGAATTTCCTCAAAGGCGCAATTTATTCCTTTTTCTGCAGTTGATTTGCAACCACTTTTTCAATGATTTTTCTGTGTCTGTATTGCATATAACATTTCCATCAGAATTGCATGTTTTGTAAAACACTAGTTTTCAGCAGGGACAGCCAGAAATAGTCAGGGACTGATGTCTTTGTGAATGTGTTATTGTGTTAATTGTCAAATACAAACTCCATTAAAATGCGGTGTGGCTGCGGTTGTAATGAACTGCCATGAAAAAACAGTTACACAGTCTCACTGCACATTCCTCAGACTAGGTTTGTTCCCTGCAGCAATTCACTAAAATAAAACAATACCAGACAGGAGGATGCAATTTACCCTGAATGATTCTGGCAGACACTGCTGGCATGCAAGAGGCAATGCCAACCAATAAGGCAATTATATAGCTATAGAATGGTTTTAATTAAGGTGACACACCTGCAAGACAACTGCTGGTGTCATACATAGTTATAGACTACTGCAGATATAGGGGTCATTAACATGATATAAAAGCAATGCTGTTCAACAAAGCATTATACTGTATGTATGTGTGTGCATATATATATATATATATATATATATATATACAGTATAGTGAGTTTTGATAACACATTTCCTGCTAGCATCACTCACCTCCGATAGCAGCACATCCCTGCTTTTGATTGACTGTTTAATTTTAGAATCAGTGTGACTCCAAAATGGTCTCTGCCCACAACTGAGATGGAGGGGACATCTGTCCACCCTCAGTGTCCGCTATACACACAGGGGTCACAGCGGCACCACGCAACTGCCCACACCATACCCACATTTTTGCTAATTAGCAGCATTCTTAAAATTAACAAGTTTATGACCACTGAGGGGTGTCTTAATTGGAGAAGTATATACCTCCCAATAATACATTTTGTAGCACACTATTATTGAGTGATACAGCAACACTAGCACATTTATTGTTGATACCGTCTAAACTGCCAATTTACATTGAAACAAGACTCATGCTGATTCCACCTATAAGGTGTTATAAGACTAGTGACACTGGAGCCTCACTCCGTGAGGATTGTACAGTATATCCTTTTTAACCCAATTTACTATGTTTCTTTCACCTATTTTCTTTGTTTTATATTTCGCAGGATTTTAAGTGTACAAATATTAAAAGTTATAGCTTCATAATTTTGTTCTTCTGAGTGCACCAAACACAGACATTCTTCCTCTTTTTCTTTGAAATATATTCTATAATGTACATTACAGTGTATATCATAATGTGTAAGGGGTTTTATGGTGTGTAGCGTAAAGTGTAATGAGCATCAGAGTGTGGGGCATAATGTGTAAGAGGCATTACGGTGTGTGGCATATCGTCTAATGAGCATTATGGTGTGTAGCGAGGCCCCGCCCTTGCAGTGAGGCCACATACCCTTTTTGGAATGGGCACGCCATAGGTACACACAAATAATTTATTTTAAAAAACTGGAGACTAAGGGGTATAATTTTACTTTTGGCAAGAAACAGCCCTGTTTGTATTACCAAAATGGGGGAGACACCAGAAACGTTTTTAGCAGGGAGGAACTAAATTTCTAGTTATGACACTGCTGACAGCAGCACATCACCACCTCACTGACAGCAGCACGACCCGGTCTCATTGATTGACATACACATTTCTGACAGAATTTATTTTTACAGTGTCAAAATTATTACCAAACTCAGTGCATCTGACATCAATCCTCACCAGAGATGACTTGTACAGTGATGATCCCTTCTGAAAACTTTATCAGGATTTTTATTCCGTTTCACCGTTCATCACCTCCAAACAGACCTATTTAACCACAACAGGAACCCATTATAAGCTACATATACTGTAGCACTCTTGGGTGTGCAGTTATGCTCTGCCATATACAGTACAAGGGTGGTGGAATGGTGAATCAGCAGCTCAGAGAGCACTGGACATGCCTCTGAAATGACGAAAAGGAGTTCACATCCCTCCACTGAAGGCCATGCCCACTCCTCACATAGCCCCACCCCTTTTTCGCTTCTTGCGCGATGGGTTCTAACTGAGAGAAGCTCAAATTTGGGAGGTATGAAATCTTTATTCATTAACAAAATGGTTCACTCAAAGAATACATTTTTAAAAACAAGGTTATTCTGAGATAAATAGATGATAACTACTTGATAAATAGGTTTAGTATGAGGAAGCCAATACTGGCCAATACTGGTAAAAGCTTGTGAGTTTTACCAAAAGCAGGGTTATCGCACTCAGAATCACCTTTAATTTATTTGTCATGGTGAAAGTAAGCTCTATCGCCCTTTGATAAATTTCCCTTTGTATTTTAGTTGAAAAATAAATTAACGGGCTGTTATACATGTGTTTTTCCATACATTTTCCTATTTTGATTTAATTATGTTAACAGTCCTGATTATTGCAGGCCAAAGGCCCTTTACCTTTTCCTAGTGGCATAACTACCGAGGCGGTAAGCTGTGCAGCTGCTATGGGGCCCGAGCTGTTTCTAGTGCTCGCAGTGCCCCCTGTACCCATTAAAATCTGCTCTCAAAGCTTCTCCCTCCCCGCTGAAGGGAGCAGTCACTGGCATAGCCCCCTCCTCCAGGCCCCCACAACTGCATCCACAGAGGATGTAAAGTCACGTCACGTGTACCCTGCCTGGTCGGCTCCCATGCCATGATTCACGGCCATTTAGGGGGTGGGGCTTAATGCTGTGACGTTTCCACCCCATCAGAGACCTGTGGCTGAATGCTGTGCTCAGACTGCTGTAATGAGTTGCTGCACTCTCTCTCTCTCTCCCTCCCTCTGAGTGAGATGTACTAAGGGGAAAATGTGGTAAAACCCCCGTTTTACCGCATTTTCCTATGTACTATTACCTGGCTGCACCGATATCGCAGGGCAGGGTATCGCCACCTTTGGGTGGCGATACCCTATAGAAGCATATGGGCTTCTTTTTGCCGCCTCCGCCGCAACCCCGCCGCCTCGCCGACCCCCCCCCCTCTCACCCTCCCTTGGGCTTACCTTCTTACAGGTCCTGACTCTCCATCTTGCTCTCCCAGTAGCATACCAGAGCACTTCTAGGGCCCAGCTCCTGCTGCACTCACTTAGTTGCTAGTGAATTTCCAGAATTTTCTCAGTGACTGCCAGTCAATGTAGCTAGCAGTGGTGTCATGTCACTGCCACTAATAGGATTGTGGGGCATCCTGTGAGTGAACTTCCCTCACCGGTAATTGCTGGCTGTAGGCAGGGACGGCCATCCAATTACTACAGTTACACAATTGCTACCTCATTTTGTGTGTAACTGCATGTGATTGTGGGCGGGATGTACTAAGGGGAAAGTGCGGTAATACCAAAGTTTTACTGCTTTCCTATGTATTAAAACCCCGCCGCTACGTTACCGCATTGTAGGGTATCTCGACCTTTGGGTGGCTATACCCTTTAGAAGCCTATGGGCTTCTATCGCCGCCCAACGCCAACCCAACGCCTCCGCCGACCCCCCTGTCCCCCTCACTCTCGCTTACCTTAGTCCAGGTCCTCCTGGAGCCGGAAGGTAAGCCCTTACTCCCCCTAGTAACGCAGCTGGACGTCCTTCCGGCTGCAGGGGGAGGAGGAGGAGGCGCCGGGGACAGCCTGCTTAGCTGTCCCCGGCGTGAGGGGAGAGGCAGATGGAAAACCCCCGCACATCACAGTACAGGTATCGTGGGGTGCCTCCGTCACCTCACCACGATGCCAGCCGCATATGTTAGTACATATGCGCTGGCATCGCGGCGGGCAGGCGGCGATGGGTGGCGAGTATTTTAATACATCACGTCCTGTATGTGAGACACAAAGTAACCCACACTCAGTTGTGTACAACAGTGTGCACCCCCTACTCCTGTGTGTGTGACACCCTATACAGTATGTCCCTCCCCACCGTGTGTGATAGTGTAACTACCTCCCCTAGCTCACTGTGTGCGGCAGTGTACATTCCCTCCCCCTGTGTGTGTGGTATCCTCCTATCCCTGTGTGTGTGGTTGTGATGCCTTGTACCCCCACTAATTTTGTGTATGTGTCACCGTATACCCGCACTGTACATGTATACCTCCCCTCTGTGTAGAAGGGGGCCCCTTCGATGGGGCCCACCAAGTTCTAGTTACACCCCTGCTTTTTGGCCTCCAATAAGCAGGACTGTTAACAGACTTGAATCATAATGTGACAAACTCATAATGGGCGAGATGTACCAAGCCTTAAAAAGTGATAAAATAGAGAGTGATAAACCTCCAACCAATCAGCTCCTACCTGTGGCATGGCTGTTACGAGCTGATTAGCTGGTTGTTTATCACTCTCCATTTTATCACTTTTCAAGCTTAGTACATCTCCCCAATGAGGTTGGTTTGTGTCTGGGGATATGATAAAACATAAAACATGTCCCAACTTTCAAGATGGTTGTGAGTTACGTGATTCTGTTTTCCCTTGGTTTGTCAAGAAACAGAATAGTTTGGCAGCAGGTGTGTACCAAAGGTTTAACACGTCTGGGTTAGGGGACATAACCAGCCGTGCACAAATGTATTGCTGCACAATGTTCCCCTTCCCAGCTGCTCTCCCCTTCTTGGTCTGGGCATGTACTGTATTTCAGTATAATCCAATATGCCGAGTTTTTTCCCCAAAACATCCCATTTCTTTGACATGGTCAGATTTTGCCCTGTAGGACCCACTATATCTAATTTCAGTCAAAATTAATCGTGTATCATATTTGTTTATGTAAGAATGATGTAGAATATAGTTGGTGCTACATGAATAAATGATAGCAATTACAGTGAGACGGAGAGTGCAAAAGTGAAATTGTACATTATAGGGCACTAAATTTATTTCACGTCTGATCTCATGCAGAACTGGCATGTCTCAGGGGAGAACCTCTAATGTGAGAGTATGATGTCACCCTTCTAGTAGTCTCACATTCTCTGCAGGCAGTACGATGTGCTCGTGAGGGGGTCAGACTAATGGCTTTTGTAATGCACTTGGCTCTCTCACTGCATTTGCTACAAACCGATTAATAGTGTGCTCCAAACAACATCTAAACATCCTGCCATTCCCAGCACTCAGCACCTCTTTGCTCGCTCGGCCTCATCGCCAGAAAATTCCAGGGTGACCCGAACAAAAAGTAACGTCCTCCTATGCTGGTGAGAAATGGCAGCCGGGTACAGATTCCTAGTGACTGAGAGTAGAGTACTTCTCTAGCCACTGAATGTAAGGAAAGTGCTGTTTGTCAACTAATAAAGTTGTTTCAAAATTACCAAACAACTCAGGGCTTATGTTTGATAGATAGATAGATAGATAGATAGATAGATAGATAGATAGATAGATAGATAGATAGATAGATAGATAGATAGATAGATAGATAGATAGATACACATATACTGTATATCTGCATTTAAAATAATGGAATAATCTATCTTATTTTTTGCTTACAAAAGTAAGCTAGAGCACTGGGGTGTATTATTAATGCTATAGTTGTAGCAGAAGAACTGCCCTTGTATCCAGAACCTTAGCACTCTATTACTGTATGGAATTGGCCACTGGCAAAGACTACTTTCTGGTCCTTCTGTTTTTATTGCATAAGACTGTTTCTGGGCCTGTTCCTATCCTCACTGCATTAGACTGCATTTAGGTAATGTCTTCATTGACTTAGACTGTGTGCTTCAGTAACAACACTCTGCTTTTCTGGTCCTGTCTCCAGTGTATTAGATTGTAGACCCTTGAGGAACAAGGGTCCCACTGCTGCCACCCACTGCTGTGTAGCATATGGTGAATTTGGGTTGGAGTGGATAAGAGGGGTCCAAATTTTTTACCTGTGCCAACCACTCACAAGTTCTGCCAATGGTTTCGATAATGGTGTCTGTTTTTTGTAGCACATCTGAAATATATTTTTCCTTCAGCTTGCATCGCTGCTTCATGCATAAGGCAGGTTTCTTATACAATATTTCTTCATCCTTTTATTATATTAAATAAAACTGAGCATGTTTAAACCCTGCAATCTTTCATTAGCAGACACCACTCGTTGTACAAAGGTTTAGTCCAGTGATTTTTAATCTGTGGTTTGAACCCAATATGAGTCCTGATGTTACTTAGGATGGGTGAATTATTCTAATTATTTAGAATCAAACAATTGTATTATGCTAATAATTTATTATTCTAATTATTGTCAAAGTATACTGGAGAATGACAAGTGAGGCTCTGCCTCCACTGCCATTCCTGACTGCAAGCAGATGAGTCACTGATACTGGTGACACTGGGTTCATACCCTCAACTCGATTGAGGGGCACCCGCAAAAAAGGGAGCATGGCCTAACATAAAGTGGTATGTTCTTGTGGGAAATCCTGGGTTCCATCAATCTGGGTGTGTGGCCAATCTGGAAAGGGATGTTGGTTTGCAAAAAGCGATTAATTACATCCCCAGAGATGCTAGGCTACCTCCATAAACTCGTTTGGATGCACTGCTGGCTCCTCCTTTGTGACAGGAGCTGAGTGCTGCAGGAGAATGTCACACTGCAGCACCCAGCTCCTGTCACTGCGAGAGAGTAGACTTTTTGGTGTTACCCTCATTACCGCCATAATGATGCCATTGTTGTCACAAAGCAAATTTTGTGCCTGTTATTTTATCTATAACCAAGTGAGCATTTCACTGTTCCTGATTTAGCAGATGTTACCAATAAACTTGTTACATCAAATGTTCTGTAGCATTATGGTCAAATAAATATCAAATTTTTATTAAACAATTTCTTAAGACTTCTGTATTCCTCCCACCAATTGAAAATATGCTCTTATTTTCCTGACTCCTCCTCCTCACCCCTGCCATCTGATTTGTGTTTGGTGGGTGTGGTTTGAAGGTCACCGTTTAAAGCACTTGTTTAAAAAACACACGTTACAATTTAAAATGTTGTCTGTTTTAGATTAAAAGACTACATTTAATAGATTTTGTGAAAGGTATTTTAACTTGAACAGCGAATATAACTGTCTGGAGTTAGAAGATTAACTTGACTGCCCACGTGGAAAACAATTAAAATACCATAACGTGTAGCCATTTAAATTCAAACAAGATTGAATTTGTTCATCTTGCTCAAATTTACAACTAATTCTTAGTCTGCCTAAAGTTCGAGAACATATTTCACATTTTAGAGCCAATTCAACAAACAGCTCAATAATTGCTTTCAAATAAATTGTAGCCTCTGTAGTAGTAAATGATGGAATTGCGGTTGACTTGCCCATGGTCTAAAATAATAGCCAAAGCAGTCAAAAAAAATAAGAGCATGACTGCTAAGGAGTTACACCCTTCAGTAATAAAATGTATTTATGTCTCTAACATATATATCAGCTCTTTATGGACCTTATTCTGGTTGATTGATGCGTGCGCATGTTCGCATGCACCTGTGCAATTGGCAGTCGCGCGCTCGCAATCATGCGAAGCGACGCCCATAACACATGTGGACGGGAGTATTCCGACCGGTACACAAAGGGGATTGTACTTAAACTACCCACACACTTGCCTGTACCTAGGCACATTCGCGTAACCGCGGGATAATGCATTGTGTGAACACCCTCTGTGTTTTTTTCATTCGCACCTCGAACCATACACACACAGCCAACCCATCCTCAACATTATAGTTAATTACATGAATTCTCTCACTTCATTGTGTTTATTGCACGTTACTTTCTAAATTACTGGCCATTAACAATTAGCAAGGAACCTTTATTACAAGGATGTATTTTTTTCCAAGTATTACTACCACAACTACATTTAAATATATGTATCCTACACATGTCCTGCATATGTGTAAAAAAATCATGAGTGCCTTTATTATATTAAATGTGTTTGTATTTGAAAATAAGTGTGCTCTTTAATGTATACTCGCATGTTTAATGTTTATGTATTTTAAAATGTTGCTCACATAAATTCAAACTGCTAAATCATGAATAGCCTTGATATTGTATTTATTTACTATGTCAGTTAAAATGTCCGTTTTATGGAATTGATTCTGTAAAACATACATGCACAGGGTTTTGGTTGAATGTGTGTCCCTGTACATGTGTGTTGCTTTAAATATACCCAGGGCCGGCTCTACCACTAGGCAGCTTTAGGCAGCTGCCTAGGGCGCTGGGATCTGGGGGGGGGGGGGGGGGGCGCCACCAAGTCTAAAAATCAAAAAATCAAGGCTGTCTATGAGGATCCTTAATGTACTTAATGCAGGTGGCTGCGGCAGAACTCATCTCCATACTTTCCCTTGAGGCATACTTCCTACACTGCTGCCCCCTCCCCCTTGTACTCTATTGTGGGTGGCAAAGGGGAGGGTGCAGAGGACCTCCAGGGAAAGCAGGGGACTTGGCCACCTTCCCGGGGGGAAGGGGAGGGGGAATTGAAGGACCACATGATTAAAAAAAAAAATTGGGTGGGGGGGGGGTAGGGGGGAGTAGGTTGAAGTTTTGCCTAGGGTGCTGAGAAGCCTTACACCGGCTCTGAATATACCTAGGACAGGATCGCATATGACATTGCGTTATGTTATTTAAACTTTGTTTTTTGAGTTTTAGGGAAAGGGGGAAATGGGAGAGACAGGTGCACAGGTGAAGGTAGTAAAGATTTGGTTCGTAGAATATATACAGTATAATGGTCCACAGTTAGTCAGAGTAAAGAGATAATACTTATCTTTATTGGGTAATTGGTGTGGAGGTGCACCCTTGTGTGTAAATGTATGTCAAGTTTAGAAAGAAGAAAGACTCCCGGTTTGAGCGGCTTTCAGCTCAAAGCCGCCCAGTGTGTATGCCTCGGCGAGGGGCGGTGAGCGCTGCTGCGTGCTCACGCATCATCACCGGGAAAGCCGTTCATCTGCTGGTAATACCAGCAGATGAGCGGCTTTGAAGACAGCTTTGCATAGCTATGCGCTATGCAACGCCGTCCTCCCCCTGCCATCGGCGCCGGACAGGGGGAAAGCAAGGGGTATCCACTGAGTGGCTTTCCCCCCAAGCGATGAGTGCGATCATCGCTGTCCATACACGCTAGGCGTAGTCACCCAGTGTGTATGGACCTTTAAAAGGCAAACTAACTGGTGCTGTTTAAAGGCTGATCAAAACTACTAGCAGCCTAACCACAAACACTGAGAAGATACAAAATAACAGCAGACAGAATATAACTTACAAGTGTTAATATATTTGGAGACAACATCTAAATCTCCATGAGAATGGTAACTGGCAGAATGTGATGGTTATTTCACATCAACTTGTGGAGAAATATGGAATACAATTGATCCCAATCAAACCCCCACCGATACCTTGTACTTATTTTATGGTTTTTTTTGTGTGTCATTTATGTGTGTTTGTATGTGATAATTTTTTACTTCAACAATTAAAAGCTAAGTCTTAAAATAGCAGTAATACAGGGACCTATCCCTATCACCGCTGTATCTGCACCATATGTAACTAACAAAACTCTCTGATTTCATCCATGCCGGTCCTTATGTGTACTGTATATAGTCCAGCAGACCACACTACTTACCATAATCTCCATTTCCAACTAAATATTTTATAAACTAAGAGTGCCCCAACAAAAAGAGTGTCTTTCCTCTTTCTAAATGTATAACTTGTGGCCATGTGTCATTGTGTAATGTTAACCTGTGTATGTGCTAAAAAATGCGTTTATAAATAAATTACCACTATGCCCTTATTTGGCCACATCACAAACTTAGCTACTAATGTCTTCTAAGTAATTCTACACAATCACACACACATAAGCATTAATGCATTTACACTCATATGCATTCCCTTTAGAATGTAAGCTCTCACGGGCAGGGCCCTCTCTCCTTATGTGCCTTTCTTAGAATATATAAACCTCTGCCACCCTGATAATTGCTTCAGTGGCCTGTCCCCTGATGTAACTATCCTTATTTACCATGTACTTGTCCTAAACTGTCTTGTACTGTTATTCGCTATCTGTTTTTGCTCATTTGCACACCAAAAAAACATCCACAAACACTCACATACCTTACACTAACATGTACTCATTAACAAACACTTTCATGCACACACACTAATCTTAACACACATTTATACACATAAACATTTACAACTACCCTACCACAGTCATGCACCAGGGGTTCCCTGTATTTTTTTTAAACCAGCAACTGACCCAAGGGCCGGTCCTGGTTCCCAAAATATGGGGGACAAAACGAGTTGGGGTCCCCTGTATTTTAAGAACCAGCACCAGGCCAAAACCAGCCAGCAGGGTAATGCCACAGCTGAGGGACACTTATTATATAAGGTCCCACGGACCCCTAACCAGTCAGCAGGGGCAGGGTTCCTAGGGGAGTGGGGACCCCCCCCCCAATGAAGCAGTCCCCCCTCCAGAACTTACCTGACCAGGCTGAAGCCTGGGGCTATCCCCGGTACCCCAGGGCTGTGAAAGTAAGAATAAACGATTGTATATTGCTGTGGAACTATAAGTCCCAGCAAGCCACCCCCACATGCAGGGTTTGGAGAACCACAAGTCCCAGCATTAAAGGGCAATACAAATAGTAAAATAAACTCACTGACACCATAACAATAAAACATTATTACATTCAGAGAATTTTCATACATATATTTACCTACCTTGACCCCATAGGTAGGTCTACTTCCGTCCATTAGCTGGTCCTGAAGAAATACAATATGGGGTACCTGTGGAAGGAAATTAAACTGATGGGGGTCCTCCGGCATAGATCAAGTCCTCTTCAGTCGATGTAGGCATCCAGGGGACTTGCCAAAATAACAAACCAAAAAAACCTGACAACAAACCGGACTGACAGGAGGAGACGTGAGATGTTTGTTTACATTTGGCGGCTCCTCCTCCCGAATACCACTATTGGCTGCCTAGCCACTCCTGGCTATTGGTATTTAAACCCAGCAGTACATCACAGTACCTTTTGAAAAAGCAGCACTCTAAAGCAGCTAAATGCATTAAGGAGATCCTTGTCACCCTTTGGACTGGACAACCACCATACTCTTTCCACACTTGTGACCGGAGCAACCCTGATTGGCTCACTTCCCAACCTCCTTTGTTTTTTTGGTACTTGTTACCTAGAACGGCGCCGACAATTTTGATCCTAGGCATCGTAGGGAAAAAAATCACGTCGGTCGCATCGCATGCGGGCAAAAAATCGCATGCGATGCGACCGACGCGATTACCGCGATTTTACATAGGGAACAATGTTAAATGGACCTATTGACCCGATTTCACATAGGGAACAATGTTAAATTGCCCACAGACCCCAAATACCCACCCTGAAGTGTGAAATGCCCCCCCCCCCCCCCAATTGTTAAAGCCACCCCACGATCAACGTCAACCCGAAGCATGGCGAGCGCAGCAAGCCCGTGAGGGGCGGCGGTACGCGTCCTCCGACCTTTTCATACCCCCACTATCCACGTCGGCGTGGAGTTGAGAATAGAAAGTGTGGCGAGCGCAGCGAGCCACTGAGCCCGAAGCGTGGCAAGGGGACGCGGATACCTTCACAGGTATCCGCGTCCCCTCGCGGGCTTCACAGGTATCCGCGTCCCCTCTCGGGCTCGCCACGCTTCGGGCTCGGTGGCTCGCTGCGCTTGCCACACTTTATATTCTCAACTCCACGCCGACGTGGATAGTGGGGGTATGAAAAGGTCGGAGGATGCATACCGCCGCCCCTCGCGGGCTCGCTGCGCTCGCCGCGCTTCGGGTTGACGTTGATCGTGGGGTGGCGTTAACAATTGGGGGGGCCATTTCACACTTCAGGGTGGCTATTTGGGGTCTGTGGGCCATTTAACATTGTTCCCTATGTAAATCGCGGTAATCGTGTCGGTCGCATCGCATGCGTTTTTTTGGCCGCATGCGATGCGACCGACGCGATTTTACCATTCATTTCTATGTGAAATCGCGGGCATCGCATTGGTCGCATCGCATGCCATTATAATGGCATGCGATGCACATGCGATGCCCGCGATGGGCGCCGTTCTAGGTAACAAGTACCGGTTTTTTTTATTTACTCCATCTACATCTGGCTGCTATATATAAACTTTAGCCCTTCCCGACAGCAACTTGCTGGAATATTAACAGTTTAATTTGGCTGCTGCACCTCACTTCTGTTGTGTCTGATGGTAATTCTGCGAGGAGAGAGAAAGGGAACGCAATCCCACATACAGCCAACGCACCATCAGGTACTTCAGAGGACACTACCTGTTTACCACAGTGGAGATCTACACCATCGGGGTATTACAGGAACGGACTCAGTGATTTTGCACTAAAGGAGGATCCATTCCATTTGGTTGACTATTCACTATCTTAAAAACATTTAACATTATTGTTATGTATTTTATTGTCATTTTTGTGTAAAATTGTATTTTATTTAATTAAATGTACCCACCTTTTCAATTGGCTTGTCTAGCGCAGTTACTAACCCCTTCTTCACCTTCACCTTTCTGTACTGGAGAAGTGACGCTTTCCATTTATTGTGACAGGCACGTCATTGCGGAGAGCCCTTAATGTCTGTTTGATATTTTTTTGTAGTGTCTTCCTGTAAACCTGTTTTGTGGGGTTAATAAGCCAAAGTCCTGGTTACGTTATATATCCTGTGGAAAGACCACCATCACACACCACTGCCACCTATACTAACTAGTGGCGGCTCCAGTGGGGGGACTGCAGAACAGTCTAAAATTCAAATAGGGGAGTCCCACCAACCTCCAATGATTCCGAGCCGGCAATGTTTGGCAGAGCTTGATGGGCAGTTGGTGTTGCTCCCCTATTTGAATTTTGGACTGTGCTAATACCATTGTCTGCTAATAGTCCTCTTCAAAATGTTTGCTACTTATCTATGTCCTAACTGAATCAGTTAATTGAAAGTTCTCGATATCGCTTCTGTGGCTGACTCCCACTCCTTCCATCATTTTTGCAAGTGTCACACCCTGTATTAGAACCCATGACCGGTCTTACAGGAGACAGACACCTTACTGATTGAGCTATTTGGGGGCACCAATATTTATCTTGCCTCCAGGCAACTGGGACAAACTTATGCCACTGACAAGTCTGTATGGTCCATTATGAACAGAGTCCTCCCTGCTCTTTGTTTCCCCATTTTCATATATTTCTTCTACCTTGTACATAGCTGTATAATGTACTGCATGCTTTTTTTTTCACTAATACTGTTAATGCAAAGTACTGTGTTGCGCTACAAATCAATGATAATAATAATGGTATTGGAAAGTGCTGATGCATAAATGATGCTCTTCATTTGAACTAGATCTGTGCCAGAAATAAATAATCTGTGTGGGATCTAATCATATAAAAAAAATGTTGCTATTGTCGCAATAACTGTATTATTTGAACCTTTATATCAAGGTTAAAAATTATTTTGCAATGTTCTGTAAGCAACAATTATTACTGTGACAGTCAAGCGGTACACAGCTGTTATTACACCAGCTCTCCAGAGCGATAAGGAGAACGTATCACAACTCACATTCCGCACTATAGTTTGCTTTCTGTGTCAGTTCTACATTAGGTTATCATTATATAAAGTGGGAGGGAGAGAAATGATAAATTGTCGCTGTATAGTCTATTTATTCCCTTATAGTCAGATTATATCCCCGGTAAATTTACACTGATTTTAGGAGAGATTAAATGACGCATTTGTTTATTATTTTTTATTAAAATAGCTTTAGTTCTCTTACAAAGAATTCAAGATCCCCACCAAAAAAATGTATTTTTCAGGTACAGTGAGCAATACACTAGCCGGGTGGCCAATGTGGCTCCATAGTTAACACTGTTTGCATGACATGGGTTAAATACACTTCTAATATGTTAATCACCTTTGCCATCATGTGATTTTTTAGTCTAGACTGCCCGCTTGCAACATTTTTCCAATTAAACTGAGTCCTTAATTAACGCCAAAGACAGACTTTAATGGCACCCAACTCTCTCTCTCTCTCTCTCTCTCTCTTGCTCTCTC
Source organism: Crinia signifera (assembly GCF_055691185.1). Lineage (NCBI taxonomy): Eukaryota > Metazoa > Chordata > Amphibia > Anura > Myobatrachidae > Crinia > Crinia signifera. Next base: position 211,603,541 of record NC_139222.1, on the reverse strand, counting down.
TCGCTCTCTCACTGCGGCTAGACTGGTTCACTTTGCACAAAACATGCAAAATAAAAAATGAAACTTCTTATTGAAATATTGCCGTGCATTACACCCTCATAAACGGTTTAGAGAGAAGTACAATTACAGCTGGGCACCTTGTTAAATCTGCCTTTTTTCCAGGAGGTGGGAACAGCACAGTTTTATGTTACCATAAAAACAAATCATTACGAGGAAGGGCTCATTCCTAGTTGATTGCATTTATTTTATTTATATTTTCATGGTTTATACTAATGCTGCTCCTTCTACGCTTTCCATGTGTTTCATTATCAAAATGACTTGTTGGTGAGTTTGTGGAAAGCTTACTCCTTCTCTTCCCCATCCACTATGGCCTTGTAAATACTAGCGTTCCATTACTTTATTGTTTTCAACCCCTGTTTCCAGCCAACTGTGTTTATTTGAGGGAGGGAAAGCATGGTTGGGAAGTCCTAGAATTGCCACTCGCAGCACGATTGAATGCTCTAAAGAGTATTGTTAAAAAGTTGCTGGACTAAATTATTAAGCGCCTTGCTATTAAAAAGGATTTTAAAAATTCCCAGAGGCTTCTAATCCAATGACTTTCTGTACGTTGTTAAGCTACTGTTCAATATATTTGTATATTTTATATACATTTATTTTTACACTTTGTTCTTTCAACAAGGAAAAAATATTTTTTTTTTTTGCCTCTTTGGACGACCGTAACGATGTACTGCTTCTATATCATACATTAGCACATTTTATTCAGGGTAATATAAATAACTAACAGCTAACCTTAAATAAGTTCCTTCCTTTTTTTGCATTGCCATTTCTTTTGGCATACCTCCTGGCAGCGTGCCTGTCTTGATAATGCCACACCTATTGTGCCCATCACCATAACAACCTCTGTCTAAAGAGTCACAGGGCGCTGGTGTGGCACTAATGCATGCGAAGAAAATAACATTAGCCCTTATTCTGATCGGTGCGTACATTCCCGAATTCTTACGGAGCGGGCCGCACGCAACGCTATGCGGACATCGTCCGTAGAAACGCCCATTGAGCCTCCGCATTCGGACGGACTCACTCTTTAAGAATTGGGCGTGTGTACGGACGACCTACAAACCTTGCGTGTGCGGTGGACACATACAGATTCTGCACGGTCTTACAGCGTAAGCACGGTCTTACCGCGTTAGAACGTACGGGAACCTGGCCGTACGCACCGATGCGGAGTATTTACGCTCAATACAACACTATTTTTCTGAGCACACACAGCGAACACATGACCCACGTATGCAATTAGGCAACCTCATTAAAAAGGGATTGTTGTCTATTTGAATCAATTAAATCCTAATATATACTGAAACACATTACTACTATATTCATTACACACATTAACCCTTACAGCATGTGAACATAACATAATCTATATACAGTATGTACAGTTTGCTTATTTAAAAGATTATAAACAAGTTACACATATACTTTTCCATTTAAAAAAAAAACACAGACAACTTCGAACTGTAATTAACTATTTATTAAGGTTACAAAACATAGAAATTTTTGAAAAAATAAATAAATTAATTTGCCCCATCCAGTAGCAGGTCCAATTCCGCCATGACCTGGCGCATGTGGGCTCGAATTCGGAAGAGGGCCCCACGGAGACCCTCTTGTGCTTGGGCTGGCTCATCTGTGGACATATTAAAAAAGGTAAAATTGCTAATGATATTCATGCATACATTTAACATAGTCATACCTAAATTTAAATCATGCACCGTGACAGGTGTGTGTGTGTATATATATATATATATGTATATATATATATATATATATATATATATATATATATATATATATAGACACATATATAACTATATATATGACACATACAGCTATACATACATACATGCATACATACTACATGGAAAGCCTGTTTTTTCCCCTCTACCCTTTACTCTGTAGAACACCTCACAGTCATAGTGCTCCTTCTGAATCCAAACCCACCCATGACTAAGCTCTGAGAAGCATGTCACGCGCTGCACCAATCCCAACTCATCAAAAAGTGCTCAGTGTCTGTTATATGATGGAGCGTGGCATGGGACTTAGTCAACTCTCAGGAATGCTCAGTACATTTGTGCAATCAATCATGGCTTGCCTGCTGATGGTCTGCTCCATAAATCATTGTCATAATGCAAGTTAGGTGAAGCTGCAGCAATAACCCACTCCCATGCACAAAATCATTACTAAGACCAAATCAACACACAATTATGGTGCCAAACATACATGCAGACCGCAGGGGGTGGTTAGCTAGAGGAGGGCCCAGGGGCACTGGCCACTTGTTACTCCAGTCTAAGCCACGCCTGTCCATACTCCATTTATGCCATACTGAATCTAGTTTTCTAAAATTAATCACCTGTAAACTCTACTCACCTATATGAGGCAACAGATTGTACGCTTGCAGCAGGGACATGTAACCCTTACATGAGCACGTCATCCCTTTCTTCCAGGATACAGATTAACTACACTGGTTCATTGACACTTAAAATCAACCTGAAAGCCATTCCCACAACCTGTGTCATTAATATGTGTCCTGGATGAAAGGGATGGTTTGGCCACCCTATCTAACCCCTAAGTGTGTCTGTTGCTACCCAGTTTGTTTTATCACTTTATAGTATTGAAAAAAACAATTGAATCACCAGTGCTACATAGCAAATAGTAGATGACAAAAGGAATAATGATTCTTTATCTATAAATACCAATTTCGGGTGCCTGCACCACCTCACAGGCCTCCTCTTCTTCGGGGGCCTCCTCATGTGGCACCTCCTCCTCATGTGGCACCTCCGCCTCATCTGCCACCTCGTCCTCCAATGCCACCACCTCCGCTGCCCACACCTCCTCCTCCTCCACTTCCTCCCTTTCCTCTTCCTCCACTTCCTCCGCCACCCCTTCTTCAATTCCAACCTCCTCGGCCATTACTTCCTCCACCTCCTCCTGGGCCTGGGAAGCCTCTGAGTCCTCTCGGACCTGTCTTGCTCGTTCCCTTGCTGTGTTTGTGAAAAAACAAAAAAATGCCAATTAGGGGTCATTTGTATTAAGCCTTATCAAGCTATAAATGCAAAGGTTATAAGTAGAGATAAATGTACAGGCAATCAGCTCCTTAGTGGCTTTTAGAAAACACAGCCTGTAACATGGCAGGTATGCTGTGGCCCATTGTAAGCATCACAAACATTAATCCTCCCCAATTACATATTTTATGACCAATACAGGGTGTCAAACAGGAAGTAGCACACATATAGTGTATGCCATGTTAAACTCATGATCAGGCTGGTGACCTTATTGGCTTAAATAATGTCATGTAAGCAATCATGTACAAATGGCCATTTAATGTATAAACACTCACATCTCGCAATCCTGGCCCTGATTTGCTGGAGCAAATCCGGCTGGCGACGCCTCAGGTCTGACCACCGCCGCTCCAGCTGTGCATAGGCATTCCGCTTCTGCCTATTGGTTATAAACGGCCCTGCACGGCCCAGCCTGGTCTCCATAACGGAGACCAGTGTCCTCAGCTCTGCTGCAGAAAAAGGAGCTGCTCTGCCATAGGCCGCCATCTTAGCAATGGCACAAATCAGGCAATCATGTCCTGTCATTGGTTGATCAGAGTGATATTTGGTATTAACTTTATTGTTCATTTTGACAGTAACAGCGTGTATGCGCCAGAACAGACGGCTAACCCATTGCATCGCAAACCCACACTTGCTGTACCTGTGCATAGTTTAGCAGACCATGCCATTACTTACTATCTCCTAAACAGACAGTGTAAAATAAGATGGGAACCCATTATATATAATCTATTACATTCACCAAACATGGGTATAAGCAACAGGTGAAATAGTCTGCATCACTAGCCACTTACACCTAACTCAACAAGGTAATAAACAGCTTTTTTATAGTGAAAGCTATGCAGCAGAAACATAGCAAATAGTGCCAGACCTTTTCCCAATATTAGGCCATGCTGCCATGTGTACACTTACCTTCTACTGGGCCACACTAGAGATGTGGAATGAAAAGTAGCTAGCATCAAGGCAGAATTTGGAGACCTTTCACATGTGATTTGGATGCTAACACTGATTACTTTTGCCTAAGTGGTGGACTGGATTTACATATGGAATGGGTATTGTCATTTGTACTACATACCAAACAAGTGCTCAGTACAGATGTACATTCACATATACATTTCATGTCTGAGCTCAGTTTTATTTGGTCATTGGTGTACAAATCTGCATTTACCTACTAAATCAGACTTACTAAGTTTGCCTGTTTTTTTTTTCAAAAAATTTCCGCAGCTAGGGGCGTGGCCTATGCGCCGCATGGTTGACGCTGCCGTACGGAACGCGGCCGTACGGAACGCAGGGGGTCGCTTATGTACGCCAATTACAGAAATAGGATATAAAGGTGTGTTAGACAAATGCAATGTTGTTGCACACATGTCTGCATCTCTATCTGAGGAAGAGCAGGAGTGGCAGGACCTATTTGCCCGCATGGACTCCAGCACCACCTATGTCCCCATCAACCCAGACCAGCCATTGGGGGAAGAGCAGCCAGATGGGCCATCTACATCAGGCCAATCGGCAGCTGGCCCATCTTCAGCCTCAGCAGAATCATTGGGAACACAGCAGGTGGCTTCCCAACAGAGTAGCCTGGCCAGCACTTCGAGTACAGGGACAGGTGGCCGTGGCAGTGGCCGTGGCAGTGGCGGTGCCAGTGGTCGTGGCCGTGGCAGAAATAGGGCAACAGAGGAACCAACCACCAGAAACATGGCATTCGAACCACAGGAGCTTGCCATCCTAGTGCCCCGCGCACGGGATTAGATCGAGTGTCCACAGGACCGGTTGACACACACAAGGAGATGGAAGATCTGGGAGGACATAACGGCGGAGATTAATGCGGTGGCTCCACAAGTTCGTGAGACGGAGCACGTTAAGAAGAGGCAAGTTCATGTGTGTTACATTTGAGCAGTACAAGACCAGTAATGTTTACATTAGATATTAGATGGAGTTGGTCAATGGGCGGTCACGTTGCTTGGAGGCACAGACATGTTTGCCATGTCATTGAATTGATAGTTATTGTAGGGTGAGTGTGAGTGTATCTTCTAAGGGTTGGTTTTCAAATTTAATATAATCTAAGTTTGGTGTCATGAGGCACATGTTGTATTATGTTGCAGATTGCACTGGGTGCTACAGCAAACATGAGGAGTGACATGTATTAATATGTAAACTTTGATTGCAGGTGGCACGACTTCAAAACGAACCTCAAGAAGAAATTGACCCAGCGGTGGGAACACAGCCACACCTCTGGGGCTGGCCCCATGCCAACAAAGCTGCATGGGGCTGGAAGAGATGGCCGAGTGCTGCATTGCAGTCGAGGAGGTCCGGGGGGTGAGCACCATGGACAGCGAGGCCCCAGCGGAAGTTATGGCTTCTTTGCTTGAAGGTAATTATTTGCCATGCCATAAGTGGCTGGTTCTAATTTTGCATGGAATGTGTTGTAATTGTAATTTTCTCTTTCACCTGCATCCCCACCGCTTGGTCAAGAATCTCTTGAGGAGGTTGAGGAGTCTGTGCCACCTGCCACCAGTACCAGGCCCCTGCAGCAGCAGCCACTGACCGCGGCTGAATTGGCCACGTGGGGGCAGGTGCTTGGCAATATTCAGCAGCAGGGAGAGTCGGCATCAGAGCGGGTGCGTAGGACCGAGGAGGTGTTGCAGGGTTTGGTCAGCAGACTATCGCTGGGAGCCTGCAGGCTATGGCTGCCACCCAGCAATCAATTGCTGCTAGCCTGCAGGTGCTGGCTGATCAAGCCCTGCGGCAAAATGACCTCCTCCTCCACCATAATGAGCTTATGGTGGAGCTAGTTGCCAGCAATAGGGTCCTATTGTCAGCCGTTTCTGGTGCATTCCCACCATCAGCACTCCCTGCTGCCAGAGGGGGAAGACGATCCACCCCCTCCCCAGCATCTGCTCCACCTGGCCCACCATCTGACCGTGGCAGTGGCAGAAGAGCTGCTGCACGTGGCAAGGAGCCTGGCAGGGGCAAACGTGCCCGAAAATGAACTTGTGTCTGCATTAATCTCCACCCTTATGTCTTCCCAAATCTTTCATTGAGCTGTGTGTGTCAGCTTCCTGTGTCCAATTCCGTGCAGAGGGTACCCACATTTGCCCTCGGTTCGAATGTCTTGTTTGGTTCCCCTGTTGCCCTGTTTCGGCTACCATTACTGTGTGCTTTACTTGAAGTGTTGGTGCTATACTTTTGTTGTGAAGCCACCTGATGTGTTCCTAATAATTCTGCTGTGGCTATGTATGTCTAGAATACATGTATTTATTATATATTATTTAATTTTCTTCCTGCTATGCTACCTTTTATTTTGTGGCGATTTCTAATTTATTTTATAAGTTCATTTAATAAATGTTTTTTTGTTGCCCAAAAATGTGTGGTTTAATTGATACATGTAGAAGTGACATGTGTATTTCTATTATTAATATTAAGTTGTGTCCATTGTTTGCAGTGTAAAAGTGTGTGAAAAGTGCAGCATATATGTGTGTGTTTAGTAATGTTCCATTGAAGCTGCAATGGTTCCAATTAAAGCAGTGACAAGCGTGTAATTAACAAGTAATGAGTAAAGGAGGTGATTGTATTGTGTTCAGCTGACATTGGTTGAGGTGCGTCCGTCCTGATTAGGCGTTCCGATTGCCTAGCGCATGACTGAGTGGTGTCCGCAAAGCAATACTTGCTTATGGACACCGCATATTTCTTGCCTTTTTGGTCGCGTGCATTCGGTGTGCTGTCCGAATGCACCCCTACCAAAATAAGTGCACTCCCCCGTGTCCGCCCATGTTTCCGCCCAGTTTAGCCCACTTTGAAAGTACGCCCCTGTGTCATTCCGAATGACGCCCATAATACGCCCATATTTCCCGAGTGATTGCGGTGCACATTTCTGTGCGGTATTAGTGAGTACAAGTACGTAGACCATGCGTGGCACATGCGCATAGCGTTCCCCACGCATGCGCAGACGGCTAAAATACGCCATCCGAAAGTATACGGAAATGTACGCACCAACCAGAATAAGGCCCATTGTTCCTCCGCTGTCTTCTGTGCATGTCCCATATTTTCAGCCATTTCTAAATATGATTCGAGCAATTTCATCAGAAATAAGGCACTGTTGTCAGAAATGACAGGGAAAGCACATGCCACCCTAAAATATATGTTGGCACCATATGGGGCACTTCAACTGTAGATTTGCCACTTAATTTACTTTAGCCAGTAAGAGTAGTTTTTTGGAAGCACCAAAAGTAGCAAATTAACACCAGCAAACAAGATCTAATACTTTGTCCTTTATTTGCTAACTATGATAGCACAATGTTGTCCATTCAGTGCTACAAGGCTGTTCATTCAGTGCTACCAGGGCTGCCATAATGGGGGGATTTCCGAGACTCCAGTCCCAGGCCCAGGCAGATAGGGGTCTCATCGCTAGATTGGTGCCAAGCTGCAGGTTTTTTGCAGAGGGTGCATGGGCAGGTGGCCAAAAAGAAAGCACTGGCAGAATTTTTAACGTGTTCCCGGCTGCAAGGTAATTAGACCTTGGGGACCGGCAGAATCCACAAAGTGCCTTACCTATTTTATCAGTATTAGGCCACACAATTTCTGATAGCAGCCCCATAACTACCAACATTCTTAGGTCCCCAGTTGGGGCTACTGCTTGGCCCTGCTGTGCTTTCTAAAAAAGCATGTATGGCTTTGGTGAAAGGTGGTGTGGCTTCACGAAATGTCCATGATTGTGAAGCGGGGGGGGCATAGCCAGCCCTCTGTGAGCTGCTGGCCGTGCCCCCTGTCCTTCTGCCTCCCATGAATAAACAATGCACACAGCATTTTATTCAGCTCCTGACGGGCGACTCCCAACTGCCCCTCCCACGGCAGTACATTGGGATGAAAATTGGGGCAGTTGAAAGTTATGCAACCTTGACACTCTGGGACCAGAAACTACATTTATAGGACAAAAAAAATCCTTAAAAATGCTTTTTTTGAGACACTAATTCAGAGATAACAGAACTAGCATTGCTGTGGTACGCATAGAGCCATGATGCTCACTAAATAAACTTCCCCACTCTTTACATAACCTGGCAGATATTTTACAGATGTCACTAGTTAAAAAAAAGTGAAAGAACAAAATTGCAAAGTATGCTATGAAATAACATAAGAAATTCAGTTTAAATAAAGTAATGCATCTTACTTTTGCTCAAAGTGTAACAATTCCATAATACGCAACTGTCCCAATTACAGGGGGACAGTCCAGCTATTTGGAGAATGTCCTGCCGTCCCTCCCACAGGTCGCAGTGTCCCATGGGTGAGGGGGCATTGGGGGAGCAGAACAGCTGCTGATCACTGAGGAGATGCCACGTGCAAGGGGAGAGCCGTGCGCTGCCCAGCTTCTCGGGGAGCGCTGGGCTCCCCCCAAAGTGATGAAAAATGGGGGTTGCTGTGTTAGGCCCTGCCCCCTCTGAGTTATGTCCCACCCATTTCCCAGTAGCCCCATCATTTTCCAGGCCTGCCCCGCCTTCCTCAAGGCAGGTCCCGCTTCTAGGGGGACAAAAGTTGGGAGGTATGCAATTCTGCTACTGTTTTGCTAAACAGACAGGAAAAGGCTTTAGAAATACAAGGTGACTTAAGCTAAGAGGTGGTGCTTAGTGTCATGCAGCTGCCCCAAGGGCAGATAAACCATGGATAAAATAAAGGAATACTTCCAATGTGTATCATCAAATGAATACCAGCAAACACACACCTGACCAATGACTGCAGTTAATGAATATCTGTGTGCAGTCATTGATCAACCTCTTATCCATCCATTCAGCTGATATGTTCTCTCCTTAGCTAGCCAAACATATGGCCCACTATCACAGTGACTGTGGGTTCAAATCAACCTTGGTGCTCAATGATGATCTGATTTGATTATTATCTTTATCATCATATTGGTTAATGCTGGGGTAGCCAACCCTAGTCCCCGAGAGCTACCAACAGTGCATGTTTTGCAGGTCTCCTCACAGAATCGCAAGTGAGCTAATTAGCTCCATCTGTGCATCTTTTAAAATGTGTCAGTGAGTAATGAGTAATGAGTGCAGCTGTGCAGCAGCTAGGTTGTCTGGAAATTGTGAACTGTTGGTAGCTCTCGAGGGCTAGGGTTGGCTACCACTGGGTTAATGTGTTAAGCATGGTATACACTGGGTGAGATATTGGTCATTCAATTGAGTGGCCGATACAGCGAGAGTGTGGGCAGGTGTGTGCACCCTATATGTTTCTGAAGGACATCATTCACAGACATATCACATCAGCCCTGCAACACAGCCGATACCCAATGTATCTGCAGATATATCGGGGCATCTTCCTGGCAAAAAGGGATGAAATGCGCATTCGCATTTCAATCCTAAAATCTCAGGATTGCAGGATCCAATTCCAGGATTGAAATCCCAGCAAAAATTGGCCTAAATCCTGGGATTCTGCCAATTCCGCTGATCCCGGGATTGGCATCCATAATAGGTACCATCAAAAATCTAAAATAACACAATACCTGTGAGTTTGCACAAGTCTGAAGCGGTTTTATAATGTTGTGCGCTGCTCCATATGGCACCCTTAATATGTCCCTTTATTTTAATTGCTTAATTCAACAAAATCAATTTTGACTTATTCCATACACCTATTACGTAATTTTTCCAAGATCCAATTGTTATATCAACAATGAATAAGGATGAGACGGTTTGGATGACATGCATTAAGTTGACAGATACAAAGGGTCAACAGATGAAAGGTCGACAGTGCTTAAGGTCGACGGGTACAAAACATCGTCACTTTCAAAAGGTCAACATGAAAATGGACAACACATTTTTGTCAACATTTTCAGGGTAAGGTGTTAGGCTGGGTATGGGTTATGACACAGGAAGACATGCATTAGGTCGACATGATCAAATGTCGACACATACAATAGGTTGACATGAAAAGGTCAACATGAGCTTTTATGTTTTTTGTGTCTTTGCCAACATAAGTTGACAAGGACACCGCATAAGTCTACTGCATCCCACCACATCGCTCCCTATACTTTTGGTAGGTGCCTCGCTATGCTTGGCCCACTATCACAATCTCACTCTATGCCCACTTGGATAGTAAATTATGAAAAACCACCTTTTTAAAAATAAAAAATGTGAAAAAACGATGTCAACCTTTTTCATGTCAACCATTTCCATGTCAACATATTGCTTGTGTCGACCTTTTGACTAGGTCAACCTAATACACCTTTTGACTGTCAACCAATAGTGGTGGGCCTATTGACTGTTGACCTAATTACTTTCGACCACATTACGTTAAGGTTAAGGTCTAGATCAGGCATGTCCAACGTTGGCCCTCCAGATGTTTTGAAACTATACATCCCAGCATGCTTTGCAATAGTATTAGCATTCTCTAATAGCAAAACTGTGGCAAAGCATGCTGGGATGTGTAGTTTCACAACATCTGGAGGGCCAACGTTGGACATGCCTGGTCTAGGTCTTACATGTCCAAACTATGGCCCTCCAGCTGTTGTGCCTTGCCACAGTTTTGCTATTAGGGAATGCAATAGCATGGCAAGGCATGCTGGAATGTGTGGTTTCACAAAAGCTGGAGGGCCATAGATTGGTCATGCCTGGACTAGGTGGATGTTAAGGTAAGGCTGACTTTTAAAATTAGGGTTAGGCATTAATGGGGACTGTAAGGTTTAGGCACTAGAGCAGGCTTTCCCAACCACGGTCCTCAAGGCACACCAAGAGTGCAGGTTTTGTAGATATCCAGGCTTGAGCACAGGTGACTTAATTAGTACCTGAGTGATTCTGATTAAACCATCTGTGCTGAAGCCTGGATATTACTAATGCTGTGTACACACGGGGAAATATGATTGCTGGGGATATATTGCTAGCAATATATCCCCAGCAATCATATTGCTCAGTGTCTCCTTTTCATCAGCGATGAAATGGAGACACTGCTACGGGGCGGAGGGGGAGCACAGCAGCAGCAGACGCTGCTGCTGTCACTTTGATGGGAGGAGGGAGGGAGCAGCCGCACGGGGCTGGGGAGATCAATGCTGATCTCCCCGGCGCTGACCTCCCGGCACAGCGATCGCGGGGAAAGCCGCTGGTCGCAGGAGCATGCTCCTGCGACCAGCGACCATTAGGCAGTGCACACGGGAGCGCGCAGCTGGCGATTTATCGCCACCTGCGCTCGAAATTACTGGCAATATGGTCGCTCAGCGACCATATTCCCAGCAATTTCACACAATATTGCTCCCGTGTGTACACACCTTAGAACCTGCACTGTTGGTGTGCCTTAAGGACCGTGGTTGGGAATGCCTGCACTAGAGGGTAGGTTAGAGGGAAGGTTAGAATTGGACCAAATAAAAATAAATAAATGTTGACCTGTGTGTGTAAACTATTTCCATGTTGAGTTTTTGAACATGTCAACATTTTGTACCTGCCGACCTTAAGCACTGTCAAACTTTTTCTAAATGCCAAGCTAAATCATGTCAACCATATAATGTTAACCAATTGACTGACAACCTGTTCATTGTAGATCTTTTAATCTGAACCCACTTTTTACTGATAATGGCTCCCCTCCACCCATCTCCCCCACTCGGGGTGTGCAAACCCCTGGCAGCTGCAGTCACTGCCATATACTGTACTGTAGCTCTATACACACACGTACCTCTGTTGATTAAGCACATTTGTACTGCTGTGGCGGGCAGCGCTGACCTGTTCACCAGGCTGTGAGTATAAACAGCCTAGCGCAAAGGTCAGAATCAGGCCCTTAATAATTACAGTGGTGATACTTCCACAACATCTGCGGATCTTCAGTCTTGTCATTGTGGCCTTTTGATAAATGGCCTTAAGAGTTTTTTTCTTTATTTCCTCACTGCATAAAAAAATCCAAATGAACCTTTCTGACTTTTTTTTGTTGAGAGGGGAGAAAAACTGTCTGAAAGGATTTACTGACATATAACACACAGAATTAATACACCACCAGAGAGAGAGAGAAAAAGCTGGCAAAGGAAAATAGACGTGTCGCCAGCTTGGGCATGGAAAAAAAAGTAGACAATAAAATGACAAACACGGCCAAGTCTTAAGTGAACTTAACATATCTCTTCAGCTTGAGTCAGGAGCCAAGTTGGCACCAGAGCAGTGGAACTTTTTCTGTGTTTTCTATAAAATGTTCTTATAAGCCGTGATTGGATTTGGGGAAACAGTTACAACGTCGAACTATAATTTTAGAGCTCTAACACTTTCTCCCAAAAACCCTAATTTAGAAGTTTAATATGGTTCGAAAGGTATTATAATTGTGATATTGTCTACAGTTGTACATAAGGGAAAAAAAAACAGTTAATACTGTACCAACAAGTTGATTTAAATAACGGTTGAGTCTGTAACCAAAATAACCTTTGTATTTATTTACTTTAGACAAAATCTTTTTTTAGAAAATAAACTGGCCCTTTTTTTTTTATTCAAATCCTGAAAATGATCTAATTGGTGGGATGAGATGTGTTTTATACGGTGCTAAGCTATGTGTTACTTTGTCTGTAACTCAACAGCATTTTCCTCTTATTTAAGTCATTTTTTTTAAAAACCCTTCCTATCCCCATGCTAATATATCAGTGGAGGTTCCAACTCTACGATAGCTCATTTCTGTTTAATGTATGTTTTGCCAAACACCAGAGCCAGGTTTATGTTTACTAAATAGTCCATCTTTCAATCTGTAAATTCAGTAATCCTTTTGTTGCATAATTAATTTCAAAAGTCAATAATGGAATGCATAACAATATCTAGGGGCAAACACGCCTACATGTTGAGATCAGCTAATATCAACAATTTACTAGCGTTCTATATCAAACCATTCTCTTTCATCTTCATTACCTTGCTTCGCCTCGTAACCTGAAATACATCTTAATCTAGTACACGACAGTACACACATGCACAGTGTTGCCCTCTTATACAATTATGAACCAGAAGAGTTGTTTTGTAAAGTAGAGTGTTTTTTTATGCTAATGCCACTATATCAGTGATGGATAACCTTGACACTCCAGCTGTTGTTGATCTACACATCCCAGTATGCCCTGCATCAGTTTTAGCATGGCCAAATAATAAAACGGTAGCAGGGCATGCTGGGATGTGTAGTTCAACAACAGCTGGAGTGTCAAGGTTAGCCATCACTGACCTATATACATACTGTGCTGGTGCATGTGTGTATTGTTCATTTAAATTCCACACTAAATCATTGGACTGTGCTTGCTGGTAAAAGTAAAAACTTCAAAGTCCCATGTTTTAGAATCTCTAAACTAGATTGTAAGCTCCTCCGAGCAGGGCTCTCTTCCCTCCCGTTGTTAAAGCCCTCTTCTCTTCACATGTCACTCACAGCTCTCCTATACTCCAACACTCAGTGACCATCTTCGTCTGCATACTCATCTCCATCATTGGTCTCAAGCCTCTAGTTGTATGTTGATTGAGTCCTCACTACTTATATCCAAGCTGTAATGTGTATTGAACTGTGGCACTCTTTATTTGTACTCTATTTTTGTTATTTAATCTATGTTATGCCAAGCTTTGTCTCTCTGTACTGTTCCTTTGTACGGCGCTGCGAAACACTTGTGGCGCCTTATAAATAAAATAATAATAATAATAATCTCTGGTTGGAGAACCTCTTTAAATATTGGAGTTCCACGTATGTCTTACATCAGATATAAGTAAAATGTGTTGTGTGGTGCAAAATAGTCCCCATTCCAAGAATAGACCAATCACCCACACCTCTGGAAAGATTATGGAATCTAAAAGTAAGGAGACTACATGAACTTGAATATATTGTCCTGCAAAAAGAAATCTCATGGCAAGTGGGCCCTCTATGAAGTGCGACTAGCAATAGCACCAACCTTTACAGATGTTTTTACGAATGCATTCATGACCATTTTGGTAAACAACACTTACAAAATACGTTTATGCCTTGTAAATCATTTTCTCAGATGCAAGCTCTTAAGGGGTCTACACACCGGGGGGATGTGCTGAGTGTTCTGAGCAATGCTAGATCACTCAGAAAGCAATCTGGTTGCTTAAAAAATGTGCTGGAATTGCCCTGTGTGTAGGCCCCAAAAAATGTTTAATTGGTGAAGACAGTGATTTAATTCTGATGGTAGCCAATTTTACATTTCTATATTGTTCTGACCAAGAACCTTTTTCTGGTTCACTCGCAAAGGCACATTCCTTCTCATATGGACAAAACCATGTGCACTGCAGGTGGGGGGGGGGGGGGGGGGGGGGGCGGGCGCAGATGTAACATGTGCAGAGAGAATTAGATTTGGGTGAGTTATTTTGTTTCTGTACAGGGAAAATACTGACTGCTTTATTTTTACATTGCAGTATAGATCTCACTTTGACGTAAAAGCCCACCCAAATCTAACTCTCTCCGCACATGTTATATCGGCACCCCCTGCAGTGCACATGGTTTTGTGCATTTGAGAAGGAACCTGAATAAGGCCCAAATTCCCACAAAATGCCATAAAATAATAAATATGTGTATTTGTATAAATATATGCCACACCTTCACTGATTATCACTCAGTTGTGAGTTTTTTTCTGATGCTCACAAAAAAGGTGTCATACTCTTCTAAAATTGATGTCAAATTTACTGTGGATTCCATTTATTCATTTCTAACATTATTTCAGTGATTTCTTCCTTTTTATTCCTGTGAATGAAATATTGTTCTAAAATCCAGCGGCGGTTCTGCGTAACGCTGAGTACTATCACAGACTAAGCACTACCGCTATCTCCGCAGGATGGGCACTGTTCCTGTTTGTAAACTATGGCTGTAGCAAGGTCACAACAGGCTCACTCCCTAACACTATTATAGTAATATGATTCATGGTATGAATAATTATTTTCCACTTATTTTTTTTAGTGGCGTGATGGAAACAAAGAGACATCATTGTTCTTGAGAAGGTATTGCATGCATTCAAATACCTTGTTTAAAAAACAGCTCGGGGAGAAACATGTGGTATGGAAATATGTCATACATAATTTTATGGGACAGTCTGTGTTGTGTGTGTTGGTGTAGCTTAAAATGATACACCCCTTAGGTTCAACCTTAGTGTAATCCACAATTTGCCCAGGAATCGTCCTGTACTAGAGTGTGTGTGTTGCGCCTATCCTGATGTTTGCAGTTATTATTTGATGGGAAGGCGGAGTAGACGTATGGGGCCAGATGTAATAGGGTGAGAGTTTCAGAAAGTGAGAGATTTTGGGAGAGTTTTCCCATTTTTTTTAAAGCAGCAATCAATTACATGGCAAAATCAACCTGGTTTTGCAGTGTAATTGATTGCTGCTTTAAAAAAAAAAAGGGAAAACTCTCCCAAAATCTCTCACTTTCTGAAACTCTCACCCTATTACATTTGGCCCATGATGTCCACAATTAAGCAGATTTTGTCAGCTTATTGGTGATTTTTAACAAATGAGATGGTTTATAACTTACTTTAGAGCAGGCATGTCCAACGTTGGCCCTCCAGATGTTTTGAAACTACACGTCCCAGCATGCTTTGCAATAGTTTTAGCATTCTCTAATAGCAAAACTGTGGCAAAGCATGCGGGGTGTGTAGTTTCAAAACATCTGGAGGGCCAACGTTGGACATGCCTGCTTTAGATAATCAAATTGTAATTAAGTATATAGGAACAGCAAGTGGAGTCGCCCATACATGCAACTTGCCAGTTGTAGTCTTCAGCTGATTCTTAAGTGGTGTGGTTGCAGTATGTCCAGGATTCCATTGCAATCTAATTAGTTTGGATCAATGAACTACAATCAGATTTGCCTGGAGGTGTCTCCAAGTAAGCATTGGTCAGCTGAGGCTTCTCTTTAGCCTTGGACTTTAGAGCTAGCGTACACACAATGTGAGCCAAGCTTTGTCCCTGGAATTCCTGTGAGAGTACCCATGGAGCATGACAGGAGAGAGGAAGATCACAAGAATGCAGTCTTACGGAACATAAACACACAACAAAGGAAATTACACTATGTACATTGTTTGGAATGTAATAGAGGAATATAATGTGCAAACTGGTAACATTCACTCAAGGGTGATAATTAAATGGGTGATTTTAACGCAGCATACAAAGTATCTGACCCACTGCAATCAAGTAATAACACATGGCATGTTGCTTGGAGACACGATTAAAGCTGACGAAGAGTTCAAGCGGTGAAATAATACTTAGAAAATTTCTTAGCGCTATTATAACTAACTTCAATTGAGGTCTTCTGCCAAGCAATCATTGGGGGGGGGGGGGGGGAGGTGCAACTATTCTCTTTTGCCTTGAAGGGATGACATCAAAATGCTGGCCCCTCCGCAGTGACAGGGAGCCATATGCTGCACTATGGCATTATCGGCTTTTGTCACTGAGGAGAAGGCGGGTAAGTCTCAGCTGCAGACCAGCATATACAGAAATGCTAGGCACACCCCAAGATGATGGAAACGGGGATGAACCTTGCAGTCATGCCCAATCCCATAAGGGGACACCCCATTTTTGGTCACATAGAGGGCTATTGAGCGCACAGGGTGTCACTGACCCCAGTATCGCCCCTGCTGCTGTGTGCCTTCATTTTTACAATTGCCCCCTGATTTCCACTATTTGGAGTTTGTGCTATATTTTTTAAAATTATTATCAGGGCCAGAATTGCACATGGCATATTGTTTAGTGGCTTGAAATGACCCCAGCAATACTATAAGGAGATAAGCATATAATTGTGATGCCCCATGAAGTTGAAATGTTCCATACTATATTCACCATCTTCTGTATTTGACCAAAACAGATTATGGCCTTATGTGCTCCATGCCCTATGCCAATTACACCACTACAAAATGAGTCGATTATCTACGTCCCAGCTCTATTCATTGATTGTAAATGTTGTCATGTAAACTGCCAAACAGTTTGCGGAATGGGGAATAAAATGCATTACGCCAGTATTTTATAGACGGAACACCACAGCTCTGCGAAACGGCTGCTGTAAAACTTTATCGGCACGGACTTTTGCAGCAGTCTCCGCTCATCCCTATTGGTGAATGAGTTAAAGGTACTGTAATGCTTACGTTTGAATGAAATTGGTGCTGACAGATTGCTGCATAATGTAATGGTTAAGATGAACATAACCTGGGCACTGTATAAAGCACACTGAATACAGACTAAACACACTTAGGAAAACTTGTCTTAATAAAATTATGCTAATAATGCATTCCTGCACTGTATCTTGTTGCTCTCCCAATGCGATTCAGGTTGTCACCTTTCATGGAATAAGACAAGTTCTTGACCTAAGCTGCTGAGGATGTTCATTCTGCAGAATTACTTGTGGTTATTAAATTAAGGCGCTTAATTGGAAATATTTTCCTAGGTCCATTCCATTGCACCATATTTTGATTTTCAGAGAACACTTTCTTAACATTATGTCATTTGTCACTAGGAAAAAAATACATTACTTTTCCTACAGTTTGCCAAATTCATGCTAATTGCTTAAACCAAAAGTCTTGAGAAAGGGTTTCTGGGATGAAGAGGCACACTAAAGATCAGTCAGTGGTAACCGGTAACCCAGGCAGCAGTGAGCGCTGAGCTGGTCCCACTCCATGCATATCTAATGAGCGGGGACCCAGCACAATGCATATTTAATCAGCAGGTCCCCACCACGTGCATATGTCATGATCGGGACCCACTCATTCAATATGCACTGCAATGGCTCCCCGCTCATTAGATATGTACAGGGCAGGACTAGCTCAGCGATCACTGCTGCCTGGGTCGCCTATCAGTTCAGCCAATGGCACCCACCACAGACCACGCTGGCACTGCTCCCCCAAGGCGCCGCAGGGTCTGCCACATATGTAGCTACACCACTGAGATCAGTGCTATGAATTTCTCTATCTAGTTTGTGCTTTTGCACCCAGGACAGATGGGGAGTTAGTTGCAGAATATACAGTATATATGTGTACCTGGGCTGTTCCTGCTGTTAAAAAATGGATGTCGCAATGGTCTCATTGAGAGGAGCATATTGTTTGCCATACACAATACACATAGGAGCTGATGAAAAGTTGCACACATCTGTTGTGCAATTTTAGCACTAGGCAAGCTTTGTAGCCTAGCATACTCATTTGACAATGTTCCACGTCAAATGCATCTCAGTCAGATCTCTATTTGTGGCTGACTGGACCCAACTGAATAATAATTGTATTATGTATGGGGAGGTCCACCTGGGTTTAATGGCTGGTGCACGTGTGTCCCATATGAGGATGATGATGGAACCAAGTGATTGAATAGAGGCGATCCTCCATATGCAGAACTCTGTATATGGAGGAATAGCCACATTAAGCTTGGTGTATGCAATATGAGTGCACTTGTATGCATCTCTGATTTGGCCCCTTAGAGATCAAAAGAAAGTTATACCAGGAGCTTCTCCCAGTCCTGAGACATGTAATAATCAACTAATATATAATAACAATATAGCATTTTGGTGTACATTGTGTATTTCTGATAATCAGGTATATGGCCCTTATTCTGATCGGTGCGGATATTCCCGCATTCTTACGGTGCGGTCCGCACGCCACGGTGTTTTGCCGCGTGCGGCCATCGTCCGTAGAAACGCCCACGGGTCCTCCGCATTCGGACGGACTCACTCTTTAAGAACAGGGCGTGTTTACGGACGACATACAAAGCATGCGTGTGCGGGAGAAACACTCCGATTCGGCACGGTATTACAGAGTATTACAGAGTATGCTCGGGAATACCGCATCCGAACGGGAGCCAAGCGGTGCTACCGCACGTAAGCGGAGTATTTACGCCAAACAACCCACTATGAAGTATCTTCTGCTATACATCACATGACCCACTTATTCAATTACCTATCCTCATAAAAAACTGCTTATTTGGAACATGTCGAATACACATGTGTATTGCTAGTATTAATATTCTGTCATGTCCATTGTTAGCAGTTTGAAAGTGTCTGACAAGTACAGCATATGTGGGTGTTTAGTACGGGTTCCTTGAAGCAGCAATGGTTTCAATTAAAGCACTGACAAGCGTCCTATTAGTGAGTAATGAGTAAAGGAGTCGATTCTATTGGGTTCAGGTGTTAATGGTTGTAGTCATTAGGCGTACGTTCGCCTACCGCATGAACGAGTGGTGTCCGCAAAGCAATAGTACACTTGTGGACACCGCACATTTCTGCCCTTTTTGATCGCGTGCATTCGGAGTGGTTTCCGAATGTACGCCCCCCAACATAAGTGTACTCCCCCGTGTCCGCCCATGTTTCCGCCCCGTTTTGCCCACTTTGAAACTACGCCCATGTGTCATTCCGCATGACGCCCATAATACGCCCCTATTTCACGACTGATAGCGGTGAACAGTTTTGGACGGGATTTGGCCGAACTGGTACCGAGTCAAGGCGTGGCACATGCGCGTAGCGTTCTCCACGCATGCGCAGACGCCATAAAGACGCGATCCGTAAGTACGCGGTAAAGTCCGCGTCAATCAGAATAAGGGCCTATATGTGAACCATATGTCCTGAGGCTGACTGAGACCTAATTCCCAATCCAAAATCATTGCTGGGCAGTACAAATGGTGTAATGGTTAGCATTACTGCCTCACAGTGCTGAGGTCATGGGTTTGATTCCCACCATGGCTCTATCTGTGCGGAGTTTGTATATTCTCCCAGTACTTGAGTGGGTTTACTCCGGGTACTCTGGTTTCCTCCCACAATCCAAAAATATACTGGTAGATCAATTGACTTCCAACAAAAAATAACCCTAGATTGTCTGTGTGTGTGCGTGTACATGTGCTAGGGAACATAGATTGTAAGCTCCACTGGGGCAGGGACTGATGTTCAACTATACTCTGTGAAGCGCTCACAGAATATGTGTGCGCTATATGAGAAACTGTTAATAAATGAATAGGCCCCGGTAGTTCATATTTACACCATTGCAGTTGGAGTTTGGGTAATTTTGTATTTTGTATACCCTCCAAATAGCAGGAATGCATAGGTTGTCTCAGTAGGCACTGAGCCTGAAGCACATACAGTATACTCATAAATTAGGAATTTGCCAGCACACACACATAAAGAGCTGAAAACTGACATAGACAGATGCCCTCAAGACAGGAACCTGGCTCAAGATTCTCCATATGACAGTCATGAAGCTCCCATGGAAACAACATCCTTTTCCTGGGTACATTAGTTCAGATGCTTTCGTTCTGCAAGTTTCATCAAGATCTAACAATGGAAAAACTTGAATGCATCCCAAAATATCTAGCATACATTTTTAGCAAGTATACTTCTGTCCACAGAGTTCCCCCTATGTACAAGACAGGTTTCTAGAGGGCCTGTGGGCAGGCTCCATATGCGGGGCCCCTCCTCTCTGGCACTGAGTAGACATTGACTTTATGCCACAGTCTACTGCACAGGCCTCTGGGAGCATGGTGCCTGCACCTTGTTCCTGGGAACATCTCTATCACAATTGCATAAATGAACTCTAAAATGGCCAAGGAATTATGGGACACAACGGTGGAGGGCGGTGCCGGTATTAGTACCTGATGTTAGCCACTACCCTTATAAGGGCTGTGGGACAACGTCAGAAACACAATCAGAAATACATCCTAATATGAAAAATAACAGAGTGAGAGAGAGCTGTATCTGCTTGCGCAACGCTAGCCAGCACGCGCTTCGCAGGTCAGCTTCTTCAGCCCTTATAAGGGTAGTGGCTAACATCAGGTACTAATACCGGCACCGCCCTCCACCATTGTGCTGAGCCACTGAGCTCAATCTTCCAGCACTGAAGGAGGACGGGCGGCCGTCCATTGCAACTCTGCCAGTAGTAGCCGGCATATTATATCTATCAGTAGCCAGTATATGATCGGTAGGCACTGTGGGTAGTGAGAGACCACAGCTGCCTGAGGATCCTGGCATTGATAGAATTTCTGTCGTATATTGCACCATACTCAGGCATAGACTGGCATGATACCGCTGGTGCAACACAAGCACCAACGGTGAGCCAGATCAGTACAGGCTAAGGCGATTGTCCACGTGCGGGCCCGCAGTGGATTAATGCCAGCCACGCTAAAACGGTACTAAGTACTGACCCCTACATATATCCCAATACTTTTGGGTAACGGGAATAAGTCAGCCACTTGTTAACACCGCCTGTAGCGACATCTGTATGTACCTGACAGAGGGCATTACTACCAGTAATAAATCTATTTAAGGTTTTGATACATAAGAACCATTTGCCCGACAAACGTATGAACACACCCACTGACTCAGATTACCTAAGTGTTTATGAGAGAGCGATCTGCCTGCCACCTTTATTTTAATTATTTGTAATTTCCTACTGTTATTGTTGTTCGTCTTCTCTACATATTTTTATTACATTTCGCAGTTATTTTACAATTGTCTATTAAAGGTTATATTTTAGAAGTACTAGGTGCACCCACACTATAGGACATTCTTTTTCTCTTCTTTTTCTTGATATCTCCCATTGTCCTGGGGTAGCACACCTCCGTTTAAAGAACAATTACATAAAATATCTGTCTGTACTTGGGGGTCCTATCACATGACTTGTTCTTGTGCGACTGACATCCTCCTCTTTTGCTCCTGGTCCCTAAGTTGATCTGATACCACATCCTAGGATGCAGAATTTGATCAGAGAAGTCTGAAATGGGTGTCTTAATAAAGTTGCCGACTGCGGCTGTTTCATTTTTTTGCACCGCTGCTGTGTACAAAAATACAGAGGTGGATCAGTAAGCATCCGCTTTAGACTCATACATACATGGCGTCTACACTTAAACAATCAAATTATTTTATGCAATAGGGTAGCATACATCCAGTATGCACAGTTACACAACATTCATCAATAACATAGCACACATTATATATTGTAGAGCTGGGCTGGCCAAACCAGTCCTCAAGCGCTACCAACAGTACATGTTTTCCAGGCCTCCTAGCTGGTGTACAGGTGTAGTCATTACTATCTCACATTTTTAAACATGCTGCATCCATTCCTAACAGACACATTCTACAGATCCAAAGGTGGCCTGGAAAGCATGAATTTAAGGATCGTTTTGGCTACGCCTGTGTAGATGTTTTAGGTGCCCACTTGAAACACACAAAGATAGACCACCCCTGGTCATTTGGGACCTCCTATTACAGACCCACGTCTGCTCGCATGCGGCTGCACGGACGATAAATCATCCGATGGTCGCAGTGGCGTAAGTTCATTCCAGTTGCCTGGAGGCAAGATATATATTGGTGCCCCCTCCCCACACACATACAACCCTATATAACCTTATATAAAATATATATTTCTGTTCAGATAGACAGACAGACAGACAGACAGACAGACAGACAGACAGACAGACAGACAGACAGACAGATAGATAGATAGATAGATAGATAGATAGATAGATAGATAGATAGATAGATAACACATACTGTATATATTTTATAACTCACCCACAGAAGCAATATCGTTGGCTTTTAAATAACTGATTTCAACTTCCTGGGGGAGGAGAGGTGCCCCCTTGGGAGCAGGAGCCCGGCGGCAGATGACTCCCTTGCCTCCCAGAGTTCTGCCTCTGGATGGTCGCTTACCAATGATTTTATCCAATCTTTGGTATAAAAAATCAGACTATAGTTAATTTCATATGGCCGCTTTTTGCTGAATTGGGGGTGGGTGCTGAAGTCCTGTATCATCAGCCGCCGGCCCCGAGGCAGGCATGGGCACACCTGTGTTCGCAGGGGTATGCCCAGCATTTCTATGGGCACGCCCACTGTTTTTGAGGGCACACCCATAAAATGCTGGGAGGTCACCATGCAACCGTTCCCTGCCTGCCTGCCCATCATGTAGCGAACGCCTCTGCGGGTATAGAACACTACAAACGTGTTTACACATGCGCATGAATGACTACGGTTATGCGCAGACCCCCACTATTGGGGAAGGGGGCGAATTCGGACCTGTGAGAACAGGTCCGAATTAGTCCCAAGCTGAGGATTATTGACTGCTGACTAAAGACTTGTTCAAGGGCGAGATTCTCTATTACAGAAATGCGGTAAAAACCCTGTTATCTGGGTTTTTATCGCATTTCTGTATTCTCTAACCCCCCTTCGCAGTGTCACCGCTGCGGAGGGAATCGCCAGCAAAAGCTGGTGATCCCCTGCAGAAGCCTATGGGCTTCTTACCGCAGCGGTGTGTGAGGGATCCGTCACGGATCCCTCCCAGCATGCCCTGCGGCCGGCGCGTCAGTCTGCGCATGCGCAGACGGACTCCCGGGTCATAGACCCGGAAGTCCAGCAACGGCGCCGCATCGCAAGGGACAGCTCTTACCGCAAGAGCTGTCCCTTGCGTTAATGACCGCATATTTTAGAGAATATGCGGTCATTAGAAATGCGGTGGCCGGCGAAGAGGGCTGCGGATTTTAGAGAATTCCGCCCCAAGTGAGATAATATGTAGCTGTAGTAGGTACCAGATCATAACAATCATGTTACAATAAAATGGGCTCAGTTTGTATATTTATTTACCAAATTAAACATTGGCCATTTTTTCCTGATGCCCAGAGTTTGTCATTTCCCTGACTGACCACACTGACGCCTACATGTAAACATACAGATCTGTTTTTCTCTTTTTGTCACACAGCTTGCATTGTACCCAGCATGAAATATTGAATAAGTTACAGTGAGACCCCTTCCCTGACGTGCTTACAATCTAATTACAGTCTAAACACTTCAAAAGCTGGTTTACACCAGTGATAAATCACCAGGAGAGCCGGTGTTTTCTTACACAACTACACCCTGATTATCTTGCATACTGCCGTCCTATTCAGCTAGTAATTGACTGGTATAAGTTGATTTCCTTGGCGGCAGCTAAACAAGCAGAAAGGCCTAAGTACTGTAGGTGATATAGTTATTAGCCTCTCCATTAATGTAGAGAGATTTATTTGGGGAGGGATTATACGACAGACCACCATTAGTGATGAATGATACTTATCTATACAGTAATGAGTTGTTGTTGGCAAGTGATTCGTCATTGGCCAATGCCTGATAACTGATCAGATTGCCCTTGTTTTACAGCCGACTTTAGCATGAGCAGCCTCCAGTGATGCTCAGTCTATCCAGCAATGACAGCTGATTTGAACATGTAAGTCACAGGGTCTATTTTTAGAAAGCATTGCTTCCGTATTTATGTAGTAGGATCAGACAGGAAACTGTCCAGACTGACTGTCCTTTCCCTTTTTTTCATCTACGTGAAGAATTCTGCTCAGGTATGAGAACCATGATATCACCCATGTGGCAGACACACTGCGGTAAGGATGTCATGTTATAGGAAATGTCTCCCTCCCAGCTAAAATAGCAGAAACTTGGAACACTGTAAAAAAAACATCAATACAATATAAAACATGTTGAAAATTCTTTAAATGAGCCTTCCCCAATTATATGACTGTGTGATATTCATCTTACAGTACTTGGCTGGCCTGACTATAGATGCCATTACATAATCAGCTCTCCTATGGTCAACAGCAATGTAATCAAATCATTGCAAAGCATTATACCCCTTTCACATCACAACTAATTACCGGGTACAAGACGGGTTCTTGCCGGCTCGACCCGGTAATTAGTGTGATGTGAAAGGGGTTACCTGGTGCCGCAAATGGGTAGCAACACGGCAATAAGAATCGGTAAGAAAGCAGAGTCCGTTGCCGTGTTGCTGTGCGTGTGAACGGGTTAAACAGGTCGAGCAACGCGTTTCCTGTTCACACTATGGAGGAGGCTGCCTCCTCCCCTGTCCCCGATGATGCACCGATGCTCCGCCGCACCGCTGGTGATGTCAGCGAACCGGCAATATTTCCAGTTCGCTGTGTGCAGTGTGAACAGACCGCACATGCAGGGTCGCACCGGGACTGAACTGATTAAAAAGTCCCGGTGCGACCCTGCATTTGCAATCTGAAAGCAGTATTAGAGGGATTTGGTTTTAGTAGATTAATACTAGGAATAGTGGCCCTAGGAAAGTCTGAAGGGTCCAAGGGCTCTTGGGTCTCTCTGTAATCCCTTATTATAATTGAGCAGGTGGGTCAAATATAAGGACATAGGGGCATATAGGAAAGAAAGTACAAATGGCAGATAGAAAGACATAATGTATGGGTAAGCGTACATGGAAGAATAAGGTGTTATAGAGTAAACTGTGTGTTATTCGTAGCAGAGAGATGCGAGGACGCTCCTTGCATACAGTATATCTAAAGGCAAATGCGCAGCAAAATAGACTGTGCAGGCAAAGCCATTCTGACTAAGATGCACACACAGTGTATTTGGTCTATGGCTAAATCACACTTAATAGCTTGTGTGCATGTAGCCAAAGTCGGCTTAGTCAAAATCCTCTGTGTGTCGAACTGTGTGTACAGCCCTTTACACTAAGGGCACTTAGACAAACCATCATTTGTAAGTATAGGAAGTGCACCCATTATATAATGAACATACCGCGAGAACATTGTTGTTGTTGTTTTTTTAAATCAATTTGCCGCGCCCACTAGCACAAAGAGGCTGCACATGCGCATAAAAGTTTATGCATATGCGCAGTTGCTAAACTTTGCCCCCCTGTGCGAATGCACTGCAGATGGGGAAAAAGTAGCATGTTCAAATGGGATACGGTCATTGGGTCACCAGCATGATGGTCGACAGTCATTAGGTGGTATCCATTAGGTCGACATGCATTTAGGTCGACATGAGTCTAGGTCGAAATTCAGGAAGGTCGACATGGGTTAGATTGACAGGGTCATTAGGTCAACAGGGTCGTTAGGTCGACATGGGTTAGGTCAACATGGGGTTTTTCACATTTTATTTGAGCTGACATGTGCCGACAGGTGGTATGTCATGCCCTACCATCCACTACGGTGTGGTGGTAAATTAAAAGAGTGTGACAAGCGTAGTGAGGCACCGTTCCCGAAGCATTGCAAGCCCAGCGAGTGTTCATGTTGACTGTGGTGACATTCGGGACAAAAAAATGTGAAAAACCCCATGTTGACCTCTCTCCTTTCTAGTCACAATGAGGTAGAGACAGAATGAGACAGAATAGCTTGCAATTTTCTGGTCGCTGATGAAAATGATAAACTGAGCAATATATTGCTGAGAGATATTAATCCAAAATTGCACCGTGTGTACACATTTTTAGAACCAGTGGTGGAACTATAGCCATTGCACCCTTGGGGCGGGATGTACTAAAGGGAAAATGCGGTAAAACGGGGGTTTTACCGCATTTTCCTATTTACCATCACCCGTCTGCCCCGTCTTCGCCTGGCAGAGGCCACCAGAGGGTGGCGATACCCTATAGAAGCCTATGGGCTTCTATTGCCGCCCTCGTCCGCCGTCCGCACACCTCCCCCTCCTCCTTTGATCTCCTCCTCCCCCAGCAGGTGTCACAGCCGGGAGGACATCCGGCTGCAGGGGGGAGGAGGAGACGCAGGGGGACACTAGCTGCCGCAAGGATGTGACGGAGACCCCCGCAGACCACATCACAGGTATCGCGGGGGTTTCCATCACCGCAGCCCGATGCTAGCATTGCGGCGGCTGTCAGTCGAAGGGCGGCGATGTATATTAATACATCCTGCCCTTGGAGTGAAGGAATGCTGTTTCAACAGTAATGCAAGCCTCTGCTCTGCTGTTCCAGGCATGCACGGGGCGGGCGACAGGTGTGGTTAGCCTCATGGGCTATCAGTGACTGAATCTAGTTGCCACCAGCACTCCCTGTGATGAAAAGGCTAAATAGTGTGAAGTGCCAGTGGCAGCTAGATCACTATCAGTCAATGATAGCCAAGATTCAGTACTACAGTATATGTTTTGTCAACAATCATAAACCTTACACAGCCAAACACATCCACACTTATCTAAAATAAATACTCGGACAACTGGAATTGGCATGAAAGGGGTAAGCTTTTTATTTGCGAATAATGCGAATACACAAAGCCTAACGAAAAAGTCTGAATCAGACCCTTTATCTCTCTCCTTGTTCTGTCCCTTCAATGCGTTGTACATCTGCAGCCAAGTGAGAAAAGGTGTGACCAGTGGGTTGTGGGAGCCAATAAGAGAAAAATGAGGTGGAATTAACGGAACAATTTCAACAACACCCCTGAATGACAAGTGAAGTTTGGGAATAAGCTCATACTCAGAAGAGGCTCCTGTTCAATGAGAGTAAAGCAGAGGCTAGAACAATGGGTACTTGTGAGTTATCCGGGCGTCCGATTTTTTGATTGTATGCCTTAAGTTAAGGCATACAATCAGATGCGATGCGATGCGATATCGCATCGCATCGCATCGCATCGCATCGCATGCGACCATCGGATGCGATGACCCGATTTTTCCATAGGAATCAATGTTAAAATGATTCCTATGGAAAAAGGGGTCCTTTTCATACCCCTACTATCCAAGTGGGCATGGAGTTGGATATAAACCTGTGGCGAGCGTAGCGAGCCACCGAGCCCGAAGCGTGGCGAGCGAAGCGAGCCCCGCGAGGGGACGGTATTCCGTGTCCCCTTGCGGGGCTCGCTACGCTCGCCACGCTTCGGGCTCGGTGGCTCGCTACGCTCGCCACAGGTTTATATCCAACTCCATGCCCACTTGGATAGTAGGGGTATGAAAAGGACCCTTTTTCCCATTGAATTCCATGTTAAAATGGACTCAGTCCATTTTAACATTGATTCCTATGGAAAAATCGGGTCATCGCATCGCATCGCATCGCATCCGATGGTCGCATGCGATGCGATGTCCCGATCCGACCCGATTTAAAAATCGGACGCCCGGATAACTCACAAGTACCGAACAATGTTACCAAATGGCTGGAGGTTGCATTGTTCCACTCTGCAAATACACAAATATACTCACACAACCATATTGCACAGCTGCTTACACATGCACAAACGTATACACACATGTACAGAAATGGTCTCTTTGGAGGACTACAGGAATATGTTTTGGAAACACATCTGACTGTGATCACCATTCCCCCACTCACCCTACACAGCCACTGATAGCTATCATGCCTGGGGATGCAGTCCTTTGTAATGTGTGACAGATGTAATGAATACCTCTCCAAATATCAAGTGGCCTAAGTGGGACACTTGAGAATTGTGTAAATTGATGAATACTTAATTCCATTCAAACAAAATAAATTGATAGGTAAGTGTCGCTAATTCCTAGAACTCTCTATAGAGAGAAAAAAATGAAGCACAATCAGTCCAATAAATAAAGAACCCTCCCTCGCAATAAGACACAGAAAGAAGGATGGCACGGTGGAACCTACTAGTGTTCACAAATTGTCTTTTAGAAAATAGTTCACATTACCACAGAGAAATAAAAAAAACGCTTATCTGATTTATTATTTTATACTTCAGCTGGATGTCCTGAACCTGGAAGTTACTCTTGAGTTTATGCACCCTTATGAATTGGGATTTTTAATTTATTATTATTACCCAAGTGATATGCAAATTTTCTAATCTGAATAGGAAGTTTAATGATATATATATATCGCAGGTATACTATCAACCAAACTTCGATGCTTCTTGGTATAAATGTATTGTTGATTCTACTCTAAAGGGGCAGACTAGATGGGCCAAATGGTTCTTATCTGCCGTCAAATTCTATGTTTCTATGTTTCTACTCCAAGTTGCTGAAAATCCCTAATACAGTTTCTTGAGAGATGAAACAAATTGGCTTCTTCTACACATCATCTTTAAACCCTCATTTGTACTAGGGTTAAAAAGAAATTGAAAATGAGACTTTTTATAAATACCAGTTTTTATGAATTTCTGATGTGCATACTTGATTAAGTTATTTGAATAAGATATCAAGGCTGTATAGGTCTAAAGGTGGCCATACACGTCCCGATGCGGGCTGTGCGATGTGTGCTTTGAGGTGCGCGCTCCCGCTGCACCTCATCGCACAGTACAAAAAGTATGTGCTGCACATACTTTTTGTACTTAGTTTTCATCACATTGCATCGCATTGCATGCACAATGCATGCACAGGCAATGCAATGCAATGCGATGTGATGGATGCTAGTTAAGAAGAGAACACACGCCCGTATTGGGATGTGTATGGGCGGCATCAGTGTTAGACCTTCACATAGGATGCAAACCTACAGATATATTTTTTTTTGTGTCCCCCAACAGGGAATTTTGAAGGCCAGGCAGCCTCAACACAAATATTTAATATAAGTGTGAGACATAAGCTTTGTATATTTTATATATATATATATATATATATATATATATATATATATATATATATATATATATATGGAATACAATTTAGAAAAGATTCACTTGTATGTTTATTAAAGAGTAAAACGTGTTGCCTTGATGATATCAAGGTGGAATAAACCATCAAGATTTACATTGAGGATTAAATAATAATCACAATACAATTACAATATCCAAGACACTAATGTTTATACCAACTCATTTAGTAACTGCTAAATGAAATATTATTATATATAATTACTGGGATCACCATGCATGCTTACTAACACCCCCAGATATACACACACTGACTTACAGAAGTCATTCCTGAATAATAAAAGGTACTTGTGTACTTTCACGGCTCCCATCGCATGCCATATGTAGTGGCATGTGATGGCATGCGATGGGATGCGATTTTTGCAGTTTTTAAGCATTTTTTATTAAATCGCATGCGATCGCAATTTTTAACAGAAATGCATCCAAATGCATTGAAATTAGTATCAAACATGTTCAATGGCCCCCAAATGTCATTTTTCAGGTTGTACCACCCCCACTATCAACGCGAACCCGAAGCGTGGCGAGCGCAGCGAGAACGCGAACCCGAAGCGTGGCGAGCGCAGCGAGCCCGCGAGGGGCGGCGGTACGCGTCCTACAACCTTTTCATAACCCCACTATCCACGTCGGCATGGAGTTGAGAAAAGAAAGTGTGGCGAGCGCAGCGAGCCACCGTGCCCGAAGCGTGGCGAGCGCAGCGAGTACGAAGCGTGGCAAGCGCAGCGAGTACGAAGCGTGGCAAGCGCAGCGAGGGGACGCGGACACCTGTGAAGCTCACGAGGGGACGCGTATACCTGTGAAGCCCGCGAGGGGACGCGGACACCTGTGAAGCCCGCGAGGGGACGCGTATACCTGTGAATCCCGCGAGGGGACGCGTATACCTGTGAAGCCCGCGAGGGGACGCGGACACCTGTGAAGCCCGCGAGGGGACGTGGACACCTGTGAAGCCCGCGAGGGGACGCGGACACCTGTGAAGCCCGCGAGGGGACGCGTATACCTGTGAAGGTATCCGTGTCCGCTCGCCACGCTTCGGGAGCCATGATTGTACACAAGTACCTAATAAAACAATAGAGCAAGAAGATGAAAGTTATGATATGAGCTCACCTTGCTGGCTTTGGTGCACACTTGTCCAGTTTGTACTAATGGGCAGTTCTTTGGTTTTGAAACTGCAACAAAAATCAATGCTAACCAGGTCTGAATTAACTTCCATTGCCATTGAACAGTAGTATTAACAATATGTGTAATCAGAGCCTAGATTTAAGATATTCCCATATATAATGGTAAAAATATACTCAATGTTGTATAATTACTAACCAGCTTTGGAGCATTCTGATTGTTCCCATCCCTGTTTCTGCGTAACCTGCCTGCAGACTGTCGGTGCTCCGATTGGCCATTGTGCTGTTTTGCTTTGGCAGCCCTTCTGTTCACCAGAACCTGCCCTCCTCCTGTTGGTCCCCTGCCCTCCTCCTGTTGGTCCCCCTCAGCTTGCTGCAACTTCTGGTGTTGTGATGTCAGGTTGAACACTGTCATATATGAGGCTGTGCATGCACAGTAATTTATACATCTTCCTGGCTGTCCTTTAAGTATGTGATGGCGGCTGCCTGTGTGGGAGTGTGCCTGTGTGGTATGAGAAGGAGATTGGTAGTTTCTGTCGGGCAACAGTCTATATTTCTGGGCATACACTATACAAGTAATTTACCCGCCCAGCTTGTAACAAGGTGCCCTATAAAGATGCATATATACTGAAAGACACTCAAATAGTTTAGTGATATCTCTCAGGTGTTTGAAAAGGAGGGGTAATCTTGGGCAAAAAAAAAAAAAAACGCATTTTGTTTCCCCAGCACATTGAATAATATCAGTAACCAGATTCAAATCTACATGATAGTAGAATTGGCAGATCTTGTTTACATAGCCCCCAAACAATCGTCAATGCTTCTCTGAATCTCTGAGTATTGGGGGCAGGACCACTGAGAGGAGGGTGGTACTTTTTACCCGGGTCTGTTGGAGGGGCCGGGGGGGCGCTCCCCACACCCTTGCTGCAGGGAGCTGGCAGTAAGTTTGCAGATGAGAGGCTGCCGCAGCAGCACAGCCTCTCTCCCCAGCTCAGAACACGCTGCTCAGTCAGCGTGCTCAGCTGGGCAGAGAGAGAGAGAGCTGTAGGGGCAGCCTGTGATTTCTCTGCATCTCGGTTTGTTTGTTTTCTCACAGGGCGTGGTCACGCCCCTCCTGGATGCCCCCCCCATGCCAGTGGCCACGCCCCCTTCATTATTCTGGGGCCCTGATGTCCTCTTGGCAGTACTGATTATGGGTCCCTATTGCTATATCTAGGTGCAGGTTGCGGCACCCCAAAAATCTGTATAAGCCAGAAAGCCCAGAGCAGCATACCAGTGAAAAATTAAAGTGTTCGTGTTTACAAGGCTGTGTACAGAAAATGATGAAAGAGTGTTAAATGGAATTCAAATATTAAAGGAATATTGTTAGTGAGCATATTAGTAAGAGAGAAGTATTAGATAGAATGTAATAGTGTGCCACCTCAGTGCCATCCAGTCACACCATTCCAGGGACACCGCAACCCAAACCCATCTTATACCCAGTGCGGGTCCTATAATGATCAAGTGTAAAGCCACATGATAATGGCTCTTACTGAAATATAGTTAAACTAAGAGCTGCCTAAATGGAGCACCCCGTTGCTGGATGGCACTGAGGTGGCACACTATTACATCCTATCTAACACTTCTCTCTTACTAATAATCTCACTAACAAAATAAGCGTTATGGAAACCAGCATCTGCCTAGGACTCCATGAGGTGAAATCTGTCTCTGCCCAGAGTCTGTATGTATGCACTCCTGGCTTCTACATTCTGACTGGAGCCGGCATTTTGGTGTCACCGTCCACCCCGACACGTGATACCCGGGGTGGCCCGCACTCCCAGGGCCACCACTGAATATGTTTAATTTATAAGACATTAGGAAGTTCTGTATGCCATGTGGTCATGTATGCCAACTACACTATGTATGTCTCCCTAAGGGCCTGATTCAGAGCTGCACATAATGCCAGTGAGCATGTGAGCGATTTATTACAACTGCCCTTGCACCACAATTTGTACAGCCGTATTTGGTACATGCCTTACACAGAATGCATGCACAGAGGCTATTTACTAATCAAGACAGAAAGTATAAGAAATGTTCCTGGGAGGTGGCTATAAATGTACATAGAAATGGCCCGCTCAGTGGGTTTGTTATCGGAGTATTGCAGGGTGTCAGAGCAAGTGGATGCATTCATGGATGTACAGGCGAAGGCAACGGAAGCCATAATCAGATGAAGAATATGCCCGTGCCATAATGCTGGTGCAATGTTTCATGTTACAACCAATGGTGTCATATAAGGACTCAGCAATACAGTGGGCATTGCCAGCAAAAGTGGGCATCTTAGCTCTTCCACATTTTGCCGTAATAGTGGCATGTGAATAAAGTTGCAGATAAGTGAGTGCAGTAGCCGCTGCTTCTTGCGCTTCTTTGTGCGACTTGCAATCAGGCACTTAGAGGTAGACTTACTGTATGAAGCAGTGATAACGGAGGAGAGTGTCTAGTACTTTATCACCGGCCAATCAGCTCCTGACTGTTAAGTTACAGGCTGGGTTTAAAAAAGAGACCGTTAGAAGCTGATTGGCTGGTGATAAAGTGCCAGGCACTTTATCACTTCTCCTCCCTTACCACTGCTTCATACATTTACCCCTTAATGCCTAAAAGTTAAAAAATTTTAACACTTTGTGGGGAAAATAGAAATACAATTTTAATATTTAAGATTTATGCTAATACATAATAACAGTTAAAAATGGTGAAATGAATCATGCACTCAACCTATACTTCTTTAGATTTTAGAAAATCAAAGCATGTCTTTCATTGCTGTGTCATCACCTTATGAAGGAAAACTCCTGTCTGTATTATAGCAGAGGTGAACCGCTCTGTCTTATCTGTCAGCGGATGTCAGAAATGCTTTGGTTACTAAGAAAAATAATGTTCACTTGATGCTGTCATATTTTTGTGTCTTCTTCACAATGTGTATAATGTCCTCTGTAACACTTGTAATTCTAAAGAAATCAGACATGTAAAAGATAAATAATGTGACATTGCTGTCCATTTTGTGGAAGAGAATTGTTGTTTACAGTTAACTAACGATGAACCTTAGGACTGATATAATGTAGATTGAGGAATTGAATTGCTGGATTTACAGACACTTTGGGGTGTATTCAATGCAGCCGGCGAGGGGGTCACCAAAAACAAATGATCCTCACTGTTTAACCCCCGAGCCAGCCGTTCACCCTAATCAACATTTCGGGGAAATTCTCGCTGTCAAAAGATGACGAGGATTCCCCCAAAAAGCAAGGCTCGCGGGTAATGCAGGGAGCCCGCAGGATTTAGTGGCCGCAAAAACCTAGCAAGGGTGAAACGGCATGTGCAGGGGGGCCAGTTAAATACTGACCCTGCAAACTGTGACAGCGAGCAGGCAGCCCTGTTCGCTGTCACAGCTCCCAGAA
Organism: Crinia signifera; assembly: GCF_055691185.1. Classification (NCBI taxonomy): domain Eukaryota; kingdom Metazoa; phylum Chordata; class Amphibia; order Anura; family Myobatrachidae; genus Crinia; species Crinia signifera. Next base: position 211,569,621 of record NC_139222.1, on the reverse strand, counting down.
AGCATTGAATATACCCCTTTGGTGGGATGCCGGACGATCTATGGCTTTTTTTAAAGCAGTAATAATTTTCAAGGCAAAACCATACCTTGTAAATGATTGCCGCATTAAAAAATGTCCGAAATTGGCTGGCATCCCGCATTTATTGTCTATGACCCCCTGGCCGATTCTAGATCACACACATCGATCCAAATTCAGCCCCTGCCCGATGGTCAGGGTTTGCGCATGCACATTTCTGTAACTGTGCAAAGCCCGGTTGCTCACTCGTCGAGCAGTTCGCAGAGGGGATGCATAGACGGCCTGTGGTGGTGCTGGGCCATGGGAACACCCAGTGTTTATGGGCATGCTGGGTATGGGTGGCTGATGTCACATGATGTCAGCCGCCGGCCTTGTCTTCGTCCCAGGCGCCCGCATATAAAAGTCAGTTCAGACTGACTTTTATTTGCAAAGGCAGGAGAAATCATTCGATGGTCGGCGGCCATTGCATGGTTACGAGGTGAAACAGGTGGGGCAGGGAGTATTTTTGGCAGAGCGGGCTCTCTGGCACTCAGTAAGCTGCTCTCTTTGCAGCTTACCAAGTCAACCAGAATCAGGCCCTTCGTTCAGATTTTCACGTAAACCTCATGATTTCTTTACAAATCTGATAGCTGTGGGACACAATTCTTCAAAATGAGGGCATGTGATGCACCTGTCGACCAGCAATGCGTAGATTAATTGTTACTCTCGATCAGTTGCTGTCAATCTAACAAAATTGACCTGAACGTTGTCGATCTGCTTGTGGTCGATCCGTGGTCCGGATACTGCTTTGTATGCATGACGGGTCTATGGTTGGAGTCATCAGGCGCAGAGTTATTGGATCCAGGAGTCTGAATCTGAAGACCAGCCGGAGTAAGCTTCAGCTTACAGAGGCTAACCGGTGCTGCGAATCGTGATTGATGGTCAATGTTGATCTTGACTCTCCGTTCTAGATCTCGCACATGCATACAGGATGTGTCTATCTCCTATAGACACCTCCTGCTGCATTTGAAAATGTATTATATGTAATTACAAAGCTGCTTATTTTCGCCTATGAAAACCTTTACAAACATTCATTAGTCCCATGGAACCATATAGAGACAGTTTAGTTGATTGTGGCTGGTTCTCATTAGCCTTTTCTATTCTTGCTTTTAAGGACATTGCAATTTAATATACATGTATTTTGATTCTTCCCTTTGGTACAAGAGAACAATTGCCTGATCAATGTAAATTTTTGTGTATATAGATCGTTTCTGAACCACGTACAGGCCCCAGGATCCAATCTCTCAAACAACGGCCAATATCCCTGGGTGTCGGGACTCAGGAGCTTTCTATTGCTAATGGCCACCACATGGAAATCAGCAAGGAGATGGAGCTGTCAGCGGGTAAAGTCCTGGAAATTAAAAGTTAGACTTAAAATAAGCCATATTTCTATTTTTCGGGAATTTTCCAATCCTGCTGATAGATTGTCCTTTCCTCACAACACGTGGATCTAATTCAAAAGCCAAATCCCCAACGCTCTTTCCTTCATGCTTTGATTTACACATGGCAGCTAGAAGAGACATAGAAGGGTCACTAATTCTTTCTTGAGTGGTCTTATCCTCTCTTGTCCACCTTGTGAATTTAAAAACATGTGCATCTGATTTCCACCTCATTTAAGCTTGAAATAAATGGCAGAAAAATAAATGTGACCTGTATGTTAAATAGTACCTACTGATTCATGGACCTTGTGATCAGAACTCCAACACATTTACAATACACGTGGGGCCTGATTCTGGTTGGTTCAGTAAGCTGCGAAGATCGCGGCTTATCGAGCACCAGAGAGCCCTTCCCACCGAATAACCTCCCCCCCTCCCCCGATATCTCCGCTGCAGGAGAAATTATTCGGTGTTCGCTGCAGTGCCTCCCACCGGCCTTGAGTGTGAATGATTGGACGTTAGTAGATGTGTTTTGGTGTGGTCTAAAACAACCCTCATCGATAAATCTTGATAATCATTGATACATAAATTTATTTTAAAAAAAACACATCTAAAATCAATTTTTTGGGCTATTTAAAACCCAAACTTTAGATTCGATGAAATGCTAATTACAACAAAATGTAGGGTTTTTTTTTGGGGGGGGGGGGGGGGTTTGGGGGGGGGGATTATTTGTTGGGGGGTCTCTGCCTATTTTGTCAGTCCTAGGCCCACAATTTCTGATGGCATCTCTGACTCCCAATAGGATGTCAATAATTAGACAGGTACCGGCTCCAGCCCACGCCTTGGTCTCCTGCAGTGTGACCAATCATGATGCACACATGCACGGAGATTGGAGCTATGAGAGGATTAAAGAGGATCAGGTGTGTACGTCCAAAAAAATTTAAAAATATCATGACCTACAGTATTTACTCTCGCCCTATGCACTTTCATCCCGATCCCTTCTACAATATGTGAATCTTTTTGTAGGTTCCTATATTGCCCAGTAGTGCTATTGGTGTAGTGTTTCTGAAAAGTATATAAAGCAGCCAATATTACTGTGATATATAAAGTATATGTAAATGAAACACCCAGCAGAGTGTGTTTTTATTAATTCCAGCTATTGCCTGGAATAACAGGTCTTTCCTTATGTACCAGCAGGGACGTCTGGAGCTCAGCAGTTGGAAAACAACAAATCAATAGGCTGTTGCAATATTTTTCTCAGCACTGAGCAGCGATCATGTTGCGTGCTGAGGAAATGACAGTATCCTGTTGTCCTGCCATGTTGTGCCCCGATCACTGTTTCCTATTGGTAGAAGCAAGGCTGGAGATATTTGAACTTTGAATAACCCAGATGAAAATAGTGTGATTCAATAGTTGCAGAAATATGTAACTCTAGATATTTGCTTTAAAAATGAATGAATGTGTATTTGTTTTGTTATTCGCTGCCAATAGATATGGACATTTGTTTGATATGCTGAGCTCTGAAGCGCAATTATGGTAGCCTGATGTCTGCTTGCATTTCCATAGGCTGCAGACACAGCTCAGCTACAGAGCAGCAGTGGCAGCCAGATTTACTATGCGGGGCTATTCAAGCCTGGTCACTGGGCTGCTGATTTGTAGAGCCCTGCGATCAGACAGCTGCCGCCCAGCCAGAGTGAAGTACCGCCCTGTGCAAGTCTGCAAAAAGCTGAAATCCATTCGTCACTGCTCGCCATCTAGTGATTTTCCCAGTGTGTGCATTGCCCAGGACCTACCCAGCTAGGACCAGGGCCACCAAGAGGTAAGCCGGGCCAGGGTAACATTTTGGGGGGTGGCCTAGCTATGGGGTGTGGCCACCTCTAACAGTTAGGCCACGCCCCCAAAATGTTTAGGGGGGTGAAAAAACACTCTAAAGTCGAGGGGGGGGGGAGTATTATTCCCCCCTTTCTCTTCAGCAGCAGCAGTATTAGCATACCTACAGAATGTGCTGTCCTGACTGTCAGTAAGACGCTCATGCTGAGCCTGCTGTCAGCACAGCACATGCTGTAGGTGTGTGCTGCTGCTGCATGGGAGGGAGGGGTCGCCGGGCCCATCCAGCAAGCCCGGGCCCAGGTAATTAGTATCCCCCCCACACTCTTGGCGGCCCTGGCTAGGGCCAGGTGCACTAAGCTTCAAAAGTCATCAAATGGAGCATGATAAACAGCCAGCCAATTAGCTCCTACCTGCCATGTCGCAGACTGTACCTGCATGCAAGTTCTAGTATGCGGGGCATTCATGGATCCACTAGTTCTTATATATCACCTGTCAAAACAATGAAGAAAAAAGAAACACACACAGTACAGTACAAGTTTAATATACACTCCCACACCTTCACTTACATATATTCACCATTCCAGGTTTCAGCAATGTCTGCTGCACTGTCAGCAGAATCCTTGTGACTGAAATCACATTGCCGCCCTCCGCCAGCAAGGGAGATCTGGCAAGCGCTCTGCATTGCTGAGGGCGGCTCCATCTGTATGATTGGCCTCCCAATTTAGCCTAGTACATGATTAACACACCTAGAGATTTAGGGGCATTGCCTAAGTGAGCTCACTAGGGGGCAGATTTATTAAGCTCAGTGAAGTGTCTGGTTTTTATCACCGGCCAATCAGCTCCGAACTGTGAAGTTACAGGCTTGGTTTGAAAAGTGACAGGTAGGAGCTGATTGGCCGGTGATAAAAACCAGACACTGGGGGAGATTCTCTAAACTAAAAATGCGGTAAAAACCCTGATAAGCATCCCCCGCTGGGTTACCGTGGCGGGGGGCATCGCCAGAAACATCTGGCGATGCCCCATAGAAGCCTATGGGCTTCTAATGCGACCCCTTGCCTTCCCGCACCGACCCACCGCCGCCCCGCACCGCCCCCCCCCCCCCCCCCCTCACCTGTGTCCTGGCAGCACAGAGCTGTGCTGCCTGGACCTGTGACCTCCTCCTCCCTGCACTGTACATCCTCTTCCGGGTGCCAGTAGGAGGAGAGCCAGCCCCCCCCCCTGCCGCAGCAGCAGCTCCAGGCCGGGTAAGAGAGGGAGGGGGGAGCCGCCGGGACCCGCCGCTCATCGCCGGGTCAACGCAAAAGACAGCTCTTAACGCAAGAGCTGTCTTTTGTGATAATTATCGCATGTGTTAGATCATATGCGATAATTATGTTTGCGGTAGCCGGCGATGGGCGTCGGTAAGGGGGCGCGGATGTAAGAGCATCCCCCCAAAATCACTTCACCAAGCTTAATACAGATGGAGCGGGCCTTATTCTTGCTGGCGAATCGCCAGCAGCATGCTGCTGGCGATCCGCCAGCAACACGGCGGCTCCATCTGACTGAGTCCCCCACGCACGCGCGTCTCAGTATCCGGGCGGCCGAGCGGCGAGGCGGACGCAATACTGTCCGGGAGGCTGCGGGGGGGGGGTGCGGTCGCCCGGTGTGGGCACCGGGCGACCGAGGGCAGCACCGTCGGAAGGGGACGCGCGCGCACCTCGTCCGCGCGCGTCCCCTTCCGACACACAGATGGCGGCGGGGGCAGGGGATGGCGATGGCGACGCCATCACCATCCCCTGCAAAGATGAATCCCGCTACATCTGTAAATCTACCCCTAGATCACTTAGAAAATGCCCTTACATCGCTCTGTGTGTAGGGGCAATAGCGACAACGATGCGCAGCCCCACGCAACGCTATCGCTTGGCGATTAATAACCAGCATGCTGGATACATTTAGTAATCATTGGTATCAGTGCCTTTGTTCTCACCGGAGGACACTGGCACTGACAGATCGCTCAGCACACAGCGCTGACACATTGCTGTGTGCTAAGCAATCTTGCTGGGCGCTCTTAGCAATCTAGCATCGCTCAGAGCTTTCATCAAATCTCTAAATGGTAACCTTTATTTGCTGGTTATAGTTAATCGACCCAATTATTGCACTACCAGACTTGATAATATTGTGAACATATACACAGTTGTTGGTAACAATATTCTTCTATTAAAAAAAAAAGCTTCCATGTACAAAGAAATAGAGTGAGGTTGAGGAAAGAGAAATCCTGCAATAATTGGACATTGTGTTCAGCGCAGGAGCCCTCGGTGTACTGAGTACACTTATGTGACGGGTATGTTACACACAGCTCCCCAATGTTGTGCTATGTATGCTTACCTTGTATAGTATTGCCTATGCTACTGGCAGAAACTAAACTAAAATAATACTAAATAAATACGAGAGCTGAGATTTCCACATGAGATTTGACGAACTGAATCATATGTGCGCTGCAGTGCTTAGCAAACCACGTCTCTGGAGCTGGCGGGATATGGCAACCGGTCTCTGCAGTGGTGAATGAATGCTTATATTCTCTTAATGGAGAGCCACACTTTACTAATGTTTTGACTTGGTTCAGCCATTGATTTGATGGAAAACTTAATTTAATTAGGGCCTGGGGTCTCACCAGAGTATCCTGATGCACAGATTATGTGAAAGGACAAAAATCAAATTGTCTCCATGGAAAAAAAAACATGAAAAGTCCTTCTCTACATAAAAAAATAAAAAAGCTGCACAGTATTTGTCTAATTAGCGTTTTCAGTTTATTTTAAGTAAGACTGAGCCAAGAGGGTTGGTTGTAAATTATGACACAAGATACAGTCAGTATTATGCTACAATCTTAATTTACCCAATCTGTCTCTACTAATGGCATTTCCGTGTTATGCATCATGAATAATATAAACAGCTGGATAATTGCGATATTGACTGCATCTCTAATCTAAAGTAATCCACATATTGATAATGTTGATATTATCATTACTTTTCTGATTTCACATACGGTAGACTGCGTTTTGAAGGAAAGTACAGCTGTAGTATGCAACATTTCAGATATTCCTGGCTATATGTGTATATAAATGTGCACTGGCCACTTTTAGTGTTTCGTGGTTCGGATCTGAATATAATTTTTATGCTATTATTAACCTTAATACCATTCATTTCCACTCATTTTCAGTTCATCCTGAATACATCACACCCCACAATGTTGTTTTAGGTCAATAGGTTGCACCGAGGTAATTGGATGACTATGCTAAGCGACACAAGTGGGCGGCACAAACACGTGGCCCATCTAGGAATGGCACTGCAGTGGCAGACAAGATGGCAGTTTGAAAAACTAGGCATCAAAGAGAACATAATGCCAAAAAAAGAGGTGCAAGATGGAATTGTCCTTGGCCCCTCTCACCCACCCTTATGTTACGTAAATAGGACATGCACACTGTCTTTAACTAACCAATCATTTCAGTGACAGGATCTGCCACACGACTGTGGCTGAAATGATTGGTTTGTTTGGGCCCCCACAAAAAAAGAAGCAAAGTATCTCTCTTCCTGTACAAACCGGCTCTACAGAAGCAAAATGTTGGGTACTTGTTTCCAAGCACGGCCACAATCGCGGGCATCGCGGGTAATTTTTATTGAAATGCATTGAAAATAGTCAAAATCGCGTCGGTCGCATCGCATGCGGCTAAAAAAGCCTTAAATGGTCCAGACGCGATGCCCGCGATTTCCCATAGGGAACAATGTTAAATACCTCAATTTACCCAAATCTACATAGGAAACTATGGTAAATGGGCCAGAAACCCCCCAAAGCACCCCTGAACAGTGAAATGGCCCCCCAAAATTAGTTAACGCCACCCCACGATCAACGTGAACCCGAAGAGTGGCGAGCGCAGCGAGCCCGCGAGGGGCGGCGGTACGCGTCCTCCGACCTTTTCATACCCCTACTATCCACGTCGGCGTGGAGTTGAGAATAGAATAGTGTGGCGAGCGCAGCGAGCCACCGAGCCCGAAGCGTGGCGAGCGGACGCGGATACCTTCACAGGTAAACGCGTCCCTTCGCAGGCTTCACAGGTATCCGGGTCCCCTCGCGGGGCTCGCTGCGCTCGCCACGCTTCGGGCTCGGAGGCTCGCTGCGCTCGCCACACTATTCTATTCTCAACTCCACGCCGACGTGGATAGTAGGGGTATGAAAAGGTCGGAGGACGCGTACCGCCGCCCCTCGCGGGCTCGCTGAGCTCGCCACGCTTTGGGTTCACGTTGATCATGGGGTGGCGTTAACTAATTTTGGGGGGCCATTTCACTGTTCAGGGGTGTTTTGGGGGGTTTCTGGCCCATTTACCATTGTTCCCTATGTTGATTTGGGAAAATTGAGCCATTTAACATTGTTCCCTATGGGAAATCGCGGGCATCGCGTTGGTCGCATCGCATGCGATTTTTTGGCCCGCATGCGATGCGACCGACGCGATTTTTTTACCTGCGATGACCCAGATCATGATCGGTGTGGCCGTGCTAGGAAACAAGTACCAAATGTTGTTGTCTTTCTCATCCTCTGATTACTCACCCCCTTCAGTACATACATTCTCACAAATTACCAATTTGTCCCCGCTGGAATCCACAATCACAGGTCCCTCTGTAGTCTCTGGAGGCAATTGCTTGTCTTCATTGAATAATTGGTAATTTATTTTGATAAACATCATCTTCTCCACATTTTGTGGAAGCAATCTCCTATGATGCTCGCTGAGCAGGTTCCCGGCTGCACTAAAAACTCTTTTGGAGTACACACTGGAGGGGGACAACTCAGGTAAAATAGAGACAGTTTGTACAGGGGCCTCCAGACAGCCTTTTTTTCCTGCCAGTACAGGTACGGACTGTCTGATATGCCTACTTGGATGCTGTCACCAAAGTAATCCTCCACCAATTTTTTAATGGTGACAGCATTGTATGCAGCAACAGTAGACATGTCAGCAATCGTTGGCAGGTCCTTCAGTCCGGACCAGATGTCCAAACTCGCTCCTGCCTGCCCTGCATCACCACCAGTTGGTCGGGTAGGAAATTTGAGCTGTTTCCTCGCAGTCACAGGTGTGGTAGAAAATGAAGGAGGACTTTTTGCCATGTCACGGTCCGCTTCAGATGACAATCTCCTGACAGCAGTATCACTGTATACTAGTAATAAAAACTACTAAGTATCAGCGGGACAGTGGGTGGGCGAGCAGGCGGGCAGGCGGCTAGGACACACACTGCCTCTTCACTCTCCTAGACTGGGTCTCGTGAGAGCTCCAAGACTGGGTGGGAATACCCAAACAGGCTTGGAGAGCGAGTTCGGATTGGGGTGTTCAGATTCCCCAAATCTGAAATCACAAATCCCTAAACTCAAGATCGATTTTTGATTTTTTTGAATTGTACAAAAAGTTAGCATTTACTATTCAGGTCTATTCTGTTTAGGCATGGTGAGGACATGTTCCACCTAGATCCACCATTGGATCTAGGTGGAACATGACAAACTGTGGTGATCATTCATAGTGATGCCACCATGATGGACATCTTGGTAACTGATTGATGCCTCACCATAGGAACATCATGGAGACTGTGGGAAATATACTAAAATGGGAGTTCTAATAACGTTTTGAATTCCCAGCTAGATAGATGGAGGAGTGTCTCCTCGGGAATAGCAAGAGGGAATATGGGCTTGGACAATTTCATCAAGGATATAGGATGGGTAGATCCTTGGAGAGAGCTCAATCCAAGTGCCCAGCAGTACTCCTGCTTCTCAGCTACATATGCAGCATTTTCTAGGATCGATATGGTGTTGGTTTCTAGGAACTTCATGCCACTGGTACACAGGATCGAGTACAGACCGAGGGGAATATCAGACCATTCCCCAGTATATATGGAATTTGCTGAGCCCAATGAAAGAGGGTGTAACTTTTGGAAATTGAATCCGAAATGGTTGCGCAGTATCGATCCGAGCTCAGATCTAGTGAATCAGTGGCAGGAGTTCTGGGAAAAAAATCAGGGTTCGGCTGGGTTGCCTATTATATGGGATGCATTTAAGGCATTTATGAGGGGAACTTTCAGAAAACAAATAGCCGAGGTTAAAGAAAGGAGTAGAGAAGATATAAGGGTCAAGGAGAAGGACTGTCTCAATAAGGAAACAGAATACCGTATAAAAAAGTCCAATATTTCGTATGTGGAGTGGCAGGAGGCTCAGACGATATGGCTAGAGGCTATAAAAAAGGTAAATCTAAATATAATGTTCCATAGAGCCACACAAAGATATCAAAACTCCGACCGCCCAGGAAAATACCTGGCCTATCTAGCTCAGGCAGAAAATCCACCAAATATAATACCAGCGATAATGAACCAAGCGGGGGTAATAGTGAATACACCATCCCAGATAGGGGGAGCCTTCGAGGCATACTTCATCCAGCTATATACAAGTAGGTTAGAGCACAATGTAAAGGAAATAAAAAACTACTTGGAGAATATTCAACTACCAAAGTTGAGGGAGGAAGACTCCTTGGAGATCGACGCCCCTTTGGTAATTGAAGAAGTGAGGAATGCAATAAAAATCTTACCCAGTGGGAAAGCCCCAGGGTTGGATGGCATCCCAGCGGAGGTTTATAAAAAATATATGGAGACACTTGCACCCCTACTGTTTGAAACACTTAGGGGCAGCTTTGAGTCGGGGGTCGTTCCGAAATCAATGACAGAGGCCAAAATAATTATGCTATTAAAACCTGGCAAGAACCCATTAGAGATGGATGCATATAGGCCCATCTCCCTCATCTCGTTTGAGGCGAAGGTGATGGCCAAGATTCTCGCAGAGAGATTGAACAAACATATATTTACGCTGGTCCATCCAGATCAAACTGGCTTTATGCCAGATAAAGCCACTAGCATTAATATACGCAGACTATATTCTCATTTACAGATAATGGGTACAGGCGAGAGGGAGGCGGCCATAGTTTCACTAGACGCTATAAAAGCGTTCGATGCTGTAGAATGGCCATACTTATGGGAGGTCCTTAAAGTATATGGAGTGGGCCCAAACTTCATAAAATGGATTCAGTTACTATACACAGACCCATCGGCCAGGGTCTCCGTGAATGGCTGGACGTCTCCTTCTTTCAAACTCGCCAGGGGAACCAGGCAGGGGTGTCCCCTCTCCCCAGTCCTGTTTGCCCTGGCGATTGAACCCCTGGCATGCCTGATTAGGCAATACCCGGGAGATATCGGTTTTGGGGGCGTAGGCCAGATGGAGAGGATTTCATTATACGCGGACGATTTATTAATATTCCTAAAGCAACATACAGTATTCCTCCCTTTAGTACTGAAGTGGATTGAGAAATTTGGGGATTACACCGGTTTTAGGATTAACTGGACGAAATCAATCATATTTCCAGTAGGGGACCCAGGGAACTACCCCTTATCCTCTCCATCACAGTTACAATGGGCCTCAACATTTAAGTACCTCGGAGTCCATATATCCCGGGATCCTAAAGAGTTTATTCCATTGAATATACAACCCCTGTTGGAGTGGCTAGGGAAAAAAATAAAATCATGGAGTAGATTACCATTGATCGTGGCCGGAAGGGTCAATCTGGTTAAGATGACAGTCTTACCTAAATTTTTGTACATAATACAACAATCCCCAATATATCTCCCAAAATCATTATTTAGAAAACTTAATAGTATTATTTCGTCGTTTATTTGGAACGGCTCCCGACCAAGGGTTCAACTCAACAACTTAATGAGGATAGAGTCAGAAGGTGGTCTGGGGCTCCCGGATTTCAGGAGGTACTATATCGCCGCTCAGTCAGCCCAATTAAGAACGTGGCTAAGAGAGGAGGAATATGGTAGTCATATGACCAAAGCATTGGTAGCAGTATCTACACCGGATATCAGCCCTTTATATAGGATTATACAGGGCGATAAATGCCCCAGGGATCTACCCTTAGTCATACAAGCAATGAAGATATGGCGGGAAGTAAACCAAAATATGGGAATAAAATATCTAGATAACGAATATCGAATAATAGATCTACTTACAGCTAGAGAGGGTAAGGCCCTACAGGTCAGAGAAGTCTGGCAACCCTTTGCAGTAACCACCCTTATCCAGGTTTACGACCCGGGGGGCCTTAAATCCTTCTCTCAGCTAAAGCAGGAATATAACCTACCCAGAACCTACTTCTTCCGTTACCTCCAATTAAGAAGTATACTGGAAACATACTTCCCCAATGCCCCTCCCTTGTTTGGAGAGTCACCGATTAAAAAAATCATTAAAGCAATAGATAAAAAAAAAGTAGTCTCCAGGATATATGCCAATCTGGGAAAAATGAAATATACAGACGGTTTAACAGCATTAAGGGGAAAATGGGAGCAGGACGTGGGGGAATTAAGTGATGAGGAATGGATAGCTGCAAAAGTGGCAGTGGCAAAAGCCACAAACTCGCTCCGCATCCAACAGACCCAATTCCTTATCCTCCACAGATCATACATGACAGCTACTAAACTGGCAAAATTCGCTGGTAGAGCATCGCCCAACTGCCCCAAATGTGGAACACTCCCCGGGACATTTATACATTTAATGTGGGAATGTAGGTGGGTAGCGGAGTTCTGGGATAAAGTCACGCAAGATATAGTAGCCACTGGAATTCCAGAGGCAATCCTAACCCCAAAATGCTGCATGCTAGGAGTGGTTGCGGGTGGAGGTGGGCCCAATGAGAGAATGTATGTAAATAATGTATGCTCAATAGCCAAGGTAATGGTGGGAAGAGCATGGATGTCCAATGCTGCTCCTGATTATGATGCCTGGAAGTCTCGAGTGAACTATGTTATTGAACAGGAAAAGCACTTAGCACACGGACGTAACACGATAAGTAAATTCCAACAGATTTGGAAACCGTGGACACAATCACGTTTGTATAAAGAAATAAATTTACATTAATTATACACCCAAGGGGAGGAAAAAAAAAAAAAAAAAAAGAAAGAGATTACACAAACAAATATATGAATAAATAGTAGAAAAGAAGTGAGAGGAAAAAAGACAAAAACGTTTTTTTTTTCTCTTTTTTATTTTTGTTTTCTTTTCGCTTTCCCCACATATAAACACAGAAAGAGATATATCGCGCACTAGCAAAAGGAGAAAAAAAAAAAAGGGGAATAAAAAAAAAAAAAAAAGGAGCAAGTAGACATTTAATAATTTTATAGGTCCAGGCACGGCACTAAAATGCACGTATGTTGATAATGTTTTTGAACACGGCAACTAGAAAGGAAAAGAGACTTCGAAATAGAGGTAAACATAGGAAGAGACTTCCATGTACAGAGTTAGAACTAAGGGAGAACAATATATTAAATTTATAGTAGCGAGAGCAAATCGAGAAGGGGTAAATGAATCGGAATCCCCTCCCACCCCCCCTACTTGATCATGGAGATTGGGAAGTGTCCCAAGGGGATGGTGCCCTTGTAAATTGTATAGAGATGTAAGTGAATAAATATCTATGTACCAGGTTTCTAAATGGGGCATGGGTAAAGGGTAAAACGCCCCCTGGGAATTCCCCGGAGAAAAGTGAGTGAATGTACCTACGTATTGTGATGTAATTTAAATGTATGTTTTATGTTTTATTATGTATATGTCATTTTGCAAAATTAAATAAAAATGAAGAATTAAAAAAAAAAAAAAAAATGGGAGTTCTATTGAAAATGGAATGTTGCCCATAGCAACCAAGCAGATTCTGTCTAGAAGGTGCTAAATAAATAAGTAGAATCTGATTGGTTGCTATGGGCAACATTCAATATTCAATAGAACTCCCATTTTAGTATATTTCCCACAGTCTCCATGATGTTCCTATGGTGAGGCATCAATCAGTTACCAAGATGTCCATCGTGGTGGCATCACTATGAATGATCACCACAGTTGGACATGTTCCACCTAGATCCAATGAGACTCTGTTATTATACCTGAGGGAGAGAGATACTGTTATTGCTGCACATCGCTACAGCAGCTTGTATATACATGTCCAATATGCTGCCCATATACCTGCACATTAACCCCATACCTCGCAGCACCTCCCCATCCACCTGTGAAAACACCACACCCACCACTCCCGCACCCGCAGCATTTCCCCACCCACCCAAACCATATTTCACTCAATAAAGGCTGTATCAGGTTAAGGGGGCTGAGCCCCTTACGACGGTGCGAACAAACAAACAAATCCTTCTCACCCGGACTGAGTAGGAAAAAGAAGAATGCCAACCAATGACATGGGTAGATATGGATGCCCTCCTACTATAATAGTAATATAAAGCTTGTGAAATACAGTGGCTAATACTTGCCTACCCTCCCAGAATGGCCAGGTCTCGCAAATCGGGTCCCCCTCCTGGCCCCCTGGGAAGGTGGGCAAGTCTCCAGAATCAACGCCACAGCCCCTGCTCCCCCCCCCACACTTCCCCAGGGTATAAAATCCCGAAGTCTACAGGTCCGCAGGTCCCGCCCCCCTTTCACTCCTCTCGGGGCTTCTCCCGTAGAGGATTCATAAAAGGTAGGCAGGTATGCAGTGGCTTGGCTTTTTCTTCAAGCACTCAACAGAACAAACAGTTGTTCATTGGTTTTACTACTGTGTGATAAATAAATGAAAGTGTATAGCTACAAAGGCTATGAATATTGGCCTTTCAGTGTCAATTTGGCCTAGTGTATTATTCTGCATTAATTACATTGCAACTAACACAATGTAAAACAAGATAATTACTGATTGAAAACAACAGCCTCTTTCTCTGTCTGTTTGTGCTTAGAAGCAGCTTTCCTCTTTGCTAACAAAGGTGAATGTATGCACAGAGAAGGACGTGTGCATGGCATGTCTTTAATGTGTCAGCCAATATTTGCCTTCTATTAATGCCAAATTACTAGCAATCACTGCATTCTATTCTTTCTTTATTTTCTAAAAATCACCGAAAATTAAAGTTGTCTAGAGCTAAATATTTTGACTTTCGCAAATGGTCAAAGTTACACTTCTGTACAGTAACGCCAAGCAAATCTTTGAAACTTATAATGGCCATTCCACTTCTGCATATCAGCAATACAGCTGTCATTTAAAACCGTGACTGTCAGAATGCTAATATTGGCATCCCGACATCACAATCCTGATGGAGTCTAGTGCGTATTATAACCCTAACCCAAATCTCAACCCTAACCCACCCCTCCCCCAGCCTAACCCTAACTGCCTACCCCTGCAACCTATTTCTAGCCCTCCCCCTAGTGCCTAAACCTAACAATATCCATAGTACTTACCATCAAGGCACAATGTGCAGCTGCCCCCGTCCCCAAAATTCTAGGGGCCTTCCAGCAGGGGTGGGAGGTAGTCACACAATCAGAGTGGCCAGGCTGTATTCTCTAACTGCCTCCCAGCCTGCATCCAACAGTAAGTGGCTGTCAGCATGCTGATTGGTGAATGGCTAGAGTATTCCACAAATCAGAGAACTGACAGCCATTTACTCTATGGACGCATGTAGAGGGTTGGCGCAGGATTGCAGGAGGGGCAAGTTACCATTTTTTCCCATTCTTCCCATTATTAGGTGGTTAAGGAATTGCTTTTATTTGTTTTGACCAGATGCCCAGGGCCTACGGTTGGGATCTTTTGGAATTCTGGATTCCCAAACCTATGGGATCCTAACAATTTCCGAAATAAAATAATATTTGAAAAATAGCAACTAAACTGAGCATTACAAACACTTAACTGCTGTGTGTGTGTGTGTGTGTGTGTGTGTGTGTGTGTGTGTGTGTGTGTGTGTCTGGTTTTCTTTTATTAGTAGATTTACATTCACATTATGCATACAGTATTCTCTGTATCTATCCTCCAAGGTCAAGGTGCCATTGGATATTGAAGGAGAGTTAGTGTTATTACAGCCTGTCATGCAGTCAAACAGAGGACTGTCTGTAGTGCCAACAAACCTTATATTAAAAAAAATATATGAGCTTGACGCCCATCAGCTTGTTCGTCCTCTAAACATTTTCAGCCTCCTATTTTCCTCTTTGTGTAGATTTAACTCTTGCTGTCCTAGACTCCTAAAACTAGGAGTCTAGTGCAGCCAACCTTTTATTGACTTTAAATTATAGGTGGGGTTTCATAACTACGTGGGGACCCTATTTGATTCTTCCCCGGTATTCGGGAAACCAGGACCGGCTCAAAGATCCCGGGGCTGGTTATGCTGGTGGGGGTACAACCCCATGCATTTATTTTTAAATTCATTATTTAGTTTTAATTTCTTTTTTTTTTTTACACAGAGAAGCCTGCACGGCTCTCACTGATCCATGAAGGCTTCAAGCTCGTCCATATTTGGCTCCCAGGGAAACTCGGCAGACAAATGTCAATCACTTCACCATCAGAAAATACGAATCCTGAGAATAAAGCAGCATAGAAAATAAGCTGTATTCTCAGTTCGTATTTTCAGGCCAATCACGTCCAATCCCGGTCGTATCATGGATATTAGTAAATTTCCCCCTATGTCTCCCGATGTATGGGGGTGCGACTCCATGTAGAGCAGTGGTGACAGAGTGCACCCCTTATCTCACCTCATGTGGAATACTTCAGCTTGTGGGTGGGATAACACGAAACAGTGCCTGAAAAGTGGGACTGACCTGTGGATTGTTGATGGGTATGCCTATTATTTATTTGTTTATTACCAGTTTCTTATATAGCGCACACAAATTCCGCAGCATTGTACAGAGAATAATTGAACATTCACATCAGTCCCTGCCCCAGTGGTGCTTACAATCTATATGGCCTACCACATGTACACGCACACACATTCCAATTTTAATTTTGTTGGGAGCCAATTAGCCTACCAGTATATTTTGGGTTGTGGGAGGAAATCGGAGTATCCAGAGTGAACCAATGCAAGTACGGGGAGAATATACAAACTCTGCACAGTTAAGGCCTTGGTGGGAATGGAACCCATGACCTCAGTGCTGTGAGGCAGTAATGCTAACCATTACACCATCTGTACTGCCCATAGAGGTAATTATCACAGAAAACGTGGACTGGATTTTATTTCTCCCTCACTTCCAATTGTAGGATTTCTATGATACTATGTTCATAGTTAGAACTTTATTTTTCTCAGTGAAATCATTTACGAATCAGTTATTTTTGGTTCAAACAGAAATATATGTGGAAAAAAAAAGTTTTTTTCCTTAATATTTCCTCTTTATATAATATGTTAATCTAAATCATATAAACAAAACTGCATAAAATTGGGGTTCATTTAGCACTAATAGAACCTGGGCGAAGCACGCTATGATGTAGTGTACGAATGAATGTGTACAGGATTCATTTTACAACTTATTCCGGCCCAAATTGACTGATGAATTCCAAACTGTTATTCTCTTCAGTACTGTATGGAAAACTTACTTTTCCAATTCAGTGTGAATTACTGTCACTGGGATATGCAGAGCTGCTGACTTGATCATCACATTCACATGTGTTTATAGAAGCCTGATGTGCAAAAATAAAGTGTATTACTGAGGGTATCGATTAGCATGCTGTGCTTAGTATTGCATGCTAAGAGCTCATTTATGATACGCAATCCTTGGTTTTATGTTTTATGGTCTTCCCACCATACCTCAAGGTACTTACTCAGCTCCTGCAAGGCGTCTCTGCAAACTAAATGTGCTCCCCAATATTCAGACAGGTGGATGTTTTACAGGTCCACTGTGCAAAGTGTGGATTTTTTATGAAAGTCCCATTATGCCCCACTTCCAGGCCCCTGTTCATTGTTTTTATTCAGTTCTAGTCATATTTTTGGATGATAGTAAAGTGCTTTGGATACACATCAGAGAAAATCTGCAGTTATCTGTCTAGATGGGCCACCTAGTCCATTTCAATGGGCTGGATGTACTAATGGGGATTTACTGCATTTCCTTTAGGTATTATCCCCAGGCGTCTGGTTTCCAATGCAGAGTGTAATGCCAGCCAAAAGCATAAGGGCTTCTTTCTGCATCAGTGCTGTAGAGGGATCCGATTGGATCTCTCCCAGCACGCCCGCTGTCACATGCACAGAGGGACTCCTGGGGCTGATTCCAGAAGCCCAGGGACCAACAGCCATAACAAAGGACAGCTCTTATCGGGAGTGCTGCCCTTTACGTTATATATTGCATATGTAAGTATATCCCGCCCTCTATTTGTTAATAGGCTCCCAAACTTAATAGAGATTTAACTCACAATGATTAACTAAAAGACAAACAGTGCATTATTCAAATGTAGTGAACTAAAGTTTCTATGCCTATGTATATAAACCAATGTTTAATATTACAGGGGGGTGTGGCCATAGCAAGGAGCAAATCCAGGAGGGGGTGCATCATCTGTGTGATCATTACCCCCACCCACACAGGGAGAGGAGACTGAAAATATGCAGCAGCAGCTGGACTGGGGAGAAGAGCTGCTGCCAGGTAAGAAAGGGGGTGGGGGTGTTCCTCTACCAGTACCCTCTTGGTAGTACTGAGCTTCCTTCCAGAATCTTAACATAACACAGTGAGTACAGGTACAGAATTCAGTAGTTTCAACTGATTACATTATTAGCATACAAGAGGATGGGATTACAGCAGTGGTTCCCAAACGTCACGGCACCCTAGAGTGTCAGACATTTTTTTTGTGGAACCCCTAGGCCAAAGGTTTAGAAAAGAAATATTCAATTAAGTAAATTGTGTTTATATGTCCTCCTTAGGTTCAGTTATATGGTGAGGGACAGGATTCACTTCTGTTTCTCCACATATTTTTTTGATTGGAAACCACAAGCATCGGTTTTGCCAATTCCATTGGTCATAGATAATTTGACTTTGTCCTGGACCACCAACCCAGGGCACTCCTCAAGTTGTCCAAGGCACCACAGGGTGCCACGGCACACAGTTTGGGAAACTCTGGATTACAGTAATTGCAGGGGGGTCCTTAATGAAAACTGTATGAAATGTACTGTAAGTAAGTAGTGAATGTGTCATTGAAATAAACTTCTTCCTAGAAAGAAACATGTACATTTCAGGTTACCCATTTTTACCCATGTGGATATAGAACCATATTATAAATCGGCCTCTTCATCCTGTAAATCTGCACTACTCACCATATGCTATATTAAATTGTGTCACAAGATTCTCTTGGCTTGGAAATATTCATGTCTCCTCGTTCTGTTCTAATGTAGGACTTAAATATTTTATTTGGTGTTTTTCTGGAATGACTTTTAGTCTGGAATCTCAGCTATATTTAGCCTTTGGTGGATTTGCCATGTCCTTGCTAGTAATTGTTCCTTAAGCCAGTACAAGGCAGTATCCCCTCCCTCCTACAGTCTCACTCACTCATAGGGAATCCCAATACTCCTATGATCTCATACAACAAATGCTACTAAGAAATAAAGGCCCAGCGACTAAGCTTCACAATCCACCACACCCTGTTTTTTTTCGAAGTGCTAAAACAGGTTACTCGCTCAGCTGGCTTACTCAACACAATCTGGAAGAAATGTCCATTTTGGCTGGAAAAGGTTTTGTACTTGAGAAAGTCTCAAGCTTGTACTTACAGTGCCATTGCTAATGCTGCATCTTATTCCTGCTTCTTCGTTGCCACCGTGGTGTATAAGAAAAACCCACTGGGCTTCATGACATGATAGTTGCATTAGAAGTATTGAGTATTGATTATCCCATTGATAAAATAGTCACACCGTAAGGAAATACATGGCTTCCAGAACATTGTACAGATATAGCAACGCTTATTTTTTATGAAAGTGTTTGACACAACACCTACCAATCAGCGTGGAGTATTCAGTATGTATAAAGCAGTCAAATCAAAGCAGTAAATACAAGGCAGATTATCACATGATAAAACGGTTCTGGCTGCTGAGCCCTGTATTGCCAGATTGGACATAGGGCCTGATTCAGATTTTTAAACGAAGCAAAAAAAGCAAGTAACTTTGTGTATGTATAAAGGGAGCAAACACATCTATATTTTTCTGTTCTGGGTAAATACTGTCTGCTTCTGCATGTGACCCACAAATGCTAGACAGCTGTATTTTACATTGCAATTTAGAATAATCGATGGATTTCAATTGATTGGGGCAACCATCCCGTCCATCCTTACTCTAATACTCCAATGTGTATGATCTTTGAAAACTATGCAAGAGTCATTTTTAAAATCCCATTTGTGATTGACAGAAGACATTTAATATACCTAATGGTCATGTAAACACTTTGGCAAAATTTACTAAGCTGCACGGTGTTCCAGCCGAGTTTCAACTGGTTATGAATGTGATCGGGTGTGTTTTGTGTGAGAACAAGCAGATTTTTTACTAAGCTGCCCAGTTCTCAGGATTCGCATTTTCTGATGGTTAAGTGATTCGGGTTTGACTGCCGGCAGCCAAGCACTGCCGAACATGAAGCACACACAGATAGTCAGATCCATGCAATAAGTTAAAGTGTAAAAGTTAAAGAAAGAGCATGTAAGATGTAAAAAAAAAGGCATGGATACCCCTTCTAATTATAACAAGCCCCAGGTTCTTTGAGCTGGTGCTGGTTATGAAAATACAGGAAAAAAATTGTGTTGAGGTTCCCTGTATTTAAAGGACCAGTGCTCTTGGCCCAAAAATGTGAGGGGCAAAAGATGTAGCGTTCCCCTGTATCTCGATAACCAGTATCAGGTTTTACTAGTCAGTAAGTTAATGCCACAGGTAAGGGACATGTTTATAGTGTTTAAAGCAGTCCCTGCGGCCGTGGCATTACCCCCCCCCCCCCCCCAAGTTGCCTGCCCTGGTCATGGTCCTTGGGGGAGTGGGGACTCCCTCAATACAGGGGTTTCCCCCTCCAGGCCACCCAAGTGCCATGGCTGAAGACTGGGTGGTGGGTGCGGAGTTGCTGTAAAAAATAGAATAAAAATTGTGTTTTACCTGTGGAACTACAAGTCCCATCAAGCCTCCACTGTAAGCAGGTACTTGGAGAACCACAAGTACAAGCATGCGGGACATTAAAGGGCTTATTGGTACTTGTAGTTCTACCTGTAAAACTAACAATAAAATAAACAAACAAACCTTGACAGTAAAATTTGTCAACGTTGACGTAGTGCAAGTCGCTTTAGGTATCGACTTGATTGTAGACCTATCATCCGGATCCTATCGCAGGACTACTTTACTCCTCAAACCCATTACCTCCCACAAATGCCCAATACTGTCAATCAATCTGTGTACAAATTCTCAATGCAGCTGCTATTATTAGCTCATCAGCAGTGGTGGGCTGGGCCAGGGTCAGTACATATATGCAGCACTAGGGCCTCTTGTGCACATGCCTGACAGCCAGGAAGGATCTTCTGCCTGTCTTCCCGGCTGTCAGTGTTAGTATGCGGCCGCTGTTCAGCCCGCTGCTGTCTGTGTGCGGTAGCTTAGGAGGGCTCTGTTAAGGGGGTGTGGCTTAGCAGGGCTCTGTGAAGAGGTGGGGCTTTGCAGGCCCGAGCTGGGGGAGATGCTGAAAAAATGGTCACTGGCTAGCTGACTGCTGGGTCCAGATAGCAGCTGAGCAGCCTTTGTGCGGCTCACTTCCCCTTCCTTTCCTTTCCTTTCCTTTCCTTCCCACAGTAGTCGCAGTACACATGCAGCTGCTGCTGCCCAGTGCATACAGCTGCAACCTACAGTAAGACAGAAAGCTATGATTTTTTTTTTTTTGCGTACACATTACACAATGGGCCTGATTCAGACCAAATCACACCACTGCCAATTTGCACAGCAGGCGATAATCAGTAGACTGCGCATGCACAAGTGTCGCAATGTGCATGTACGTTCGATCCTGCTACATTTTCCCTTCGCTGGCTGTTCGTAGAATGATTGAGAAGAAGTAGACATCTACGGGGAGTAACCGCCCATCTAGTTGAATGTGCCAGGTAAACGAGAAAATGCTGGGTTTGCCGTGGAGGCATGTGTGATGCCACTAGCTGCCCGAATGAGCATGTATTCATCACAGCCGCTGAATAAGTCCCGGGCTACATGGCTGCTGCTGTGACTGGTCATTTGAGGGTGAGCAGCTTCCGATGGTATTTGGACATATTCGCTCAAGTGCGTATGGATGTACACCCGTACACATTCATTCACAAGGCAGGTTTTCACTGGAGCAGGGCAGAGGCTGAACTGATTGCTGGTCGGGCTAATTCGCACCTGTGTGATCAGGGCTGAATCAGGCCCAATGTGTGCACCGAGCGTGATGGGGTGCCGCCACAATTGCCAATGCCAGTGGTCCTATTTGGGTTGTCTGTATAGAATAGAAGTCTGATGGTATAATAGTGGCATAGAGAAGGCTGATGGCATACTAGTAGAACTTGGAAGAGTCTGATGACATTATAATGGTATTCAGTGGAGTCTGATAGCATAACAGAGCATGATAGGGGCATGAGGAATTCTAATGGCTTGCAAAGGAGACTGATGGCACAATAGTAGCATGGGGAGGACTCTGATAGCATAATAGTGGCATGAAGAGAAGTCTGATGACATAACAATGGCATGTCAGGCCACCTCAATGCACAACATTATCAGTTGCTCCTCCCCCCCATTATGTCATTTGACCCTTAATGTTGGGGCCATCCAACTGCCAAAGCAGTACCAACCTCACCCCCCCCACACCACCACCACCACCTCCATACCACAATTTACTGACCATTGCCCCCTCCTCCCACTAGTTACAAAACAAAATAAAAGCCATAATGAAGCAACAACAAAAGAGACTTACCTGGCCTGAAGAGTATGTTGTGCTGCCCTCCTCCCCCCCACCCCCTCCCCCAGCAAGGGACACCACTAGGCACATGCCCCACGTGCCTGGTGGGAATACAACCAATGCATGGCTAAAAAAATTGGTAAGTGCACTTTTGCTGCTTATTGTTTTTCAAATTTTGGAAGGATACTGTATGTGTACTTGCAGAAAAACCAGGTCCATTACCTTGTGTTTGCCCCCCACACTGGAAGTGGCTAGCCCCTGCTCATCAGGATGCATATGCAGTGCATGTACAGCACAAAAATCTCTCAGCTACGCAAACAACAGCATTGTGAATACTTTGCATCCACCTCTGAATGCAATTCTACATTTAATTTATAAAGGCCACCAAGAATAAGGCGGGGCGCACACATCACAATTTGATTGCAGACTGCCATCACACTGACAGAGCTGACAATACAGGTAAGTATACAAAGTCACTGATCAGCTGCTCGATGTGTCGGTCTGGACATCCAGGTGGCCAGCCGATGCTGTCTTTAAATGTCATTGCTCATAGATCAGGTGTACACACGCGTCAACTGGCTCAAGATATACAGTATAGGCTATATGCTTGAAATAGTGAGTACCCAGCTTTAGAGATACTACCAATGTTATAAAAATGAAATTGCTACATTTTTACCACATGTAGCTAGCTATTTATTGACTAATGGAATATTTGCCATAAATATTACATTGTAGATTTCTATTTTAGAGTTGTGTTCTCACAAGTTCCTCAGGCGTGTAAAGAAAAGGTTATTTTAGTATCTGAGTATATTTTTCCCTCTTAATTATATTCTTAATAAGAAGTTATCTCATTTATTTAACAAAAATACATGTTCTCTGAATATTCATGGAACACATTTTCCAGCCCTGTAACGGTACACGTGTGTTTACATATAGCTAAATATACATATTTTACATTGCCAATGCACATATAAATTGTACAGGTAAAAACTAAGATTTCTCTCTCTCTCTCTACTGTCCCGCTCACTTTCCCCCTTCTCTTACCAGACGAGGCAATAAAGACGTAATTCGCAACATAATGGGCTAGGTAACAAGAATAACATTGCAAAGGCAGTTCCCACCCAGTGAAAAATGTAAAGCCAGTCACACTCCCTGTGTAATGGGTTTAAAAATATACACTCCTTGCTATGGGTTCTGCCAGGTGGAAAAAGCTTGGCGTCAGAAGAATTTTTTTCTCCTCAGTGGAGAGTTGCAGTGTCTGAGCGCAGTGTCTGGCCCTGGTGTACCTTGATGGGTGGCTGCTGTAATAACGGGAACAATTCCAGCTTACATCCTGACATCCTAGACTTGTTTAACTCCAGTTTAGAGCATTTACATGGATATATTATATGTATATATATATATATATATATATATATATATATATATAAATTAATAAAGCCCCTATTTAGCAACTGATGGTGATAAATGTATGTAAAACATATTACTTAGACAGTAAAGATGGGCCCCCTTCAGCTCTGGGCTCCATAGCAGCTGCCACCCTACACCTATGGTAGTTACGCCCTTGGGCACAGCTGAGAAATAAGGAGCTAATGGTGCTCAGTTAGAGGCATGTTCTTCAATTAAAAAAGAAAAAGGGGAGCAGCGCTGACTGAAATAAAATGTGTGGTAACGATTGGACTGATTGTACAGTTTAGAAACAATGCATTTTATTATATGACATGACCAATAAAAATAATATCAAACCGGTACAAATTGCAACTGGCTTATTGGGGAATTTTAAAATTCAATATGAGGACTGTCCATTCCTATTGTGCCTGGGGTCAGGACCATAAAGTGCAAATGCATACAAAAGGTTTTGGATTACCGTCCACCTGTAGATAGGAGGCTGGGGTTGTGTGGTTTGTTTCTCCCTGGGACTCAAGGCCCGAGTTGGAGTTTGGGCCGAGTCACCTTCCAGAGTAGGGGAGTCACCCAGAGCTTGATTATCCAAGAGATGTTATTGGAGTCCTTCCAGGTGGTGGGCAATGTCCAAAGAGCGACAAGGAGATCCAAGAAGGAAAGTTTCAAGGCTGGTCTGGAACAGTCCAATAAAACCTGACGCGTTTCGCCATCTCAACGGCTTTATCAAAGGTGATAAGATAGTGCATCTGAAGGGTTTTTATACCGGACTAAACAGGAAGTGAAATGGTCACATGATACACAGTTTGACGCATAATCAGTCCAATCTGTTCATAAAATATCATTAAGATATGAGGAGGAGGCAGAAAATGACATAAGTAATGAGTTTATATTTATTAAAAAACGCTTTTCTAAATAGCAATCATAAAATAAAAACAAAATAAAATAGTCTGAGAAATAATTCATTGATGGGCAGTGGTCACATGTTGCGGAGTAATACATTAAAGAGACAAGATTTCATTGGTAGAAAAGTTGTAATAGCTAGCTATAATGATCCCGTATTGGTCCAGGGTATAAGGCAGGGGTGAGGAACCTTTTTTGTGCCAAGGGCCGTTTGTATGGGCAAAACAATCCTTCGGGGGCCATATGTAAAAATTTCTCTAACATATTGTACTGCTGCAGCCGTTTGACGCTCTGGCGGCTGCCACTGAATAGGACTGACAGTCTCCGGCTGCTGTAAATTAAAAGGAATCTCGCAAGAACTACCAACTTCTTGCGAGAATTCCCCTGTACTTGACTCCTGGCAAAGGGTGGGAGGGCCACTCACACCGGCTACGGGGGCCGCATACGGCCCCAGGGCCTGAGGTTCCCCACCCCTGGTATAAGGTAAGGAAGTGGGGCATGATGCAGGAATTACTAGGGGCGGAAATGATGCGCCCGTGTTTTTTTATTATTTGCGAGTGAGCCGCTCACATGATAGAGGTTCTTCAATTACACGGCCTAAGCATTTGCCTAGGGCCCATTGGGCACAGAGGGGACCTTATTAGGTTAATATTGACTATTAAAATATTTTTTTTTATTTGATTTGATTTTTATAAACAGATGAAAACTTAAAATGACTCTGCTCAGAGTGAAGCATGTGGCAGCTGTAAGGATGTAAGGATGTTCTAAAGCAAAAATGCTATAAAAAAAACCATTATCGGGGGTTTTACTGCATTTTTGTATGCACTAAAGCCAATCCACCAGGGCACCGCTGTGGGGAGAATCAATCAGCTTTTGCTAGTGATACCCTACAGAAGCCTATGGGCTTCTCTCCACAGCGTTGTCAGAGGTATCCATCACGGATCCCTCCCTGCATGCCCCATGGCTGGCACCGTCACATGGGCAGAGGGACTCATGGGCAGAGCACATGGGCAGAGGGACACCCAAGTCTCAGACCCAGAAGTCCAGGGATGGCGCCATATCGCAAAGGACAACTCTTATTCAGGGGCATCAACAGCTTGGCCGGGCCCCAGTAAATTAAGGAGGGGGGTGGCTACCAGGCAGGGGCATGGCCTCAAGAGGGGGTGTGGCCACAGACCTGTGAAAAAAAATAAACAAGAGGCAGAGAGATAACAAGCTGCCGCTGCAGTTGTCTCTCTCCCCAGCTCAGCACACAGCACTGAGCAATGTGTGCTGAGCTGGGGAGAGAGGCTGTGCTGCGGCTGCAGCCTGTCATCTCTCTCCCCACTGTACGGCTCCCTGCAAAGGGGGAGTGGGCCCCAGGCCCTACAGCAGACCCAGGTAAGACTCTGTACCTATAGAAATCACTCTGCTGTTTCTGTTTTGGTGAAGCCTCAATAAAGAGTCATCCCATCACGTGTCCAAGCCAAATTACCATGAGTCAAATGGCAGAGGCAAGTGTCCAAGATGTTTAAAGAGGGAGGTAGCATCAGGTTAATGTCAAGATACATGAATACATGGTTATGAAGTCCCACCAATTGATAATATTAATACACCTATCAACTTAAATTGTCTTTCCATTAGTCAGCTTATTGTCAGTCGTAGAAGCAAGGTTAACTGCAGGCAGTACGTCTAGCAAGTAGCTGTGAAATTGTTCCCTATGGGGTTTGAGGACATTGCCCATAGCAACCAATTGGATTTGACTTCTTATTTATTTAGCCGTTTCTAAAAGATAATAGATAGAATCTGATTGGTTGCTATGGGCAAGAATCCATTTTCAATAGAACTCCCATCTTAGTAAATTTGTCCCAAATAGGCTAGTAATCCATCATTCTTGACTGGCAGTTCCAATAATGATAGAACTGATAATGTTTCTACGTTCATTATGCATTGTTTGGTGAGTCGGTCAAGGTCAAATTGATTAGGAAATATGGGAAAGGTACACAAATGAGTTTCAATACAAAAAACAACCCTCATTTTAATATTTGTGCTCCCAATAGAATGGGCCCAATGGGGAGTACTTTTGAAATACTATTCACCACTTGTTGTCTCCTTTTTGTTTTGAGGTTTTCACTAATTTTCTGGAGTAAGTCTTTAAACATTTGAAACAGGTAGTAATTTAATTATTCACTATCAGTGTCGGCTCCAAAGTTGGGGCTGCAGCACAATTCAAAATTCAAATAGGGTAGTCACACTAACTACCAGTGAGTCCGTTTGGAATAGCAGTACAGTACTGCAGCCCCACCTCTACAGCCACCAATGTTCAACATTATTATTATTATTATTATTATTATTATTATTATTATTATTATTATTATTTTTGTGTGCCAAATAAGCACAAATACCAGTGAGTTTTATCGGAATATCTTTCACCACTGTATAGAGGATTTGGCATATAGTTGGTGACTAAAACAAAAAACTACATTACCAAGTACAGATTAATACCTTTCATTTATATTGCTCTGTGCTAACAATTTTTTTTTTTAAATTAAAACATACTGTATGCATTTTTTGGGTGTGGTATAGCTCACAGACAATGTCTAGGTAGACAGTCACTAGATCGACAGCTAAAGGGTGACATTGATAAAAAAGTCGACCCAAGCAAATGGCCAACATGCAAAGGGTTGACACATGAAAAGGTCAAAATGAGTTTTTCATGTTTTTTCTTTTACAATATCAACACTGGAGCAAGTGGACCCTCAGTTAGCGTATCACATCCAATTATTTGACCTGCTTCACTCACTTTAGACAATGTGACATGCGTATGGTCAAGTATGAAAAAGTAGAAAAATTGAAAAAAAACAAGAAAAACTCAGGTTGACCTTTTCATGTGTCGACCTTTTCCTTGAGTCTACCTTTTGTCAATGTCAACCTTGTTGTATGTCGACATTTAGGTGTCAACATATTGACTGTCGACCTAGACATTGTCAGCAGTTTATTGCCAGACCTTTTCAATTTTGAATTTTGAGTAATGCCGCAGGGCGTTGATTTTCTATGCTATTAGCAGCTTCCAGGAAGGAAAAAGAAATGCGTTATGTTTAAAGGTGTGTACACTGGCCGATATTTAGAATGTTATGGACGATAACGACCAGTCATAAGGACATTTTCATGTACATCGCCTAGTGTGCACACAGTATGTCGTTAAAGATGTGGGCTCCAGTGGGTTCTTAGCATCTTTGTCATATATTCATGCAAGTAAATCTGAGGATCTCTTCAAGAACAGCCTACTACTGGATGTGGCCACTAATTATATGTAAAACTAGAGATGTGCGGGCTCGGATTCCCCAGATCCGAGCCAACACGGATGTCATCAATCCGGGCCCGGATACAAGCAGTGCTCGGCGCTTCCCGCCTGACTGGAATCCGGGCGCACGGGCAAAACGTCATCGCCCGGCGTCGGATTCTCGCGAGATCACGGAACCCTTGAATTCCGCAACCTCGCTCCACCATCATCACTGCAATCTCGGAGAAGGGTAGGGAAGGGTGTGCTGCTGCTGTGTGTGGTCTCTGCTGGGGCCCGTGCTGCTGTGTACTGCTCAGTGATCAAGACATCACCATTGCAATAATGACTGGTGCTGTGTTCTGTCTCTCCTTTGTGCTGGGGCCTGCCTCTGCTGAGTCTGCTCCTGTATAGTCAGTCACAGTGTGATAGTCCACTGGTACTGCTAGTGCCACTGCCTGCCCTGCACTGCCTAGTGTCTGCTGCAGTCTGCTCTCTGCTGTTGCCACTGGCTAGTGCCTACCAGTACCTATTGCAGTATATAATTCCAGTGTGATGTTGCCCCTGGCTATCAGTACCTATCACAGTATATAATTCCAGTTTGCTGTTGCCACTGGCAGTGGCTACCAGTATTTTATTCATTGCAGTATATAATTCTAGTCTGCTGTTGCCACTGGCTACCAGTATTTATCGCAGTATATAATTCCAGTCTGCTGTTGCCGCTGGCTACCAGTATTATTTATCACAGTATATAAATCCAGTCTGCTGTTTCCACTGGCTACCAGTATTTATCGCAGTATATAATTCCAGTCTGCTGTTGCCGCTGGCAGTGGCTACCAGTATTATTTATCACAGTATATAAATCCAGTCTGCTGTTTCCACTGGCTACCAGTATTTATCGCAGTATATAATTCCAGTCTGCTGTTGCCGCTGGCTACCAGTATTATTTATCACAGTATATAAAAATCCAGTCTGCTGTTTCAACTGGCTACCAGTATTTATCGCAGTATATAATTCCAGTCTGTTTCCACTGGCTACCAGTATTTATCGCAGTATATAATTCCAGTCTGCTGTTGCCGCTGGCTACCAGTATTATTTATCACAGTATATAAAAATCCAGTCTGCTGTTTCAACTGGCTACCAGTATTTATCGCAGTATATAATTCCAGTCTGTTTCCACTGGCTACCAGTATTTATCGCAGTATATAATTCCAGTCTGCTGTTGCCGCTGGCTACCAGTATTATTTATCACAGTATATAAAAATCCAGTCTGCTGTTTCAACTGGCTACCAGTATTTATCGCAGTATATAATTCCAGTCTGTTGCCACTGGCTACCAGTATTTATTGCAGTATATAATTCCAATCTGCTGTTTCCACTGGCTACCAGTACTATCAGTCCAGGGGTGCCCACATGTGTGCTGTATTTGTCCAGGGGTGCCCCCATGTGTCCTGTATCAGTCCTGGGGTGCCCGCATGTGTGCCGTATAATTCCAGGGGTGCCCCATGTGTCCCATATCAGACCAGGGGAGCTGCCCTTTTTTTTAATGAAAATAAAATTAAGGTGTTTTTTTTTTTTTTTACTGCAAGGGCTGTTAAATGCGCTGTAGTCCAGGGGTGAGCCAAGAGTGCTGTATAATTCATGGGGTGTTGCTAAGTAAGGTGTGCTGCTCTTTTTTATAATTAAAAGAATACACATTTTTATTTTTACTGCAGGAATTTGTCTGCCGTATAATTCCATGCCTGCCGCCATGTGTGCCGTAACAGTCCAGGGGTGCCGCTATCTGTGCCATATAATTCCATGTGTGCTGTATCAGGTCAGGGGTGCCACCATCTGTGCCGTATAATTCCTGGGGTAAGCCAAGTCTGCCATATAATTCATGGGGTGCTGCCAAGTGTGCTGTATTAGTCCAGGGGTGATGCTAAGCGTGCCATATCAGTCCAGGGGAGATGCTAGGTGTGCCGTATCAGTCCAGGGGTGATGCTAAGCGTGCCATATCAGTCCAGGGGTGATGCTAGGTGTGCCGTATCAGAATAGGGGGGATGCTAAGTGTGCCATATCAGTCCAGGGGTGATGCTAAATGTGCCATATCAGTCCAGGGGTGATGCTACCTGTGCCATATCAGTCCAGGGGTGATGCTAAGCGTGCCATATCAGTCCAGGGGTGATGCTAGGTGTGCCGTATCAGACTAGGGGGGATGCTAAGTGTGCCATATCAGTCAAGGGGTGATGCTAAATGTGCCGTATCAGTCCAGGGGTGATGCTACCTGTGCCATATCAGTCCAGGGGTAATTCTAGGTGTGCAGTATCAGCCTAGAGGGTATGCTAAGTGTGCCATATCAGTCTAGTGTTTGTGCCGCACACTTGTGTGGCTTATCATAGTTATCCAGCTACCTCGGTGCAACCTTTTGCCCTAAAAACAATATTGTAAGGTGTGAGCTGTTCAGAATAGACTGTAAATGAGTGGAAATGAATGTTATTGAGGTTAATATAGCGTAGGAGCAAAACAAATAAAAAATTCTGCGATTTTAGCAGTTTTTATGCTTTTTTAACAAAAAAATCAGAACCCAAAACCCAAGAAATCCAAACACAAAACACTTAGGAGGTGTTTTGGCAAAACCCATTAGAACCCAAAACCTCAAGGTAATCAGAACCCAAAACCCAAAACCCGAAAAGTGGCCGGTGCACATCTCTATGTAAAACTGCTCAGTGTGTACGCACAATATGTTTTATTCGGGTGTTCCAGGAAGTTCAAGGGAAATCCGGAGCAACATCGTTTTGTCTGCAGTGTGTGCCAAGATATAGGCAGGTTGGTTTCTGCTCTATGTCCAGAACTGGTGACCTCTGCTGGAGGCTAAGTTTTGTTAAATGCTTAAAAATTGAGATTTGAGTGAGATTAATGAAAATATCTGCTCGAGTACAATCTGCTTGAAGATGATAGAAAATGTATACATGTTATTATACAGATGGCACGATGAGCCTACTAGACCAGACAGATACAGGAGGGGTTGTCCTTCAACAGGAATATTTAAATTACCTCTAGTGTGTGTGTGTGTGGGGGGGGGGGGGGGTGAGTCTCTTGTTTTGTAATTTATAATAGAAACTTAATATTTACCACTCTCCAATTTATCATAGTATGATTCTTAAACGATTCATCCTCTTAGAGAAGCAACTGCATCATGCCATCAAAACAAACGAATCAGACATACGGCACATATTCTACTGCCTCCTGTCAGCTAGCAGCCTAATGGAAACAACCCAGCTTCCCTCACTTGCAATCTATTGTTACCAGGATTTGGCATGCCCATCTCATGACTTATATAGAACCAGCATACTCAACAATTCTTCCAGATCCTTTGAGAAAACACAAGGCCCTTCATTTGGAAAAGCTCCAACAATCCCTTCCCAAGGTAATTATTTACTAAGAAGGGAGTTCTATTCAAGATGGGATGTTGCCTATAGCAACCAATTAGAATCTACTTCTTATTTATTTAGCACCTTCTAGAAGATAATAGAATCTGATAGGTTGCCCATAGCAACATCACATTTTAAATAGAACTCCCATCTTATACCCTTTTAACACCAGAAGCAAATTACCGGGTTAAAGCTTTCCAACCCGGGAATTTGTTGAAAAACCCGGCTTTTCTTTGATGTGAGAGGGTCAATACGGGTCTTAAATCCAGGTACTCCGACTCTGCTCTTGGCCAGGGTCCGTGATCCGGGATTTAAGACCCGTGTTGTCTCTATCACTACACAGAAAACCCGGGTTTTTCAACAAATTCCCAGGTTGAAAAGCTTTAACCCAGTAATTTGCGGCGGGTGGTGTGAATTGGGGTCAGGCTGCACCTGGCAAAATGACCCGGCACTCAAAAATGACGGGTAGCTGCCGGATGGCTGGTGTGAGAGGGGTAATAGAAAATAAACCCCTTACTGTCCATATGGCATTCCCAAACCCCACACCCCCACATACATACGCAGTCTTACAATCTTCTATGTAGCCCCCATACCTTTGTCCATCTCACAACTAAACTTGGTCAGAAAAAAACAGATTGCGTTGACATTCTAACTCAGAATTACCATCTGCTTTTAATCTGTACATAAGTCTCTTTGTTTGCTTAAAAAAAATGTGTTTGGCATTTGACCATTTGATTGATATATGCTGGTATGCAATAAATAAAAGTTTAAACAAATATTTCCTTCATAAATAAATTGGCTTTTATTGTTTTCAGTATTATTGTGTGGACAATAATAAATGTCAATTCCTGTACTTACTGATGCAGCCTTTCCGGAAATACATGGTGCTTTTGGCAAGGTCACTGGAATATGTGCCATTGGCTACAATTTTGGATTCAGGCAAGATTAAAACATTTTACTATTGAAATTGTTTCCTGTCATAGTCAGCGTATAAGAAATGGGGAGTCAACTAACTTATAAAAGTATCATTTTAAAATATGACGCATGAGCAGTGGCAGTTTTTACCTATGGGCTGCCATACTGCAGCCCCCCCAGGTGCTGCAGCCAAGCCAGATGCAGTCTCTTTGAGACTGCTCTGGCTTCAATGTTACTGGTATCTATATTTTTGCCTTTCATCTCAATGGTTTATTAATTTAATTAAAGATGTGCGTTAGGTGTGGACATTGCTATGGATAAGCAATTGAAATGAGTAAGCAATTGATATGAATGGCTCTCAGAATCTTTTCAATTTTGCAAATCAGTAGAGATGTTGGCTAATGCTGTGTACACACCGGGGCATGTCCAGAACTGGTGACCTCTGCTGGGAGCTAAGTTTTGCAAAATGCGACCATATTGCCAGTGATTGGAGTGTGCACCAGCGATAAATCGCCGGGTGCGCGCTCCCGTTTTCAGCCCCTGAGGAGCATGCTTCTCCGACCAGCGACATCCCCTGCCACTTCAACCAGCAGTGTTTAAATTTTCATCTGCGACCATCTCTGGTCACAGATGAAATCGGGACACGGGGCAATATGATTGCTGAGCAATATATTGCTAGCAATATATTGCCAGCTATCATATTGACCCGTGTGTGCGCACCTTAACAATAGCTATGCGTTTGATTGGCTCAGAAGATAAGGGGAGCCCTGCTCAATTCAATTCAATCAATTTTAATTTGCACCTTTTCAATTTACCATGGACTAAAAACAGATCACTTTCATATAAATTACAATAAGCACAAGATTACAAATTAAATACATGAAAAAAATTCAATTGGATGATATTCTTCCTGTGCATGGTAAGAAGATTTGGTACTTATGTAGTATCTGGGCTGCCGATTTCTAAATCGGGTCGGATCGGGAGATCGCATCGCATCGCATGCGACCATGCGATTCGATGCGATGCGATGCGATGCGATGACCCGATTTTTCCATAGGAATCAATGTTAAAATGGACTGAGTCCATTTTAACATGGAATTCAATGGGAAAAATGGGTCCTTTTCATACCCCTACTATCCAAGTGGGCATGGAGTTGGATATAAACCTGTGGCGAGCGTAGCGAGCCACCGAGCCCGAAGCGTGGCGAGCGAAGCGAGCCCCGCGAGGGGACGAATACCGTCCCCTCGCGGGGCTCGCTTCGCTCGCCACGCTTCGGGCTCGGTGGCTCGCTACGCTCGCCACAGGTTTATATCCAACTCCATGCCCACTTGGATAGTAGGGGTATGAAAAGGACCCATTTTTCCATAGGAATCATTTTAACATTGATTCCTATGGAAAAATCGGGTCATCGCATCCGATATCGGATGCGATGCGATGCGATGCGATGCGATGCGATATCGCATCGCATCGCATCTGATTGTATGCCTTAACTTAAGGCATACAATCAAAAAATCGGCAGCCCAGATACTACATAAGTACCGAAGATTTCTCATTGGTTACAAGATTACCTGTTTTTATTAATACATTGGTGAATGAGGGATTGAGAATTTTTTCTTTCAATAAATAGTTATTTTACAATCATATCTGAGTTTAAGTAACTAATATAATATAGTGGAACAGAATCTTATTGAGAGCTTGCCAATATAATATATAATAATAGTAATAATATAAACCCCACAATCACGATACATCACATAAAGCAGGGACCGGTTGGTATGAGTGCTGCTGTTCCCATGATGTGTTTGCTAATACATTACTGCGCGATAAACATCTTAAACCTGATGATTAATAAATACATTAGGCTCTAAACCAGGAGCATACAGGAACATACAGAACATGAACTAACAACAGAGATGGCGTTATACCGTATACACACTTCCGTTCGCATGCTTCCGAGGGGATTTGTTCATCCGGCAGGCGGCGTTTAACCGCTCATTAAGCAGCAAACGGCCACTGCTTAGCGAACAGATCTGAATCAGGCTCATGATTTAACAGCAATTTCATTAGAAGGCCCAGCTTCCATAGATGATAACTAAAGGTCCATACACACTGGGCGACTCAGAAATTTGGTAAGAAATCTCCAGTTTTTTAAAGCAGCAGTCATTTACACTGCAAAACCAGTTTGATTCTGCAGTGTAAATGATTGCCGCTTTAAAAAAACTGGAGATTTCTCACCAAAACTCTCACTTTCTGATTCTCTCATCCTATTAAATTTCACCCATAGAGCTTAAAAAATGAAGCTGTGCCTTTCTGCTGGGTTGCGCTGAACAGCATTTATTTAAAGCTATGTTACTAATGTTCAGGTTATACAGAACTTTCTTTTGTCACCAATGTACACCAACTTTTGGAAAATGTAAAACCGAATTGGGACATGTGCAGTTGAGCATTTTGTTACTATTTGCTCAGGTAACCTGCTATACAGAATATGACTGGTGTAAATTGCTCCAAACACTGAGCAAGCCCTCCAGAGAAAAGTAAGCTGAAATTCCAGGTGTGTCAGACAGACAACAGGCATGACAAAGAACTTCTCTTTGTCCTTGTACTCCTACCTGTATCATGTTCCAGTCATCAAAGAGTAACTATTTATATTTATATACATCAGGAAAAAAGAATCTAATTTGCCAGATAAACTCTGAACTATATTATCTGACTTTTTAAGACTCTTTCCTGAATTTGTACAAGGAAAAGTCAGGCAAGATACTAGGCAAATCACACACGTGCTAAAGCTTAAAGTTTCAATTCATTTGGGTTTCCATATTTTCTCAACCGCAAACCATGTATAAATTGAGATTTTAAAGCATCTCGTTGTTATGGTGTACTGACAGGTAAATGGGAATTGGCTTCCTTCAGATAGAGGAGTTATGATAAATACAAGCTATTTTGTTACTTCCTGCTATAATATGTTATTTTTTTTTGTGCCCTTTGGCCTGCACAGCAGGTAAGTAGTTAATTTACAGAACGGTGCAGTTTTCCATTCATCAGCTGTGGCAGTAATTAAAAACATACCTCTGATCAATGCTAACATTCTAACCACTATCTAAATCATGATTAATATGAGAGCCATATTAGTGCCTGGGCTGAGGCTGTGGTACTATATATATATATATATATATATATATATATATATATATATATATATATATATATATATATATATATAGGTTATCATTGTCAGCAAGCAGTGTCAAAGGACACCTGTGGACTAATGCTGGTTTCACATTGCAAACCTGCTTTAAACCCGTTTTTGTAAGGGTGTCTTAAAACGGGTCA
Organism: Crinia signifera; assembly: GCF_055691185.1. Taxonomy (NCBI): domain Eukaryota; kingdom Metazoa; phylum Chordata; class Amphibia; order Anura; family Myobatrachidae; genus Crinia; species Crinia signifera. Next base: position 211,534,402 of record NC_139222.1, on the reverse strand, counting down.
AAAGCCAGTTAAACCCCTTTCATATTGCATGTTGTTAACGGTATATTGCAGTTTCAATACCGTTTTTTTACCTTTCAGATTCAACCCGTTTCAAGCTACAAGTTCAAGCAGTGCTTCTTTGCAATGAATCTCCTTTGTTTATTTCCTGCTTGTGGGCGGGGATCATGCAGGGAGATAACCTATCACCCTTGAGTGGTTATCACTTGTAGCAAATACCGTTTCTGAGCTGTTCAGACTGCAGGGGAAACGGCTCAGAAATGTGTAGGATCCTGCTTTTAACACGTTTCAAAATACCGGTATTCTGTAAACGGTAAATTGACAATGGAGCTTTCACACTGCAGCTGTTCCTGTTTTGAGACTGTAAAAAAAACGACAATATACCGTGTTAAAGCTGCAATGTGAAAGGTGTATAAGCTGAGGTTCGACAAATGTATAGTCTGAATTTAGAAACAAGGGTCAGTTAATTCCGTTTAGTTTAGAGATGTGCAGTACAGTTTTCCAGACATCCAAATCCACCCAAATTTTATGGATATGAACCAAAGAAAAACTTGGTCAGGATACCTCAAGTACATCCGATTACTGAATGAGATCTTCCTGTGGTTCGGAATTTGGATTTTAAATCTAAATTTCAAGATTTGGATTGTAAGATTACATGATTTGAATTGATTTTTTATCAGTGATTAATCTAAATCACAACTCATGAGGGTAGTTTTGCGAAAACCAAAATACGATGATGAATTAGAATCAAAACCAAAACATGATAATCTGCACACATCTCTAATATAGTTGCTAGTGCTAATATCACTCAGCAGCAGGGAGGCCAACCATCAACGGGTGTGCAGTCATTACGTCGACACTGTCTAGGTCGACATGTAAAAAGTTCAATGTGCGTTTTTCATGGTTTCTTTTTTAAACCGACTTGTTCACACTTTTGCCATCCCAGTGGGCATAGAGGGAGAATAAAATAGTGTGCCAAGTGCAGCGAGGAACCTTGACTGAAGCATATGATGTGGTACACTTATACTGTGTCCATGTCAACCTATGTCAACATGGACACCAAAAAAAATGGAAAACGTCGACTGTTTTCATGTATCGACTTAATGAATGTTGACCAATAGTGGTTGACTGTCCACCCAGACTATGTCAACCTAATGACTTATACCCCCATCAATGACTGTGCTGGCTGAAGCAAAGTGTGTCACCTGTCTCTGCTAGATAGCCACCGCACCATATTTACGAAATGGTGGCAGCTCTTAAAATTTTCAGGTCCAACTCTCCCAGTAGATATAGCACAAGTTTTATAAAAAAAAATGGCTCTCTGTACACTAGAATAATAACACAGAGATGTCACACCTTTGGCTTTAAGGATCATTATGAACCATTTTTGGTGTCCTCAAAGTTCCTACTATTTGTTATGGACAATTTTTTAGCACGTTAGCTAAAATTGTAATTGAAAAGTATTTCCTCGATTTTGAATCCCTGTGTAGAAGTATGCCTGACTGTTGTTATTGCATGTACTGTTGGAAACACTGTTATAATGTATGGGCACTGCTGTTATAATGTAGTGCTATTGGTGATGTATATAAACAGTTAATCAGCACTCTTCTATGTAAGTAACATGTTTAAGAGGTGATTGACTCACTCCCACAACTACTGTATGCCTGATGCTACAGTATGTGTAATCTATAATTGTGTGCACTGCCGACATTACGGATGGGTACTGTTGGCAAGTATACTCACACTTTGAATTGACAGGTGTGGATAATGTTCTACTTCAACACAGATATCTGATTTGATATCTTTTTTATGTACTGACATATAGTTTCCTTGGGCACTAGGGAGATAGAGAGACTATGGATCAGGTTGGATCCCTCACAGCAGGGATGTGCTGGAGATGGCATTGCCCACAGCATTCAAGCCCTGGAATCTTTCGCATTCTGGGCTCGGTGCATATGAGGAGTATGGCCATACCTCTGAAAACAGTATTTTTAGAGGTTTCGGCGCTTTTAAAACTTTGCTGCATCTTGTCCCACGTCTCATGTGGTTGAATGAAAAATGAGTATAAATAAAGAATGAAAGGCAATCCTTTCAGATGAAGGTAATTAAGATTTGGATGCAAACTCAATAGCCACATTGGATATGGTTGTTTTTGTTTTTGCAATAACTTAATGGTGTTTTTATGTTTATTTGTATATTTCAACTTCTCCTTTTCATAATGTTATTTATTCCTGCTGTTCTTGAGAATTACAGTTCATGAGCAGAATATTTTAACAAGGACCAAGGACAGGAGTTAATGTATTTTTCAATAATCTGTTTCTCTAGTCCTAGAGACAAAATTCCATCTGCCCAAGTCTACTCAGGAAACACAACTCTTTAACACATGGAGTAAGATCCTAATCCGGAATGCTGAAGGAAGTCCTAACTGTTTTATAATCTGAACCAGTTCCCTGACAAAGAGCGATATCCATGTTCTTTAGAATAAACTTGCCTGAGGTACATATGTTTTTGGAAAAATACTCACTTTCTGGCTCCAACGAGGAGCGGTTATAGAAAATTGATGCTATTTAAGCATATGACCCATTAAGTCTTGTTGTCAGATGTTAAACCTTCAGAGTTATTGGTTCCAATTTAAATCATTCTTGAACAAGTGGACATATAGGCGTTGAAAGGTCGATGACTGCTCCCAGCTCAGAGGCACACACAGTACACTTGTGTATACTGTGGTAAGCGTTTGCATTTTGGCTAGACATCCCTGCTGCTCTGTGCCTGAGCCCAGCTTAATTCTTAAAAGAATCAGTATAGCTGCAAGTACTGAACATATTTGGCCAGCGAATGAAGGCTCCGCCATATACATCCTTCCCAAAATTGATTTGACACTATTAGTTATAGACGCCCCGGACTCATTCCAATTATTTACAAAGCAGATTGAAGGAACCAGTTACTTGTCATCCCTCCACACAAAACCTTTTCCTTTCCTTTCTGTAGAAAAACGCGACTAGGCAAATCGTCCAGCAATAATAGACTCATTTAATACATTTTATTCAAATTTAAAAAAAAAATATTTAACACTTTATTTTTCAAAATGGAATAAAATGTATTAAATGGGTCTATTAGTACTGCACAGTTAACCTAGTCGTGTTTTTATACAGTAAGAATAGGAAAATGTTTTGTGTGCGCTTTGTAAATTATAACCAGTTCCCTGAGAGCGAGAATGTTCTTTTATTGTAAGTTTCAAATATAAGAAAGCTTCTATTTGGTAACTGGTTTTCCCTATCAACCTTTGTGCCTTTTTGTTTACTATTTACTAAGATGGGAGTTCTATTTCACATCTGATGATGCTTTGGGCAACCAATCAGATATTATCTATTATCTTCTAGAATTTTCTAAATGAATATGCAGATTTTGATTGGTTGCCCATAGCAACAACCCACGTGAATTAGAACTCCCATCTTAGTAAATTTCCCCCTTAGTGTACTGTGCTAATTATCCAAATGTAATTTTGTGTTACAGTATTTAATCCAGTACTGTTGTATTATATAAATTGTGCAGGAACAAACTATTATTTTACTGAATAATGTAACGTACAGAGTACAGTATTGCAGATCTTAGGTTCTACTTCTCTATTTAACATATATTACATTTTGAAGCACTAGAAACCATTTTCTGCACCCCTTTAAGTATTGTTGCCCAATCTCTATATATAATGTACCTGTACGTTGTTCCTAATAAGAATATAACAGTACTTTTCTCTCGTTTTCTGTGTTTGGATGGGGAACTCTTGCATCTCTGCCAGGTTGTGACCTGAGACAAAAGCTAAGGGTGCCAAGAGGTAACTTCAACTTACAACTGCACCATACCATCTATATCCTAATCTCTTCAGGGTATCACACTTCTATGCTTGGGTGGTATGACTGCAGAAATGCTACTTTGCATATTCTGGTTAGAGTTCATTGAGCATGGTCTGAATAGATAAAAAATAGGAAGCGATCACACAGTGCCTGACCATGTTACCTTGGGCGGGATGCACTAAACAAAAAAATGCTGCAAAAACCCCGTTAGAGCTGCCCTTTAGTATTAGTATGATTGCGATGTGTGGCGGGATGTACCGCAACTGCAGACTGTGGGATCTGTGTGTATATTTGAGGGCTCTGCAGAGTCAAACATAATTATTTCTGCATTGAGAAAACCAGTGTTGGCAACAGGGTCGGCATGCACTTCTGAAAAGGCTTTGAGGGTAGGGGGCGTAGCTTCACGGAAGTCCCCCATTGATATCACTGAAAACACTAAGTTACAGTACTCCCAGAGACTGTGGCTGCACTGCCTACTCCTTCTCAGTGACAGGAGACAGTTGCTGTAGGCCAATGTCACACTGCAGCACCAGGCTCATGTCACTGCTGAAGAGTCAGAATTTTGGTGTCTCCCCCTGGAAGGGTAGGATCTTGGTGTGGCCATTTTCTAAACAGAGGCCCATATATTTCATCTTATCGCACAGCTTTGAGATGCCCCTAAAAGTGCAGTGTTCTGTAGGAGATGTGGTCACTTTATGTGGTGGCATGGCCAAAGCCTGCCCAACCACCCCATGTTATCATCACATTCATGCTGTGTAGCATTGGAAGAGGCACAGTCAGTGTGGCACACCTTCTAACTGTCCATAAAAGGAACATAATTCCTGATCCTCAGGTCAGTCCTGTCAGACCATTCCGGATTACATGCTTTTTATTTATTTATTTTGCATGCTGGGTAAATACTGGCCGATTTTGCATGCAGAATGGTCCATGAATGAGTCTACCTCTGTGTACTATACATGATTCCAATACAGTCTGTATTGTTGTATCATCTATAGGCCAGCATTAAATCCATTCAAGTAGACTGGAGTTAGTGATTGAGACACTGCATTAATAAACTCGTTACTACTTTATATTTCTGCCAATTCAAGACTTATCTTCCTCCCCATGTGTTAGTGAAAAGCCGCCTGTCAGGCTGTGCACAGCACAATATGTTTATATATATTTTTCTTCCTTATTTATAGAAGGTAAAATACTGGCTCACACATTAGTAAGTGATATGTACAAGGTTTGTTATTTTAATTCGCTCGCAGGGAATTTAAAACGATTTTTAATGTCTTTGAATAAAATCCACTGTTTCTGCATAATTTACAACTGGCACAGACCAGCCAAGAGGCCTTCATGATTTAAGTATTTCAGCTGCAACAAAATGATACAATAATGCAAAATATACTACTACATCAGTTTATAATAATTTGTTCTTATTGATTGATTTTTTTTCCAGTAAATGTTAATATGCAAAACCTAATTATAGCATAAAGTTGTGTATAATCTGAATGGAGAAAAGAGAATAGATGTTTGTTAATCCATCAGTTGCAGGTAGCGGGGAACACACACGGCATACATGTGAAGGATTGCGGAACATCTATTCCTCATTGTCTCATTAACATGCAGAGAGCCCAGACCAGACATCAACATTTCATCCAACTATGGGAGTGGTGAGCTGTTATAATACCGGGCCCTCTTCTCTATACTCTGTATCAGCAGGCAGAAGTACTGTAGACCAGTGGTTCCCAAACTGTGTGCCGTGGTACCCTGTGGTGCCTCGGGACCCTTGCAGGGGTGCCTCGGGTTGGTGGTCCAGGACCAATTCCAATTAATGATTCATGGAGAAATTGGGAAATGTATCCCAAACGATTTTGCGCTTGCTTGGTGGAGCTGCCCAGTAGATATAAAAGAATGCTAGAGAATTTTGCAGAAAAGCAAAAGAATACTTGGCGCTTGTATCTAGTTAGTATATATTAAGGTATATAATGCGAGGTAGAAAATGCAGGAAATTAGGAAAATTGGTATAGTGGAGAAAATAAAAATAGAAATAATAATTTAAAAAATAAATAAAAATAGAAATAAAAATAATATAATGAATAATAAAATAAATAAAAAGAAGAAATAATAAAAAAATAAAAATAAATATAAATGTAAAAAATATATTAAAAATAAATAAATAAATAATAAATAATAAATGGTACTTGTTTCCTAGCACGGCCGCAATCGCGGGCATCGGGTGTCATTTTTAGTGGTCTGCGACGCGACCGATGCGATGCCCCCGATTTTCCCATTGAAATGCATTGAAAAAAGTCAATATCGCGTTGGTCGCGTCGTATGCGGCTAAAAAAAGCTTAAATGGTCCAGACGCGATGCCCCCGATTTCCCCATAGGGAACAATGTTAAATGCCTCAATTTACCCGCGATGCCCCCGATTTCCCATAGGAATCAATGTTTAATGTCTCAATTTGACAAAATCATCATAGGGAACAATGGTAAATGGCCCAGAAAACCCCAAAAAACACCCCTTAACAGTGAAATGTCCCCCCAAAAGTAGTTGACGCCACCCCACGATCAACGCGAACCCGAAGCGTGGCGAGCGCAGCGAGCCCGCGAGTGGCGGCGGTACGCGTCCTCCGACCTTTTCATACCCCCACTATCCACGTCAGCGTGGAGTTGAGAATAGAATAGTGTGGCGAGCGCAGCGAGCCACCGAGCCCGAAGCGTGGCGAGGGGACGCGGATACCTTCACAGGTAAACGCGTCCCTTCGCGGGCTTCACAGGTGTCCGCGTCCCCTCGCGGGGCTCGCTGCGCTCGCCACGCTTCGGCCGCGGTGGCTCGCTGCGCTCGCCACACTATTATATTCTCAACTCCACGCCGACGTGGATAGTGGGGGTATGAAAAGGTCGGAGGACGAGTACCACCGCCCCTCGTGGGCTCGCTGCACTCGCCACGCTTCGGGTTCGCGTTGATCGTGAGGTGGCGTCAACTACTTTTGGGGGGACATTTCACTGTTCAGCAGTGTTTTTGGGGGTAAATTGAGCCATTTAACATTGATTCCTATGAGAAATCGGGGGCATCGCGGGTAAATTGAGGTATTTAACATTGTTCCCTATGGGGAAATCGCGGGCATTGCGTCGGTACCATCGCACCCGATTTTTTAGTGCATGCGATGGCCGCGATGCCCCCGATTTTTCCTCAGGATGCCCACGATCATGATCTTTGTGGCCGTGCTAGGAAACAAGTACCTAATAAATATAAAGGGCCAAATGTAATAGGGTGAGAGTTTCAGAAAGTGAGAGATTTTGGGAGAGTTTTCCCATGTTTTTTAAAGCAGCAATCAATTACATGGCAAAATCAATCTGGTTTTGCAGTGTAATTGATTGCTGCTTTAAAAAATATGAGCAAACTCTCCCAAAATCTCTCACTTTCTGAAACTCTCACCCTATTACATTTGGCCCAAAATGATTTGCAACAAAATTTTTACACTCTTTTGTGGGGGTTGGGAGGGCAACAGTCCAAATTGGAGGCTGTCTAGCTCACCCTAGATGCTACATGAGTTTTTTGATGTTATAGTCCTCAGGCTGCTGGAGATGGCGTGTTGCCGATCAGCGGCTTCTGCATGCGGTGGGCGGCTTCTCGGTGACGTCACCTGGTTCTCCGGCTGTCAGCGTTATATGGAAATTTAAAATAACATTTTTTATTAGCGCCTATCACAAGGGGTTAACCCCAAAAAGTGAATATATATTCCCTACCACATATATACATGCACACACAGACATTCTAAGGTTAATTTGGGAACAAATTAGCCCAATTAGCCTACCAGTATATTTTTGGAATGTGGGAGGAAACCGGAGTACCCGGAGAAAACCCACACAAGCACTGGGAGCATATACAAACTCTGCACAGTTAGGGCCATGGTGGGAATCGAACCCATGTCCTCAGCTCTGTTAGGCAGTAATGTTAACCATTACACCATCCTGATTTGACAGAATCAACATGCTGTTGATTCTGTCAACTCTTGAAAGGATGCAAACCCTATCTAAAATGATTATCATGGGCCTGAATGTCTTTCTTACTTTACAATTCTGGGTCCTGTACAGTAAAATGACAGAACAATCGGGGCTCAGTTCCCAGAAACCTAATAATTGACTAAAAAAAATAATTGTTTTACAAATTCTCACAAATTTTCTTTCTTTCAATTAGACATGTGATTGTTTTATATATATATATATATATATATATATATATATATATATATATATATATATATATACACACACAGTATATATATATATATATATATATCTATATATATATATATATATATATATATATATATATATAAGTAAGCTGAGTTTTATATTAACTTGTGTCCTAGTTGGTGTAGCAGTGTCACCCCCACACTCGCACACAACTGTACACATAAACAATATCACCAATGGGTCCATCAACATGAATGTTGTAGCTAATGTCCCACAACAGATACTCTTCAGTAGGACAATTCCTTTTGCGTCTCCAATTCTTTAACTTTAATGTCACTGGTTGTGAGTCCCATGTACTGTAGCTCTGTATGAGGCCACGTCTTGTGAATAATAGATACTGCAATTCTGAGCTTGATAGATCTTGGCCATTTCCCTACATCCATAGCAAATAGAAGACAGCAATTCAATGCTTGCAAAATACCAATGAATGCTTAATTCAAACGGTGTAAGTCCCAGTAATAATGAGGATGATTTCTACTGCAGACAGGAGAACAGTGGGCAGCACAATGCAGATGCTGGAAGACATGCATTCATTAAATTAAGATAAATCAAGAGCTTTGCCACATTATTTCAATAAAAGATTCACAGTATTAGTACTTTTTGAGGAGAGTGTATGGTAGAATCAGAGCCGAATTTCCCATTAGGCACGTGAGGCACCGGCCTAGGGGCGGCACATGTTTGGGGGCGGCACTTGGATGCCTGTGATAGTACTGTCAGCGCAAAATGTACCAATAACTGCAAAATATCCACTGTACTGTACTATATTCCATCTTAAATAGAGTGTAAATGGATAGGACATGCAGATACTGCCCCTATAAACTGTCCTACTTAGTAAACATTATTGTTGCACCTAGGGGCGCCCTCCTCCCTAAATCCGCCCCTGGGTAGAATGCGCCAGCTGAATGCCAGGGTCAGTGACGTTACTAGATATTTGTAGGGATTCAGTACTGAATCCCGGCGGTCGGGATCCCGGCGTTCAGAATCCCGACGCCGGAATCCCGACCGCCGAAATGCCGACAAGGGGGGGACGTGGATCGCCCCCCCTTTCGGGCTCGCTGCGCTCGCCACTCAGCGGGCCCGGTGCCTCGCTACGCTCGGCACACTAATTTATTCTCCCTCCAGGGGTGTCGTGGACACCCACGGAGGGAGAATGTGTCGGGATTTCGGCGGTCGGGATTTCGGCGGTCGGGATTCCGGCGTCAGGATTCTGAACGCCGGGATCCTGACCGCCGGGATTTTAACTGCATCCCATTCGTAGGCCCCATAGCAAAGGTTTGTAAGGGCCCCCTATTTAGCAACTGATGGTGACAAATGTATGTAAAACATATTACTTAGACAGTAAAGATGGGCCCCCTTCAGCTCTGGGCCCCATAGCAGCTGCACCCCTTGCACCTATGGTAGTTACGCCCTTGGCCAAGGAGCTTAGAACCAGCTTGCTGTATGTACCATATCTGCCTCTTTTAAAATGAGTTTGTCCTAATACTATTAAAATGTGGTTGTCTTAATACTTAACTGAGCCCATGCCAAATTTTAATCCTCAATTTCTGCTAATAGAAAAGCCTGCTAAGAACTACTTTCAAATAATTATCTCATTTATTTAACTATTAATTAATTTACTCACTTAAGCACTAGGCCAACATACATGTAGGATTTGTAATAATATAATGCAGTACTACTGTATATGCTGAAATTCTACAAGACATAGACGTTACTTGTTCATCAGCCTGACCTAGTAACATGCAGTATGCCCCCATCCAAATCTTTAGGAGTATATTTCTTTCTCCATATGTATTCTGAGTCCCCAGCTGGGATATATCTTATTAAATACTTCCCAAACTCTGCACTCGCTTGCCTTCCTATGGAGCACCTTTACAGACAGAGTTGATTTGTGCTGAGGCATCTCATTACGGCATCTTATGATCTGGTTACCTGGGCGCCAGGCGCTTGGAGTTAGTCAGGAAACATTTTTTTAAATCCACACAGACAAAGATAATTTGGAAAGTGTACTGATATTCTGTTTTCCACTAGTACTTGAAAAAAGCAGCTTATCCGTCTTCCAGTTTTATGGAAATATGTAAAGAAAATCCATTAACCTGGAAGCAACAAAAGATAGTGGGTACTTGTGTATTATAGCGGCGCCCCCGATGTACATCGCGCAATGTTTTTATCGCATCGCATGCCATGCACCCGATGGCATGCGATGCGATACGACGCGATTTTGGCCCCCTATGCGATGAAACATTGTATAAGCACCCTAAAGGGTGCTTTTAAGCACCCAAATGGGTGCTTACAATGTTAAATGCACCCCCACGCCACCCCCCCCATTATAAACGTGAACCCGAAGCGTGGCGAGTGCAGTGAGCCCGCGAGGGACAGTGTACGCGTCCTCCGACCTTTTCATACCCCCACTATCCACGTCGGCGTGGAGTTGAGAATAGAAAGTGTGGCGAGCGCAGCGAGTCACCGAGCCCGAAGCCTGGCGAGCGCAGCGAGCCCCGCGAGGGGACGCAGATACCTGTGAAGTCCGCGAGGGGACGCCGATACCTGTGAAGGTATCGGCGTCCCCTCGCGGGGCTCGCTGCGCTCGCCATGCTTCGGGCTCGGTGGCTCGCTGCGCTCGCCACACTTTCTATTCTCAACTCCACACCGACGTGGATAGTGGGGGTATGAAAAGGTCAAAGGACGCGTACCGCCGCCCCCTCGCAGGCTCGCTGCGCTCGCCACGCTTCGGGTTCACGTTTATAGTAGGGGGTGGCATGGGGGTGCATTTCACATTGTAAGCACCCATTAGGGTGCTTATACAATTTTTAATCGCATCGCATTGTATGGCATTGTATGCCATACACAATGTCATACAATTTTAAAATTGTATGACATTGTACAATATCGCGCGATATCGCGTCGCATCTCATACCATCGCATGCCTTATGGTATGTGATGCGATGGGCGCCGCTATAATACACAAGTACCAGATAGTGTCTAGTATAAGAAAAGTACATTGCATAGTCATAACAGTAGAGCAAACACATGTAAAATAGTGCAGCAAAGTAAAACATATTGCAGGGGTTCCCAATCTTTTTTGAATCACGGCACCCTAGAGTATCAGAATTTTTTTACGGCACCCCTAGGCCCCCCAAAAATGTAGAAAAAAATATTTAAATAATTCGATTGTGTTTATATGTGATCCTGAGGTTCAGTTATGTGGCAAAGGGCAGGATTTAGTTCTGTTTGTACATACATTTTATTATTGGCAGCCACCAGCACTGGTTTTGTTTTGTCCATAAATAATTGACCATAAATAATTTGAATTGGTCCAGGACCACCAACCCAAGGCACCCTGCAAGTGTTCTGAGTAACCCCAGGGAGCCGCGGCACACAGTTTGGGAACCACTGACATATTGGAATCATATGTACTTGACACGCATGATTTGACTTTACTTTGAATGATGCCAATCAAGGGCCCTCTTGATAACGAATGAGTTGCCAATTAATTTTTAGATTTGAAAAAGTAATTATTTTATCAATTCATACTGTACTAATTAACGTATCATTAATTTTAGTATTATTGTTATTAATTTCAAGACCATTTATGTTCATGTGCCCCCACTTTTAAATTATTCATGCTCAGGGATTAAGGTTTCATGCATTAAACATGATTACATTTCATTTAGTGTTCCCAGCTCCATTCTTAAATATGCACAGGCATTTATAGATGTACATTTCATGTTAGTCAGGATCCCAACAGTCAGAATCCTGATGCTCAGAATGCCGACAGATCCTTGTGAGTATTATAAACCTAACCATACTCCTAACCCTAAACCGCCCCTCCTGTAGCCTAACCCTAATCCAGTGTCTCGATGATAGGTCAACAGTGTTTAGATACAGTCAATAGCCATGCGAGTGGAAACACTACACTAGGTTGGGGCCCACATGCTCAATGTCAACCTTGTACATGCCAACCTTCTGTCACTGTCAACCAATTGCATGTCAAACTTTTGGTGTCGTCCTATTGACTGTCTATTTAGAATCTATAGATATTTTTATCTGGAACCCCTAGTCTAGCCCTTTTGTAGCCTAACCCTAACCATCCCCTCCCACAGCCTAACCATAACCTTCTCCTCTAGCAGCCTAAACCTGACCCCTAGTCCCTAATCCAATTACCAACCTTGGGCATCCGTCAGCATTCCGCCCGCTGGGATCCAGATTTCATCCCACCTATTTAACTAGTACTGCTCAAAGGCAGAAAAATAGAAAGTCAATGTATTAAAGTATGTTTTACTTTACTGTGTATGACTCCAGCAAGTGGCTGTGTGTGATCTTTATTGCTTACAGAAGATCTTCTATAATGTTGATGTATACAACATTTTATTTATTTTAATAGTGAGAACGAGTTAAAAAAGTGTACAAAACATTGTAAATCTTTTCTTTCTGGCTTCTCAGAAGACCTCCTATTGGCCCTTATTCTGGTTGGTGCGGCCAGAGCCGCACACGGGGCTCCGGCCGCACAAACCAATCCCCGCCCACCCTACGGATCGCCACGGCCGTCCGTACACGGACGGCTGGCGATCCGCATAAAAATGGTGGAGGCTACGCCTCCACCATGGTGGGAGCTGCCCCCTGCATTCGATGGTCGTCGACCATCGAAGGCAGGTCCGCACGCCGCGGCAGCTCCCGCAAGCTGAGACCACACGGACAATCGTCCGTGTGGTAGCTTGTATGGGGGCTGAAAGCTGACATCCGGCGACGTCAGCTTTCCGCCCCCATGAGTTGCGTCATGGCCTCATTACCATGCATACGCCCCGCGTTTGCATGGGAACGCCCATGAAACGCGGGGCGTACACATAGGGAAATGAGGGCATGATGCCTCTCACGCCCCTATACGCCCCCTTTGCGGCGGACGAAATACGTCTGCGGCGAAGGGGGCTGCACATGCGCAGATTCACCTCTGCGCATGTGCAGAGTAAAAACATCGGCGGTACGGCCGCACGCGGGCCGTACCGATCCGATTAGAATAAGGGCCATTATATCGCACAATGTGAAGCTGCCCTTGGCAGTTACAGACCATCAAAATTAGAGTCATCTGAATGGAATCCTGGCACACCACATTTCAAATTAATAAACCAAAAGCTATTTGGAAAAATTAGAAAATTTTGAAACAAGATGAGATGAATCAGCTATGCCCCTAGGCACCTGATTATTTCCTCTTTAAACCAGTCACATTAAAACATTTGTCTTCTGAGATTCTTGTAACTGGGAATAATGAACTCGTCAGGAGTGCCTGCAAGGGAGAGGAGATAGACAAGTAGTTAAACGATAATTGTCTGGGCAAATTTTAGAGCCAACTCTTGGGTTTTTTTAGTGGTGCAAACTAATAATGGTTCTTTGTTTGACAAGAGACTTGTTTATAATAGTGACTGTATACTGTGTACAGTACTTACCCTTTCATTTCAAAGGGTGTGAATTATACATTTTAGACAATGAAAACATACCTAATCAACCAAATATTCCCAATATTGCTGAAGTGGAAATCAAATTTGTTAGCCCTATACGGCACCATTGTGCAGCACACTAGCTGACAGCAAGGAGACAATAGTTTGAGCACTACAATAATACATTATTATTGGCATTCACAGCCTGAAGTTGGCTGAACAGTAGGGTTGACAAACTGAACATTCCAATTTTTCAGCTGTTTCCTGGTTGTGAAAAACTTCAGCACTTTATACATAATGTCAAACCAGTCATTTAGGACCTTATCCTGTTCCACACGCAATGCTGTGAATTTCATAGTGTTGTGTGTGTATATTAAAAGCCTCCCAGCCGCCTGCCCCCCCACCCCCCCTTGGGGGCCAAATCATTGATGGTCTGCAACCATCCAATGATTTGGATGGTGCACGCAGATGTAAGACTCCTCTCCGGTGTCTTATATTTGCATGCTTCCATTTACTGCCCGGCCCCTGCGCCCGCATTACCGGGCAATTACCATGAGTATAATGCCCGCATGATCCTGTAGACTCATATATTGGGGCCAATTCAGACTCGCTCATAGCGGTCGAATTCGGCCCCTTCCCCAATGTTTCGGGTTTGATGTTGAAGTGTAAATGATTGCCACTTTAAAAAAACTGGAGATTTTCTTACCAAATCTCTCACTTTCTGAATCTCTCATCCTATTACATTTCCCCCAATGAGTTCTCCTAAAGTAATATACCGAGCCATTTTGTGTGCATTTAATGTTCAATCCCAAATTTATTAGCTAGGGAAGAAATATTATTTCATCATTCCATGGGCGTATTGTTGGCTTCTCCTTTACTTTTTAATCCTGGGAATTTTTTTTTTTTGTCTTCAGTGTTTATTTAACGGCAGAATACTACCTGATTTGTGTGCGCCAGTAGCCTGATTTCACTGACTTAAAGTGCACACAAATACAGCTAAAACTATGGCCTTTATTCTGATCTGTGCGGAAATTCCCGCATTCTTACGGAGCGGTCCGCACGCCACGGTGTTTTGCCGCATGCGGCCATCGTCCGTAGAAACGCCCACGTGTACTCCGCATTCGGACGGACTCACTCTTTAAGAACAGGGCGTGTTTACGGACGACATACAAACCATGCGTGTGCGGGAGAAACACTCAGATTCGGCACGGTATTACAGAGTATTACAGAGTATGCTCGGGAATACCGCATCCGAACGGGAGCCAAGCGGTGCTACCGCACGTAAGCGGAGTATTTACGCCAAACAACCCACTATGAAGTATCTTCTGCAATACATCACATGACCCACTTATTCAATTACCTATCCTCATAAAAAACTGCTTATTTGGAATTGGAATCAATTAGATTCCAATATATCCTTACAAGCATGCCTAACACATGCATAGCACACATTAACCCTTACAGCAATGTAAGTGCAATGGTTTCTATTAAAGCACTGACAAGCGTCCTATTAGTGAGTAATGAGTAAAGGAGTAGATTCTATTGGGTTCAGGTGTTAATGGTTGTAGTCATTAGGCGTACGTTCGCCTACCGCATGAACGAGTGGTGTCCGCAAAGCAATAGTACACTTGTGGACACCGCACATTTCAGCCCTTTTTGATCGCGTGCATTCGGAGTGGTTTCCGAATGTACGCCCCCCAACATAAGTGTACTCCCCCGTGTCCGCCCATGTTTCCGCCCCGTTTTGCCCACTTTGAAACTACGCCCATGTGTCATTCCGCATGACGCCCATAATACGCCCCTATTTCCTGACTGATAGCGGTGACCAGTTTTGGACGGTATTTGTCCGAACTGGTACCGAGTCAAGGCGTGGCACATGCGCGTAGCGTTCTCCACGCATGCGCAGACGCCGTAAAGACGCGATCCGTAAGAACGCGGTAAAGTCCGCATCAATCAGAATAAGGGCCTATGTGCGGATTTGTTAAGCATTAGTTTCATTTCATAATCACATTGTACTAAAGAAGAAAAACATTTGTCACTTCTACTACTGGTTAAATGTTTATCCTAATTACTTGCAATGCTTGCTGGTACAAGGTGTTAAGGGAAAAAACCTGGTGTTCTCTTCCTCCTGTGTTGGCACATCCTTCCTCCTACCATTTGTAATTAATTAACGGCAAAGAATTACCATACAGCGTCCAGGTCCACAGCCTGAGTGATAATGACTTGAGAGACGTTGACCTGTGTCTACATTCTTTCTTTTCCCCCAACCAACGTCTGTTACTTACTAGGGCACCAGAGAATTGCCCTCGTTCACTTCCTTCCTGTCCACAGCTGCCCAACTGGGGGCTTGCGCCTGAGAATCTTGTTACTCTGAGGAAAGTAAATCAGAATTCCTCATATAATGAAAGATTATCACTTTGTATTGCAGATTAAAGTCATGTGCAGACAAAATGTGTCAATTCAGGGTTCATAGTTACAAAATAAGCTTTCTAGCTTTTTTTATATATTTTTAGTCTCTTAGGTAGAAACAAATCTTGTTTGAACGTAGGTAATTGTCGCACTCCAACTGATACCAAAGGAGTGTTATGACATCTGTTGTTGGTAACCGGTGATGCTCTCTTTGTGCAGCCGTATGACAGCCAAAGGACTTATATCCCAGCTTGCTCAAATGTATAGCATCTGCTATCAGAGACCATTGGTACGGCTAATGCTTTTCATAAAACAGGAGTCTTTTTAAATGTAGAGGCAGAGGCGTACGTCTGGGAGGCAATGGAGTAATCTGCCACCGGGCTCCTGCTCCCAAGGGGGCACCTCTCCTCCTCTGCAAGTTTGAATCAGTTAAATCAAAGCCATCAATATTGCTTCTGTGGCTGACTCCCCTCCTAAGACCATAGACGTTACGCTTTCTTTAGTTTAAACATAATACCTAACATACATACACACATACACGGATACATACATATATTTATATAAGGCGGTTTGTGTGTGTGTGCGTGTGTGTGTGGGGGGGGGGGCACCAATACTTATCTTGCCTCCGGGCAATTGGGACGAACTTACGCCACTGTGTACAGGATTACATTTTCCTTACACACTTAACTCATACTTGCCCACTCTCTTCTAATGGTCAGGAGGCTCCCAAAAACCATGTGGCATTGCCAGCCACCTGTAAAAATAGGCGTATCCAACAGTCTGCATACACAGCCTGCCCCTTCCTTCCTGCCACACTCCCTCACTTGCCCTTGCAGCTGCCCACTAAGTGAGCAAAAGTGGGCGGGGTAAAGATATAAATCATGCAGAATCATATAGTCATGGCCCTCTTCCTCTGCCACGCCAAGACACCCACCACCCTTTTCAGCTCCCCAACCCCTGCTGAGCTGGCCAGACTGCTCCCTCGGCAAGTATGACTTAACTAGCTAATTTAAAAAAATTAGATTAAGAACGTCTTTTTAAAGTGTATCCCACACTTTTTATGTATAAATAAAATTCTGACTGCTCCTATCAGATGACCACGTCAGGGAAAGTCCAGCCAGGTGTTGACGCATCCGGAATGACTACTTCAGGCAAATGGTTCAGGACAAGTTGGTTGGCAGACTTGATGCTACTACCCTGCGCAGTGCCGTTTAATAAGAAATGAATGAGTATTGGTTTTTGATGTCTGCCTCATGGCTGAACTTTTGAATCTCTCTAAAATAATTTTTGTATCAGAAAGTAAAACGCTAATTCTGTGAGCTTCTCCTTATCTACTTAAAACATCACATTATCTTAAAACACACTTGAGTTAAATAAAAAGTCTGGATCTCATTACATTTGGACTGCGGACAAATGTAGCATTTGGATCGCAGACAAATCCCTTGCTTATGTCTCTTGCTTTTGTAAGTGAGAACAATCAACTTTTTAGGAGGGGTGGGTGGTGTGGGTTAAAGTTTTGAAGGACATCCCTTCTTTTTTTCAGTTCTGGCCAGCTACTTCCAAGGTGGCATTACAGGCTTTTGGACAAAGTGTGGGTGTCAGAGGACTGACAAATAGACATATACATACGTGTGTGAACGTAAATTGAATTAAGCTGTCTTTTATTTTTCCAAATTGTTCCCTTTTGGAACCTATCATGGTTTTGCTCAACTGACTTCTGTTTATTTCTGATATAACTTAATTGAGATGAATGGGTGAATGGTTTGGCCCTATGTATAGTACTTTGCAGAGCAGCAGCTTCCTCCAGCTGTAGAAGACAAGAGTGGGAGCTGGGGTATGGCAAAGCTCATTATCTCCATCCAGTGTTAACCTAGACTATGGGAACAATGACATGTACAATCTGCAATTCTATAAATGAAAATGTAAAATATTTAAACTGCAACCTGTACATTTTTGAGCTGAATAATACCTGAGAAACTGCACAGTTTTGTAGTTTTCTGGAGCATATCCAAAATGTTATCTGTACCATTAGCTTGCAGAAAGTAACACAGTTAAATATTGGTTAAAAGGTCTAGAGCTGGCCTCACATGGCAACTTTGGGCCTGATTCAGGCCTGATCGTGAATTCACATTGTGGCCAATTATGAAAACACTGAGTATGGGCCGCATTGCGTCTGCACGATGCTGGCCAGCGACGAAAGCCTGCTACTTTTTTTTTTAATCGCTGGCCGTACGAAAGGTAATTGACAAGAATTAGGCATCTGGGGGTGATGACCGGCCATCTAGTAGGAGTGCTAAGTAAAACCCAGGCGTGCCAGAAAAACGGTAGGTGTGTTTAGGAAAATGCAGGCGTGCCCAAGCATTTTAGGGTAGGGTGTGAGTGCAACAGACTGTATTTGCCTGTATTCATCACAGCCACTGAGTAAGTTCAGGGCTTCTCGGTGCCTGGTGCCCAGTATAAAAGTCATTTGATGGTGAGTGACTTACGAAGGGTTTTGGACATTCGCACGGCTGCAAATAGATGTGCAGTCATACACATCTATGCACACAGTGAGCACATTAATTTGCAAGGCAGGAATTCACTCTAGTGGAGCGGCGTGTACCTGTACACTGGCCACAGCGATTTTACATCCATATGATTAGGTCAGAATTACCCCTATTATCACAGATACTTGGCTATATGCCTGACACAGCAGTACATGTAGGTGCAAGGCAACAAGATAAGAAGACGATCGATTTGTGTGAACAATGACGTATGGAGCATGATTGGCATATGTCTAATCATGTGAATTGTTTAGCTTGCAGTAGACAAGATGGGATGCGTTTAGTATACCGGCGGTGGGGATGCCAGCATTGGTTTTCTGAATACCAGCATCCCCACCACTGGTCATCTGTATGTATCTGAAATAGATAACACAGACACATGTGTTGCAGATATGGGTAATTTAACACAATAGGACACCTACTGCAGCACATATCGTATTGTATTATGCCCCCTAATTTATCATCTAAAAAAGGCATTATTAATACTATTAATTGGAATCTATAAATCAACAATCAGACCATACTCCTGTCAAATAAATCTGTGAAGATTCTATTAAAATGATAAAAGTCAAGAATTCAAATAAAATTAATTGGATAAAACATTACATTTAACTTCAATTGTTGCAATGAAGTACAATTTAATATTGTCCTGAGGCACATACATAGCATTTTGCGGAATGGCTGGAACTGAAATAATTGACATTAATGATAGACAATGCTTAGAAATATACTGTATACGCAGAACCATCTTCCGCATAAAAATATGGTGTAGGGATAGTAGGGGCAATATATCAAGCCTTGGGGAGAGAGATAAAGTAGACATGTATTACGTATCAACCAATCAGTTTCTGTCAATTTGCAGGATGTGATTGAAAAGACAAGAAAAAGACAACACAAAAAGCAGCGCTCACATCAAATGATGAGTGAATCAGATTTGAAAATTCATACGACAATTTATTAAAAAACAATGTTAAAAGTATGTAGCAGCATGTTGATAATATATAATGATTTTTAGACAAGTGTACACTATTACAAAAAAGATTATAGTAGCAAATTTGATATGTAAAAAAATTGGGGGGGTTAAAAACAAAAATATGTTAACTGGTGCCCAGATCTCACGTGTTGTATGGATATCCCCGTCCGGGGTTGGAGGATGGAAGAACCCGCACTGTCCACAATGGATGTAAAGTCCCAATACTGATGGAGTCCGTTGAACGGCGATTTGTAATCCTGTGGGCACACCGAGGGAGTGGCTGATGTTATGCAAGCCTACCTTCTACCTCGTGGCCAGATATCCAGGTTAAGTTGTAGTTGAATTGAGCCGTAGACTTCCAGGGATTATTAGGGATGAATGGTGGTCAGACGATTAAGCAGGTGGAACCTCCAAATTGTTATCCAGGATCTGGCACCAGCACTACCAACGCGTTTCGCTGTCCAAACGTCAGCTTTGTCAAGGTGTCCTTTGACAAAGCTGACGTTTGGACAGCGAAACGCGTTGGTAGTGCTGGTGCCAGATCCTGGATAACAATTTGGAGGTTCCACCTGCTTAATCGTCTGACCACCATTCATCCCTAATAATCCCTGGAAGTCTACGGCTCAATTCAGCTACAACTTAACCTGGACATCTGGCCACGAGGTAGAAGGTAGGCTTGCATAACATCAGCCACTCCCTCGGTGTGCCCACATGATTACAAATCGCCGTTCAACGGACTCCATCAGTATTGGGACTTTACATCCATTGTGGACAGTGCGGGTTCTTCCATCCTCCAACCCCGGATGGGGATATCCATACAACACGTGAGATCTGGGCACCAGTTAACATATTTTTGTTTTTAACCCCCCCCAATTTTTTTACATATCAAATTTGCTACTATAATCTTTTTTGTAATAGTGTACACTTGTCTAAAAATCATTATATGTTATCAACATGCTGCTACATACTTTTAACATTGTTTTTTAATAAATTGTCGTATGAATTTTCAAATCTGATTCACTCATCATTTGATGTGAGCGCTGCTTTTTGTGTTGTCTTTTTTTCTTGTGTTTTGTGTGGGGACTGACCCTCCCCACCCAAGCAGCTGCTCTTATTGAGTCAGCAACTCTGTCCAAGCGCTCCCAAGGGTATACACAGTAGTGTTATCACCCACTTTTGGTACACTGTGATTGAAAAGAGACATAATCTGCTTTGTGGATACAATAGCTCTTTCCACTTTATCTCCATCCAATGTTTGATATTTGTGCCTCACTGTTTTAAAATAAAAGTGTGCACGAATCCCATGGGTTTGGTTTTGGTTCTAAGTAATCCTCATGTTTTGGAAAAAAATACTCTCAAGTGTTTGGTTCAAGTGATAGGGGTTTTGGTTTAGCTAACAACTGATACACATTGATAAAAACTTATAAAAACAACTAAAATCATATAATTTTTGCAATCCAAATCCTGAAATTCAGATTTAAAATCCACATTCCAAACCGCAGAAAGATCCAAACCAGGACTCGATTCAGATTACATCTCATCAGGAGATTGGAAATGGGTTTTGGTTAA
Source organism: Crinia signifera (assembly GCF_055691185.1). Taxonomy (NCBI): domain Eukaryota; kingdom Metazoa; phylum Chordata; class Amphibia; order Anura; family Myobatrachidae; genus Crinia; species Crinia signifera. The sequence goes on along the minus strand of NC_139222.1, from coordinate 211,513,383 downwards.
GTGTGGATCTACAAAAATAAAGGTGGATTCAGATTTCCGGAACTGCAATCTCTAGTTAAAATTGACAATTCATACTCTTTTTATAATATTGACATTAAAATAGAATTAAAATATATCAGAGCATGATGTTAATGAGAGACTATTTATAGAGTGAAAGTTCAACGTTTCTTTTAATTCATATTACAATGGTCTTTTATTCTTGTTCATCCTTCTGGACTTCTCTACAGCCATTGCCACCACCGTACCTCACTCATTCACTGTACTCCTTTGGCCTTTATGACACTGTCCTCTCTTGGTTCTACACCTGTTTCTCTAACCAACAATCTCTGTGTCAACCTCCTCCTTATACCTTTTTGCTGCTTTCTGTTGGTATCCCTAACCATAGACCTGTCTTCATAGTAGGAAGCAACAGATCATTGTCATTTTTATTTGGATAAATTATATAATTACTATTCATCTACATCTCAAATATATATGATAGTGCTGAGGTACTCTTATTTTTTACATTTAGTTTCCAAAAAATGTGAAATAATTTTGTTGTGACATCTGATTATGGCCAGAGATGCAGGACAGTAAAGAACTTGTGACGTTCATGTGGTTACCTTTTTACTTGCTCCCTAACTAAATAACAGCATCAGAATATTAAGGCTGCGATCTTTACCACTGTCACCATTGCCAGCACTGCTAGAGTGGCAAGTGGTAATACAAGTGGCAATATGAATGGAACTGAGTCCCACGCCAGGTATAGATTTTTAGCTGAATATAAGCAAAAAAAATGGTGGTAAGGAGGGGGGGGGGGGGGGGGGGCTACTACTATATTAGCCTAAGGCAGCTGGAACCCAATGTTATGTATTTTTGAGTTAATGGAAAAAATACACTGAGGTACACATAAAGACATATAGGCATATCATATATCATATAGGCAAAGCACAACGGAATATGCTGCGCTTTATAAGAAACTGTTAATAAAATAAATAAATAAATATCAATAACTTTGTGGGCCCCATAGCAAAATTTAGAAAGGGACCCTGCCACCACTATCACTACGAGGTTGCTGGCAGCAAAAAGCGGAGGATGCTTGAAGCATCACATGGGTCAATCAGATCTGTGCGATGCTTCTCTGTGTAAAAATAAGATTTTTATTTAAATGGTGTAGGGTCTCCCCTCCCCCACCCCCAAGCATAATCGGCCCTGGGCATTTTGTACTGGTCCTGGTTGCAGAAATACAGGGGGGAGGTGGGGAAATCAAATGGTGCCCCCTTGTATTTCTATGACCAGCACCAGGCTCTTGGCCTGGTCTTGGTTCCCAAAATATGGGGGACAAAATGAGTAGGGACCCCAGTATTATGGAAATAAGCTCTCGTCTCCAACAGCCAGAGGTGCCATGCCATAGCTAAGGTAAACTACTTACATAACACCCTGGCTGGTCAGGAGTGGGTGGTGGATGCCGAGCTGAGGGTGTAAAAATAGTTAAAACAATGTGTTAAAAATAGATATTGGATTCTGTAGTAAAACTACAAGGCGCAGTAAGCCTCCCATACATGCAAGGACTTGAATAAAAGAGGGGGTGTGCCGGCGCTGGCTGCTTCAATAAAATATACTCAACAGTTTTAAAAAAGTATAAATTTTATTTTAACATAATATTCTAATAATACTTTTTAATATAAAATGACTGTGTATGCATACATCAATAATAAAATTTAACGATGATAAAAGGATTCACTTGGTGCTGTAGAATTGCAATGCTGTAAATTTTTGTTAAGGGCAATAATGCGCAATGAAAAGTCTAGGACTCCATAATAAGATGTGATATTACCATCCTTGTTTGTGTCACCTGGATATGGAACAGATCAAGGACTTGAATAACCACAAGTATCAGCATGTGGGGCATTAATGGGCCTATTACAGTACCAATACCTAAAGACACACACATAATAAAGTAAAACTTTATTACACACTACATACTCACCTGTAGAGTCCCCCATAGGCCTGATCTCTTCTCCAGTAGTAATCCATAGGTTACATGTGAAAAAATATATACTCACTATTCATCTGGTGTAGATCACAACCTTTTTGGTCCATGTAGCATCCACCGGTTTGAAAAAAAAAAAGAATCCAGAGGACTGAGGAGCTGCAAGTGTGTTGAAACTTGCAGCCCCTCCATGAGAATGAGGGAATTTGGTGTTCCCTTAGCCAATCAGGAGCAGGCTCTTGAGGAGCTTTGCGATGATAGGCTCTGCATGGCTCCATAGACACCCATGTTATGAATTTAACATGGTCGTCTATGGGCAACTCAGGATGACCGCAAGGTGACCCCATTGAGGGCATTTGCGGTCAGCATGAGTTGCCAATACAAATGTTAGTAAATGTGCACACCACCATAGAACTCATGGCCATATACAGCTGTGTTCTATTGATGGAGTATTTATTCGTAGACCAGAATTCATCTGAGCTTGCTGTATATAAATACATATATATAAATTAGCTGATCCTAGTTTACCAGCTGTATTTTTGATCTAATGGATACAAATAAGTGAATTCATAGAAACATAGAAACATAGAATTTGACGGCAGATAAGAACCACTTGGCCCATCTAGTCTGCCCCTTTTTTTAAACATGTTACCTCAAACCATATTTGTTCCTTATTTTTATGTAAGGATGTCAATATGCTTATCCCAAGCATGTTTAAATTGTACTACTGTATTTGCATCTACCACCTCTGTTGGGAGGCTATTCCACTTATCTACTACTCTTTCTGTGAAAAAATTCTTCCTCACATTTCCCCTGAATCTTCTTCCCTCTAGTTTCAGTGCATGTCCTCGTGTTCTGTTGCTCCTCTTCCTGTGAAGAATGTCTCCCACCTGTACCTTGTTAAAGCCCTTGATATATTTGAAAGTTTCTATCATGTCCCCCCTTTCCCTTCTCTGCTCTAAAGTATACATATTAAGATCTTTTAGTCTTTCCTGGTACGTTTTGTGATGTAGGCCATGCACCATTTTAGTTGCTCTTCTTTGTACAGTCTCTAATGTATTTATATACTTCTGGAGATATGGCCTCCAGAACTGAACACAATACTCTAGGTGAGGTTGTACCAATGACCTATACAGTGGCATTATTACTTATTTCTTTCTACTGCTGATACCTCTCCCTATGCAACCAAGCATCTGACTTGCCTTCTTCATTGCTTTGTTACATTGCCTACCTGCTTTTAAGTCCCCTGAAATAGTGACACCTAGATCCCTCTCTTCCTCTGTAGTTTCCATTATAGTACCAGTTATACTATATTGAGTCTTTGGATTTCTGAGACCCAAGTGCATGATTTTGCATTTTTTGGCATTAAACTTTAGTTGCCACTCTCTTGACCATTTCTCTAATCTGCCTAGATCCTCAATCATTTGTTTTACCCCTCCTGGTGTGTCTACCCTGTTGCATACCTTTGTGTCATCTGCAAAAAGGCACATTTTACCCTCAATTCCATTTGCAATATCACCAATAAAGATATTAAAAAGCACCGGTCCAAGTACAGATCCCTGGGGTACTCCACTTGTAACCTTTCCCTCCTTTGACTGTACTCCGTTTACTACAACTCTCTGTTTTCTGTCCTGCAACCACGCTCTTATCCATTCAACTATCTTAGAATCCAATCCCAAGCTTTCAAGTTTATTTAACAGTCTGCGATGTGGGACAGTGTCAAAAGCTTTACTAAAGTCTAGATAAGCTACATCTACAGCCCCACCTTGATCTATTACTTTAGTCACCCAGTCAAAAAAGTCAATAAGATTTGTTTGACATGATCTTCCCCCAGTAAACCCATGCTGTTTTGGATCCTGTAAATTGCTGGTTTTGAGATATTCTACAACTCTTTGTTTTAAGAGTGTTTCCATCAATTTCCCTACTACTGATGTAAGGCTCACTGGTCGATAGTTGCTTACCTCTTCCTTGCTTCCACTTTTGTGCAGTGGGACTACATTCGCTGTTTTCCAGTCCTCTGGGATTACTCCAGTAGCTAGTGACTGGTTGAATAATTCTGTTATTGGTTTTACCAGCTCCCCTTTAAGCTCTTTTAGTATCCTTGGATGTATCCCATCTGGCCCCATTGATTTATCCACTTTCAGTTTTGAGAGTTCTGTGAGGACCTTCTCCTCTGTAAATGTACTTGTCTCTCCCTCAGTTTTCTGACTATACTTGCAACTTAACTGTGGTCCCTTCCCCTCTCTTTCAGCAGTGAATACTGAGCAGAAATAATTATTAATATTATCTGCTATTACATTGTCCCCCTCAAGAAAACTTCCACTCTCTGTCTTCAGTCTAATTATTCCACTTTTTGTTTTTCTCCTTTCACTTATATACCTAAAAAAAGTTTTCCCCCCTTTACCCACTGACTGGGCCATTTTCTCTTCAGCCTGTGCTTTTGCACATCTGATTACCTTCTTAGCCTCCTTCTGTCTAACAAGATACACCTCTTTGTCCTCATTCTTCTGCGTCTGCTTAAATTTCTTAAAGGCCAACTTTTTTGCTTTCACAATACTTGCTACTTCTTTTGCAAACCACAATGGCTTTCTTTTTCTTGTGTTTTTCCTAACTCTTTTGACACACAGTTCTGTTGCTTTTAGAATTGCACCCATTCATACCCATTCCATCTTAGTAAATTCCCCATAGTGGTCAATATGGGTTCTTTAAGTGGGGACTGTTGTAGTGAGGTCAATTATAGATCAGGGAAAATGGTATGGCCTAAAACAGACTTAGTAAGAGTGAACCCATCCCACCCCCAGAGGGGGAGTGCAATGAGACAGTTCCAGAGTTACCGCAAAGCCAGCAAATTTTGAACACAGGTGGAACATTCTGTAATGTTTATTGTGAGTTAAATATAGTATATTAAGTCATTTAACTTTTCATTTAAAAGTTTTCATGTCAACAAACCAATAGGAGATTTTTTTTCAAAATGGATGTTCAGTCCATTCCAGAAACAGATGTATTTGGGTAGGGTTTAATAACCTATTAGTAATTGTTTTTATCATTGCCTTTTCATTCATATGTTCATAAGCTGAACATCGGAACAGTCACAGCCGCATGATCTTTTGCGAAATGCATAGGCCTAAACACCTATAAAGTAATTATTTATGAAGATTGAATATGGAAGTAAACTAGAGCCACAGACTGAGACATTGATAGTTAAAGGTTCATGTGGTAATTTTTGGGGGAAAGTCCACAAAACAATCTCATAAAAATTCTTTAAAACTAAAAGGCTTTTTCCTGTAAGCTTTGGATGTATTGATTTCGCCAAAAACAAATGCCTGGAATCTGAAACTAGAGACAGGGATGAATAATCAATTGCAGTTCTTAGGACAAATGTTTTTTTCCACTTCCAAGCTAAGCCTGCCTGCAAAAATCTGTTTAATGTTAGAATGATAGGCCTTATTGACTAATGTGGACCAGTAAAGAAGTTTGCCCATAGCAACCAATCCACATCAAGAGAGAATTTATTAAGTGCGTTTTATAAAATAATAGGTAGAAGCTGATTGGCTGCTATCGTCACCTTCACAACTAGTCCCTTCTACCCTATTAACACTGCTTAATACATATCCCATGTACAAACACCATATAAAGAGGTGAGTATGAGATTAAATAATCTTAACAAGAATTGGTGGGCTGATTAAATTTAATATAAAAAAATACCCCAAAATAAATGCTATTCCAATTAGTATGTTTTTGTAGATTAATCTTGTACTTCACATCTTACATCTGTAAGTAACATGCCAGTACTCACAATATAATTAAGTTGTCACTCATTCTTAACCAGCTTTGCAGTGAAAAAATACATTCAGCTTCCAGGAGCCTGTCTCTTGCATCTCATCATCTCAGGATGCTGGTAGAAAAATAAGTCAACTTCCAAAGACAAGGCTCAAATCTCTCGTAAATTTCATAAAGTTGATTAAGTTTCATGTCTTTTCCTCCCATTGAAATGACTGCTCGCTGTTCAGATATTACAGAGCAGGATATACACTGGTTATACTTCCTCAGTGTAACTTTAGAACCAGAGCAGGGGTCCAAGGCTCACGGCTTACACCATCTCACTGCTCTAATTAAGAATCCACCCCACTGAGCAGAGACTGATCTGAATAAAATATAAAAGGAAATCAGGTTCCAGCCACTGTTTCCCAATGTTAAACCCATCCTGGATACCGTATGCCCTTGCTGGGATACTGTATACCTTGCGGTTGCTCTTGGCAAACATAGAGGACTTTACTTTGCACAGCATTACATATGCAATGCATATTATTCACGCTCAGACAGTGTTAGGCTGTATGCATACTATTTATTTTACTCTTGCATGGCGCCGTGCATCTAAATGAGCTGAGAAACAGAGTAACACAATAAAAGCAATATATAGCGGCAGTGTGACAATTATTTATACATATATAATTACGCATAATTTAAAGATGCTACAGAGATTTGAGATTCATTCTTGTGGTTTTTTATTTTTTTATATTTCAAAATTACTAAGATGGGAGTTCTATTGGATATGAGGTGTTGGCCAAAGGAACCAGTCAGATTCTACTTCTTTATTTAGCACCTTCTATAATATAATAGATAGAATATGATTTATTAAAATGGGCAAAATCTCATCTTCAATAGAACTCCCATCTGAGAAAGTTACCCCTGTCTGGACATCTTGACTAGTGTCACCTACAGTGGATGTTTACTTCATACCCTTTATCCACTGCACAAATAACCCGGGTTATTGCCGGAGCCAACCAGGCTCACAGCTTAGCGTAAATGGGTCCTTAAAAAGTAACCTAGGTCGAGCTGCCTTGGAATCTGACCATGGTAGCTACCTGGGTCGAATCCTGGATGGACCCCAGTAGCCTATGGTGTAAATGGGTGATCCAGGGCATCCAAGTCGGGTTACAGTAAAAGCCTTTGGAGAGCCGGATCCTGGCAGTCCTATCACTATGCTAATAGGCCTCCACAATTTTATTTGTAATGGGCCATAGCAACCAATCAAATTCTCTCTATTATTTGCCTATTGTATTCTAGAACATGTTAGGCAGAATCTGATTGGTTGCTATGGGCAAGCCCGCCACTTTTCTGTTTTAGAACCTTTAGTAACTATACCTTTTCTCTCATTACTCTATGGCACCAAGTGCTGGTTTTCGATCACAATCGGCTCCTGGTATGCAGAACTATTATTTGAGAGTAGGGACTTATAACTGTCCTTTATAATATCTCTGTTTATCTGTGCAAACAGGCCTGGACAAAGGCTTGTGAGGGCCCTGGGGTAATGGCTTAGTTGGGGCACCCACAAGTAAATTGCTACACACACCTACCTAGACACAATGCAGTGGTGGCTCTGTAGCAGCAGACGCTGACAGCTCAGGGTCAGTGTCTTGCAGTGTGATGAAGTGAAATCCTGCGTGAAAGTGGCCTGAGCTGCCCGCACCTGCTATACAGTGACACAGAGGAATTCCCCTGACACCCGTCCCTTAATCCGACCCTGTGTGTAATTGAGTTTGTACTTTCTAATGTGATTACAAGGTGTGCTATTGTTTCATCCACCACTGAACTGATGGGATTTCTGATAATGTACAGCCCTTGTAATCATCTTTACAGTTCATTATCATTATCGTATCCCTGAGACATTTATATGCACCATCTTATACATTTTAGTAACTATCTGGCCATCACCTGCCCATCGTGTAGAGAAAACTATGCTTATTCTGGCTGAAAGGCTATTTTGTGGCTGTAACCACTGCATGTCTCCTCAAAGTCACATACTGTATGTAATGCATACCGCCCAAATGTTGCGAATCGCGATACACCAGGTCCTTGTGCCTGTGCCATAGCAGGCGAGATTACCATTAACAGTCACCTGCTGTTCCCTTAGAGCAGTGGTTCTCAACCTCGGTCCTCAGGACTCCCACACAACTCATGTTTTCCAGGTCAACTGTGTATTTTTATAATGTGACAGTTGGTGATAAACAGGGCAGCGGCTGGTGACCAAAGCAGGATACATACACCAGAACCAGGAACACACTCTTAGAAACAGGAGTTATGACCGGCAGGGCATGGTTGGGCTGAGAGATAAATAAAGGGGAAGGTGTCCAATCAGAAGGCCTGCTGAGCCAAGCCCTCTAAATCACAAATGTGATGCAGCTGGGCCACTGCACCGTTCTTTAGCTGCTGACCAGATTCCTCAGCAACATACTGGTTCCTGGTTGCCGAGCAACCTCAGGAAAACCGTTTCGGTTGCTAAAAACTACCAGGACCTGCGGCAAACATGGGCCAGTATGCTTCATAACAGGCTGCTGGAAGGAAGTGCACTAATAGCCCGGTCGCAAAGCGATAACAGGGATATGAGCCCGTACACCAACATTTTCATACAGGGACTGGGGCATGCACTCCCAAAAAGGGGACAAAGCTCAGGAAAAGAGGCATGGCTTTGCCTCACTGTGGGGACCTGTCCAGTGGTCTTTCAATCTCTCTGTCTTCCATGAACAGATGCATGCATGCGGCAGCAAGTGACATGGGGACTCCAAACTGCCCCACACTGTGGGACACTGCACTCCCCCCCAGAAAATGGACTGTCCTGCAAAAATTGGGATAGTTGGGGTGTATGCGCAGCGTAATAGAGAAAATATAGGAGCACTGCAACCTATAAAAAGTGCTGCAGATTTATATTGGTTACATTTTAAAAAATGCCCCCTTACAGAAATGGTTATATTATACATAAAATTATTCTAGAAAAATACACTGTGCAGTCTTACATTAATGCCTCAATTCAAGATACAACTTATATCTAAAGCAAAGTGATTGTTGGTAAGAACATTTCCTCTCAATCATTTTTTCCTTTTCAAAACTTTTATCTTAATGTGCAATTAAAGTGTTCCAATATTTGTTTTATTTACTTTTTATTTAGCAAATTCAGTGTGCGTTATCGGATAATGCATCTTGCCTTCATCTGCTAATCTGTTGGGCTGTAACTTGTTGCTGTCTCTGAGAGAGTGATTTATTAGAGGGGATACATGTTCACTGCAGTCTGTTCACATTACTGATACCTCTATGCTGAGCCCTATCTACTAAATGCAGCATTCATTTAATATTTAATTGCCTCTTACATTCCCCTGGAAAAAATAACAGGAAATGCGTTTACTGAAGAACGTCCTTACACCCAGTCTTCAAACCTCCTAGAATCTTTAGCTGTTACCAGGAAATACAGACGCCATGTAGAGAGTCAAAATAAAGACTGGTCCGTAGTGCAATGCATAAACTCCCAGGAAAATTGCCCTTTCAATAACTTTCCATGACACTCTTGTCAATAGCCCTGACAGATAGAATGTTGCTTTCATTGGCCAGGAAAAACATAGCTTCTTATCGCATGTGTGGGCGGGTGTGTGTATATGCAAGTATACTGTGGATATATGTATGTATGTATGTGTGTGTGTGTGCGTATGTATATATATATATATATATATATATATATATATATCACACTTACCTCTCCACGCCTCAGGCTACCAGCACACATAATGAATGAAGAAATATCTTGTATTGAATAGTGACATTACAAATACACATTTCCAGCCGACTCAACCAGTCATTGCTGGTATTTGTCAGGGGCTGGTTGAATCGCCTGTTGGGTCGGCTGGAAACGTGTTTTTGTAATGTCACTATTCATTACAAGATATTTCTTTGTTCAATCAGTGTGCTGATCCTTTACTTCTTCTCCTAGCCTGAGGCGTGTAGATAGATAGATAGATAGATAGATAGATAGATAGATAGATAGATAGTATATATGTGGTATCTGGTACTAAGACATTAGCAGCGGATCCTTTAAGTCCTGTAAGTTGCAAGGTGGGACTTTCAGTGCTCAGAATCATTATTATTGAGATCTGGGGAATTCGGAGGCCAAGTCAACACTTTGTCTTGTTCTTTAAATTATTCCTGAACTATTTTTGCAATGTAGGGGGAGCATTGTCCTGCTGAAAGAGGCCACTGCCGTTAACAAAGGAAGATCTGGGGGCGCCAAGGTGCTAAATATAAAAACACAATATAAAATGTGAGGTGACAAATGTGCAAAAATAAATAAAAAATGCTGCTTGTGAAACACTCCTCACTGTAGTATGTGAGTGGTCTGTATGTAGTATGTGAGTGGTAGCTCTTCATGCAGTAAAAATGGTGTGCTGGAGTACACAACAATTTTGAAGGAAAGGAAGAGAGGACGCATACTAATGTGCTAGGGGTGTTATGACACACCAAGACTATCTACTTGACCATCAGTCAAGATTCGGGAGCCTCCAGGACATTCACGTAGAGTTGGCAATTATGTATCAGAATATTACAAAAACAAGTATATTAAACACAATCAAACAAACTTGTGATTGATTTAGTAACTGCTAATGGACAAAACATTATAATATAAAATACAAATACAACTGCGTAATATCTAGTAGAAAAAACAAATTCACTTCTAAATATCGCAGTCACAGTAGGAATCTCAGTGCCTGTTGAAGCAGATATGCATCTGAACACTTTGCATAGTCTGGCATTTCATATATACTTCCACAATACTGGCTCATCATGCATATCCTATGTGACAATGCCGTGTTGCCACACAGTTACACCCGTTCAGTTGTATTGAAGTTACAACTGCATGGCTTCTAATTATCCTGTTTGTCCCTTTTTTGGGACTGTCCTGCTGTGCCATCCGTGGGCAGCAGTGTTGCGTGATGAAGGGCGGGGGGAATTTGGGAGGCCTTTGCTTCTTTGCTTAGCAGAGCATTAGTGAGTAAATGGGCACAGTGTCTATTCACGGGAAATAGATTGACTGGGGGCATGGCCAGCAGCTTAGAGTGCTGGTTATGCCCCCACCGATGATGAAAACAGAAAACGTGTCTCCCGATACCATTATTACACAGCCACACTCCCTTTTGCTGAGGTCACATACCCTTTTCAGGTGCCAACGTGGCTTTGCCAAGCAATTTTCTCAACTCGCAAACCCGCAAAGGTATGATACCAGATAGGTACAACTCTGAATTAGCCATAGATGCATGTACTCAGTTGCAGAGCAGGCGCAGTACTAAAATTTGCAGTATCGTTCCACAAAACTAATTTTCCTTCAACTCTGAATTGGTTCCTCTGTTTCCAGTGATGGATATGATAGCAAACAAAATATACAGACAAATATTTAGAGCTACTGTCTCCGTCCCCTCAGCATGTCTCCGTCCCCTCAGCATGCAACCAGGGCAGGCGACAGGGGGGGTCAAGGGGGACAAGTGTGACGGGCCCCAGCAATCTCAAGGGCCCCAGAGCTTCCATGCCCCATTACGGCCGCTGGCCTGTCAGTGACCCTCGTGCCAGGCCGTCTACTGTGCACCATCTGTGTGTGGCTGAGTCTGACTGACACTGTGTGCCACTGCTGTCTACTGTGTGTGTGCCTTGCTGTTCAGTGCTCAGAGCTATCTACTCTGTGTGTGCACATGGCCTGTGGCCGCAGGTGCACAGCCATACCCGCTGCTGGCACTGTAGCCTCAGTCTCTGGCTCCTGTACTTTATAGCACATACGCGGGTCGTCTGTTCCGTGCCTGCTTGTAGTGCTCTGCGTTCTTTTGTGAAAGTGACAGGCCAGCAGAAGGCAGCAGCCAGGAGCCAGGCCAACAGGACTGAGAACGAGAGAAGTCCGCACCTGAAAGCAGGATCTGGAGCAGTGAAAGGTTAAATGAGCCTCGTACAGAAGAGGGTTGTGTGGATTTGGGATTAGGTGGGGGCCGGGGGCCCCAGAAATATAATTGTACAGGGCCCCAAGATTTCTGTTGCCAGCCCTGCATGCAACATTGTTATTTCACGATTTGCATAATCATCCATTCGCAGCCTTGGGTGCAGGGGGAGAAAGCATTCGATGGTTGGTGACCATCAAATGATTTCTCCAGAGATCTGAGACACCTCTATGGTGTCTCTGATCTGTGAGCGCCCTGTGCGGGAAGTGGGCGGGCAGATAACCGTATCGGGCGGGCAGATAACCGCGGGCACCCGTATCACTGGGCAATTTGCATGGGAACGCCTATCGTTTTCATGGGAATGCACATGAAACGCTTGGCGTTCCCATGGGCAATGCCTGCCGCCGCCCCATGCCCTCTACCCACACTGCTAGGGGCGAGCGGGACGGGGAACATGTAGTTCGCTTTGCCCTCTCGCATTCTGCATCTGCACATGCACAGAAATGAGCCTACGCAGACACAAAAACGGATCCGTGCAAATGTGGGGGACATATTAAATTAGAATAACCCCCTTTGTACAGCCACACCATTTGCACACATCCTACAGCCCTGCAACTATGGCTTCAAGACCAGGTGATGAAGGAAGACCAGGTAGTATATACAATGATGGAGAGTCATGGTTGTCAGTAGTAATTTTCTTAAGATACTTCCAAAAATGAGTTAATTTTTTATGTCTGCACCTTCCATCGTCTCTGTTCAACTGTTCCACAGCAGCGGGAGCTAGATAAAATGCCAGTAACCAAAGGCTGCTTTAATATTGCTCAGTGTCTTACAGTAGCCAGCCACAATTTCCCCACAAACAGCTGCAATTGCTATCTAATTTTGGGGGTTATTCAGGCCTGATTGCACGGCTACGAATTTGCAGGCCGGGCGATACGTGAAGGACTGCACATGCGTACAGCTCATAGAACGAATGCGAGAGGCCATACTGCAATGAAATCCTACTACTTTTTTATTATTGGCCGTATGAAAGTTGATTGACATGAAGCTGGGGTTTGGTGGTGGTAAGCAGCCTTTTTCTGCGAGTGTCAGGGAATACGCAGGCGTGCCCAGGCATTGGAAGGAAAGTCATGTGATGTCAACTCCGGAACCGATCAGTCTATGTCTATTGCACCCGCTGAGTAAGTCCTGGGCTACGCAGAGATTGCACATACTGGAAAAATCATTAGATGGTGAGCGGCTTGCATACGTATTTACTGCCAATAGTTGTAATTGTTGTAAGCCGCACTAAGCAATTTGCCGGCTTGCACAGGGCGGGATTTCACTCTGGCTGGGTGGCAGTTACCTAATCACAGGGCTCTGCAAACTAGCAGCCCAGCGGTTAGGTCTGAATGACCCCTATAATCATTTACTGTACTGAACATATTTAAGATGCTATATGTATTTGAGCAGGGCAATCTTTTTACTACCTGTTTCATATCATGCATTGTATTGAGATTGCTTCATGCAATCTGCTGACATGGTAAAATAAATGCAAATAATATCAGCAAAAGGAATATTAATTTCCTGTGGTTGTTCCGAGAAGCAGTTTTGTATTTGTATAGTGTTGTGGTTCACTTGCAGGTAGAGTGCATCTTTCTTAGCTTGTTGTTATCTGAGAGATTCTTTCTGTGCTGGTATGAGGTTTAGTTCTTGCCAAATACAATGTAAAGACAGTAACAATGTGGCGATGACAAGGAAACGGTAAACATAATCCACTCTTTGTTATCGCACGCTGTGCAAAAGGCAAAGAGATAAGGAAACATGGATGTCCGGCTTGCTTAGACCTGAGATACCCACAGAGAAGGCTGCCTCTGTCAGCAGGCTACCTCCTGAACGTGATGACTATATAAAATCCTACACATATATTTAACAACCTCTCAATTTAAGAAACACAAAAAAGGGTCATTATCAGTGGCCGGTTACAAGGTAAACTGCATCTTTCTATGTATACCATTCTATCCTGCTTAGTGCATAAGTCTTCCCAAGGCCTACAGTCAGTCACATATTGGGCCTAATTCAGACCTGTTCTCTAGGTTGCATATACTCGCAGCCTAGCGAACAGGTAAGCGCGCCTGCAACCCCATCGAACACTAGCATGCAAGGGGACATGTACGTGAGCACATTCCCTCACATGTGTCTGCCCGAGAGAGAAATCATTTCAATGATTTCTGCTGCCGTTGGTCTGAAAAGTAAATCAATGCCGCTGTAGTGCGAATTTGGGTTGGAATAAGGTTTGCCATTAGTGTTGCAGTTAGGTTTGCATTTGCATCAGGGTTAGAGGTATGCTTATCAGTCCAGCTGTGCTGCCTGTATCAGTCCAGCTGTGCCGCCCTGTGTTCCATATCAGTCCAGCCGCGCTGCCAGTTTGCCGTATAAGTCCAGGGGAGCTGCCCGCCCCCTTTTTTAAATTAAAAGTAAAAAAGTTTATTTTTGCTTTTTACTGCAAGGGCTGTTTAGTGTGTCATATCAGTCCAGGGGTGCAGTATCAGTGTAGGGGTGAGCCAAGTGTGCCATATAATTCATGGGGTGCTGCTAAGTCTGCCGTACCAATCCAGGGCTGCTGTCCTTTTTTTAATTAAAAGAAAAAGTTTTTTTATTTTATTTATTTTGTTACTGCAAGGGCTGTTGAGTGTGCTGTATAAGCCCATGGGTGAGCCAAGTGTTCCATATATGAGTTGCTGCTAAGTCTGTTGTATCAATCCAGGGGTGCTGCCCTTTTTTTATTTAAAGAATTAAAAAGTTTTTTCTTTTTACTGCAGGAGTGTTACCATGTGTGCCATATAATTCCATGTGTGCTGTATCAGTCCAGGGGATCCGCCATCTGTGCCGTATAATTCCATGTGTGCCGCCATGTGCGCTGTATAAGGTAAGGGGTTCCACCATGTGTCCCGTATCAGTCCAGGGAAGCTGTCCATTTATTTTAATTAAAAGAAAAATAAGATTTTTTTTTTACGGCAAATGTCCCGTATAATTTCAGGGGAGCTGCCCTTTTTTACTTAAATTAAAACAGAAAAATAGGTTTTCAGTTTTTTTTTCTTACTGCCAGGGCTGTTAAGTGTGCTTTATCTCTCCAGGGGTGAGCAAAGTGTGCTGTATGATTTCTAGGGTGAGCCAAGTGTGTCATATAAATTCTGGGGTGAGCCAAATGTGTCATATCATTTCTGGGGTGAGACAAGTGTGCCATATAATTTCTAGGGTGAGACAAGAGTGTCATATAATTCCTTGGGTAAGTCAAGTGTGTCATTTAGTTTCTGAGATAGTCAAGTGTGTCATTTAATTTCTGGGGTGAGCCAAGTGTGTCATATAACTTTTGGTGCTAAATCAGCTGTATAGTTCCTGGGGAGCTATGCTTTTTTTAATAGTAGAATTATATGTATCTTTTTTTTAACTGTAGGAGTTCCGCCATTTGTGCTGTATAATTCCATGTGTGCCATATCAGTCCAAGGCAGCCACCATCTGTGCTGTATAATTCTTGGGGTGAGCCAATTCTGCCATATAATTCCTGGGGTGAGCCAAGTCTGCTGTATTATTTATGGGGTGCTGCCAAGTGTGCCGTATCAGTCCAGGGGTGATGCTAAGTGTGCCGTATCAGTCCAGGGGTGCTGCTAAGTGTGTTGGATCAGTCCAGGGGTGCTGTTTAGTGTGCTATATCAGTCCAGATATTGGCCTAAAAACAATATTTTGAGGTATGAGCTGTTCAAAATAGACTGGAAATGAGTGGAAATTAATGTTATTGAGGTAAATAATCTCGTAGGAGCAAAAAAAATTTTTTAGCGGTTTTTGGTTTTTTTAAATAAAAATTACAGATCCAAAACACAAAACATAAACCCAAAACATGGAAGGGTGGTGTTTCAAAACACATCCAAACCCAAAACCCACATAAAGCATGAAAAGTGGCTGATGCACATCCCTAGTATTAACATTAGGGTTAGGGTTGCTAGTTTTAGGGTTAGGAGGTGAAAACAGATACAAAGCTGTTAGAAGAATGTTTTGTACGTTGTATATCTCTGAAATACAGAAGGAGAGACATGACACTGTACATAACTCTAAAGCTTTCTCTATCTCAGTTACTGGTGTTCATTACTCTAGATACTAGAAATACTGTACTGTACGTTGTATACTGTCACAATTTGATTAGGTTTTATTCCCTTTGCTGTTTTCTTTTTTAGTCCTCTTTGCAGCTATCCAGCTTTGAAGTGACCTTAGGTACAGTTAAACGTTTTAGGTATTGACTAGGACTAGAATAGAATATAGTCTTCTGCATTTTTTTTATTATAATTATAAATTAAAATGTTAGCCCCATCACCTATGACATCATTGCTGCTTTTCAACCTCTAATACAATGGTGCCAGTGTGAGATCCATTGACTCAAGGATATGGAACATCAGCAGTATAATGAGTAGTGTAGGGGACAACATGGTTCTGCTTGCAGTCTAGAACTGTATCGTCCGCTATCTTATGGGGACTCAATATATGATGGACAGCACAGAGGAGGGGAATAAATCTATGTATTCCATATGGACTCAAGTTATCCATCAATTGACTATATATCTTAAATCTTTTATTTCAGGGGTGTCAAACTCAAATTCATCGGGGGCCGCATCAGCAGTTTGGTCACCCTCAAAGGGCCGCTGTATAATAATAATGCAATGACAGCACAGGCTGCTCCCGCTGTATAATATAACAATAGTAATGCCATGACACAAATTATCTCTCTGCACCGCGGCCTGTCCTGCTGCGGCCCCCCCGACACAGCCTTCCTTCCTTCCTCTCTGCAGACGCGTGGGTGGGAGGCGTCATCGTCATGACGTCTCCACCCAGCGTCTGCCACTGCCTCGATAAGAGGGAACAGGCTGCCGGGCCCTCCTCCACGTAGCCATGGAGGCCGGCGGCCATGTTCCTGTGGCCGCAGACATCTTAAAAGACCACAGGAACATGGCCGCCGGCAGTGCAAAAAAAACTCTCAAAAAAGAGAATAAAAGGTGAAGGCTTGCGGCGGCTGCGCGGGCCACATGACGAGGTCTGTCGGGCCGGATTTGGCCCGCTGGCCTTGTGTTTGACACCCGTGTTTTATTTAATTTTTATATGTAAAATTGTAGCAGTGTGTCTGTGAGTCTTGACTTTGGTGAGTTTGGGGATTTATTATTATATTTGTATATTAGTCATTTTGACCTACTACCTTTTGTGAGCAAAGTTTACCATCTATGTTACCGTCTCCTTCAGGACCCATCCTGCCCAGGGTGTGGTTGTCCTTTAATGCCAGACCAAACTCAGCCTAGCCCATTTTCTGAAACATGACAGTATAGTAGCCTCATGATGCAGATAGTTTACAGCCGTTTTAGTTTTGGCCTAAAATAAATGTGTTGGTATAATGACACAGATTAGATTTTTTAAGACAACATCACTCATCATTAGCCTTGGCAGCCTTCATTTTGGGATTACCTTCTACTTAGATATTCCTAAAACCTGTCATGTTGTTGCTACTGTACCTTGTTTTTTTACAGGTCAGAAAATATATTTATGACTGGTTCGCTAACAACCTGTTAGTCATGTTCCTAATCATATGATGGGAAAAGTATAATAATTTGTCACTAGTAAAGGTCAAATTACTATGACTACTAAAGGTCAAATTAAGTTTCAGATTCCTGCCTAGTCAGCGACTACTGCAGCATGGCCAGCTGAGGCGATCGGAGCCCAGTCACCTCTGAATGGGGAGGGTTACTTCCTAGTTCACATGAGAAGCAGCTTCTGTACATAAGTGCTTGATAAAGCTTGTGGTCACAGCAGTTCCTACCATGAGCCCATACCCTCCAACATGATCCATTACATTAGGTACAAAATGCTCTGTTTCTGGAAGTTGTTACCAGTGGCAGTTGCAGATGTGCGGCTGCAGCACAGTCCAATATTCAAAAAGGGGAGCCACACCTAATGCCACTCCAAACATTACTGTCCTGGACTCACTGGCAGTTGATGTGACCCCCCTCTTTGAATTTTGGACTGTCCTGGAGTCCAACATCTGTAACTGGCACTGGCAGGGAAGTCCATACCCTCCAACTGTACCGATTTTGCCGGTACAGTACCGTTTTTTAACGGTCTGTACCGGCAAAATACAAAGTGTACCGATGTACCGATTTTCAGTGATCCATGCCCCGGCAGGTATTGTTCCAACTTCTCCGGAACATCAGTTATTGCTTTCCGCCATGCCACATTGCGCGGCACTGTGGGAAATGGAGTCCAGTTCACTGATGTCACTAAGCAAGCGGCTGTGCTTGAGTGACTGACTGGACTACATCTCCCAGGCACCAATGCGGTCACACTATTAGGCCGCGAGAGAGGTCCTTCCAGTGTCTGAGGGGAGAGGGTAGACGCTGCTGGGCCTGCTGCTCCTTGTGCAGGCTTTGCAGCTCCATACACCTGCCCCGGCTCCATACATCGGCCCCCACTTTATCTGCAGCTGACGGGACGCTGCGGGATGCAGCAAGTGGGGAGTGCGTATCGGCGGCACACAGTGAGTGGGCGCATATATATATATATATATATATATATTGATTGCTATGTGTTTATTTAAAAAATGGCCAGTACACATTCGGAAAGGTAGTGGCCACGCCCACTTTATCATTGGCCACGCCCCCTTTCTGGATGTGTACCGAATTCTGCCCTTCAAATGTTGGAGGGTATGGAAGTCCAGGAACAGAGCATTCTGTACCTATTGGAATGGGTCATGTTGGAGGGTGAGAGAGCCTTTGCAGAGGGGGAACTTATGGTCAGCTCCAGCCATCATGATCCCTCCTGTAGCACAGCTGCATAACATCAGGGGAAGGGCAATTTATAATTATAAAGTTTTAGGGGATATATAGGAGGGGGAGGGGTGCTACAAAGGTTACCCTCCTCCATACAAATAAACAGCTTTATCTTTCTTATTTAATTAGGATAAGGTGGGATAAACAGTATATATATATATATATATATATATATATATATATGTGTGTGGGCTGTTAGCACAAGTTTGGGTTAGTACCGCTGCAACTCACCGCCCCTCGGTCCAGTGATAGCTGCTTCTTTGAGGGGTGCTGGTCTCGGAGGCTTCATGCTGCACTGTAACCTGCAGCGGATTATCCACATGGTAACCTAGATGCCTACCTAGAACCCAGCAGGTCCCAAGGGGCCCCATATAGATATCCTGGCCATTTAAAATGTTCCCATAGGAGAATTGCAAAATTATCGATAGACTATTCACTCACCAAGGTGCTTAATCAATGCTGCAATCAGCAGCAAAAATATAGTACTATGGAGTGCTTGCTGGTATTTTTCCTAGGGCCCCATCCACCTATGGCTGTGACCCTAGTGCAGTAAAGTGACACTGCAAAGCGGCAGCTCACTTTACAGCACCTGAGATCACAGGAAAATGAAGCCCCAAAGATCGTCAGAGCTGCAGGAGCCGATCCCTGGGGGTTGGGGAGTATAAATCACTGTACTGTATGCAATTATCACATTGCGAGTTTGGCCGATGTTATAACATCACATCCGCATGCTCAGATGCGGATGGTGATAAATCGGCCCCATAATGAGCTCAAATATGTGCATCTAACAGTGCGTTTTCAATATGTACATAGGGAGGAACATCCAATATGCAGATATGAAGAGCTGAAAGAAAAGTGGGACCTATTCAAAATCCACCTGCATTCCTGCTGTCTTAAGCTGGGTACACACTAGACAATATGTTAACAGATCACACGGATCGGAACAACATATCTGGTAGATTTTCTAGTGTGTACCTATGATATGTTTGCTCTTGTGGGTCACTAGGCACATCATTCTTCAGCCCTGCAACAGGCGGCATGTCACATGGCTTACCCCACCGGACTCACTGTTTCAGGGCCAGATGTATCAAGCTTCAAAAAGAGACAAAATGGAGAGTGATAAACAACCAGCTGCTATCTGTCATTTTTAAAACTCAGCCTGTGACATGACAGTTAGGAGCTGATTGGTTGGTTGTTTATCACTCTCCATTTTATCTACTTTTGAAGCTTGATACATCGGGCCCTCAGTGTTACAGTGTCACATATGTCATATGTGGTATGACCAGGGCCGGTGCAAGAATTGTAGGCACCCTGGGAAAACAAACACAAATGCGCCCCCCCCCCCCCCCCCCCCATCAGCCACAGCAGCAATCTGCGGTTGGGGCCCACCCCCCCCCCCCCCTTGGAGCGCAGGTGGTGCCCGCTGCCCACCCCTAAGGTGAAAAAGCATTCTTAAATAATTATGGTGTGGGGCAGATTAACTTTGACTAGCTGGGGGGGGGGCAGCGGGCTCTCCAGGGGAGGTGGGTGTGGGCGCTACCCGCAGATTGCCACTGCCAGCAGGGAGAAAGGCAGCCGCGGATTACACTTACCAGCACAGAGGCGCAGCTGGAACCAGCCGCCGATTACCGATGTCTGGGGGGGGGGCACCCGCTGATAATATCTACAGCCAGCTCCATGGTGGGTGGGTGCGGGCGCAAACAACCAGCAAAGTGGGGGGTGCCATCGGCAGATTAACACTGATCTACGGGCGGGCTCCAGGGAGGGGCAGAGGTACGCTTACCTGCTCCCTGCTGGAATAGCTACTGGCCTGGTACTTGGCTGGAGCTTTCCTGCTGCAGCTCAGTACCGCCCTCCAGGGGCCAGCGCCCAAGGCAAATGCCTAAAGCTGTCTAGTGGTGGCGCCGGCCCTGGGTATGACAGCAGAAATGCAGGGGATTTATGCCCATCCCATGAACACTCCGATGTGACAGGGATTACTGAAGTGCAGTGCACCAATACATACTAAGCAATTTCAAGCTCACTATTTTCTTCAGTTGTTTTCTACAAGATCTGGAGGTAAGGAACAAGATAGCGTGTGCAGCACACCAGATGCCGACCTTGATCTGAGCATTGTAGGAACATTTGTAGCATTTATTGGCCAACCATCCTGCATACACACAATCCAATTATATCAGGCAATTAGATAGTGTGTATCTGGTTTCCAAAGCAGAATGGTTGGTACTTTATCTTGCTCCAAAATGTAATAAATCTCCCACTGAGTGTCCCATTTGCCCAGGTTACTGAAAAATAAAATCACTGTGGAAAGGCCTCATTTCCTTTAGTCTGGTCCAGACTGAGAGAAAGGAAGCAGGAGAATGAGATCAGAGTATGGAGAGCTTAATCCGGATATATATTGAACAAGCAGCTCAGATTACACTATGGGCATTATTCTAGTTCACTCTTTCTGACAAAATCCTTCTTAGATGGACAAAACCATGTGCACTGCAGGTGGGGCAGATGTTCCTTGTGCAGATATAATTAGATTTGGGTGGGGTTTTACTTCAAAGTGAGATCTATATTGCAGTGTAAAAATAAAGCAGCCAGTATTTACCCTGCACAGAAATAAAATAAGTCACCCAAATCTAATTCTCTCTGCACATGTTACATCTGCCCCCCTGCAGTGCACATGGTTTTGTCCAGCTAAAATGGATTTTGTCAGAAAGAGTGAACTAGAATAAGGCCCTATATGTGTTCAATGTAGTTTGGGTATATCCAGCTGTATGTAGTTTGGAAGCAGGGTGCCTGCTCTTAGCTGAGAAGCTGCAATGTACAGAGATAGGGAGGGAGGACCTCGCTGCCCTCTAATGCCCCTAGCCTGGCTTGCATGTTAGTTTTGCAGTGACAGCATTGGTGTTCTGTCAGAGAGGTACCTGAGGCATCAGATAGCATGTGAGAATAATTATGTCCCACATTACAGAAATGCGAGCTCTTCAGTCAAGTGCTCTGCTATGTTCATATGTTTGTAATTCCAATCATTAGGACAGAGAGAATCACTGCTGAACTCCTTTATTATGTTGCTAGCTCTCCACACACAGTACACTGATCTACACCCACTTCCAAGCATTCCCCTGGTCATAGGGACTGTCATTGAAGATTGAGGGGGAGATTCTCTGAGAATCGCGGCTCAGCTCCGCCCCCCTTCGCCGCCCATCGCAGACATAATTATCGCTTATGTTTTAACATATGCGATAATTATGGCAAAGGACAGCTCTTGCGTTAAGAGCTGTCCTTTGCGGTGAGAGTCGCCGGGTCCCATCGGGTCCCGGCGGCTCCCCCCTCCCTCCCTCACCCGGTGCTGCTGCTGCGCAGGGCTCTCCTCCTCCCTGCACCCGGAAGAGGATTTTAGTGCAGGGAGGAGGTCACAGGTTCGGGCAGCACAGCTCTGTGCTTCCCGGACACAGGTAAGGGGGGGGTCGATGCGGGGCGGCGGGGGTCTGTGCGGGGCGGCGGAAGTTCAGTGCGGGCGGCAGTGGGTTTGCTTTAGAAGCCCATAGGGGCGGTAACCCGGCGGGGGATGATTAGAGCATCCCAAAATGCAGTAAAAACCCTGATAACGGGGTTTTTACCGCATTTTTTGCTTAGAGAATCTCCCCCTGAAGCTTACACATACAAGTAAGGCAGTGTCTACAAACATAAAGCAAACATTACAGCTCCATTGGTGTACTTGTGAAAATATGAACACTACTGCCTTGTGATGAGAAGAATGGGAGTGGGTACTAATTACCCAGGCATGGGTTTGCTGGAAGCGGCTGGCACAAATTTGGGAAGATGGTGCTGCACAGTGAGTAAAAGTAAAGACTCTGGCACTGTGTTCTATAATGCACATATGCTTAATATCACTCCTCCTTGCCAGTTATAGTTTGTGCTTTTGCATACTTTTGCTAGTTCCTGTCCAGGCCTCACTGCATGGCTGTTGCTCTAACATCAATCCCCCCTCCCGCAGTTGCCGATGCCAGCATCCCACGGGGTCCTCACTGCTGCCAATATTGGTGTTGGAGGGGATCGACTAATGTGTATGGGGCTTTAGGAGAATGATATATCGTAAGTTGAACAGCATGTTTGTATACCAGATATGTTTGTGAACCACTTTGCAGCGCAGCTCTTGCAGATAAGTCAACATGTCTGGCCGTGTGTGTGTCCACATTCGTCATGTTTGGCTATACATATTGAGTGTCCAGTTGGTAAGTGCATATGCTTTCCAAATTGGTAACCTGTGCCAGCAGTATTTGCGAATAAGTTCTGTTTAGTCCAGCATCTCCTATTAGAACTTGAAGCAGTTCAATATTTTCGGTACTTGTTTCCTAGCATGGCGCCCGCGATTTTGATTGTATTGATCGGGTCGGAAAAATCGCGTCGATCGCACGACACGATTTTTACATTGGAATCAATTTAAATTGGTCCCTGAGACCCAATTTTACATTGATTTCACTGTAAAAAGCCCCCAAACCCCCCATTTTAATAACAAACCCCCCCTGATGGGTGAAATGGCCCTCCATTGTTAACGCCACCCCACTATTGACGCCAACCCGAAGGGTGGCGAGCGCAGCGAGCCCACGAGGGGCGGCGATACGCGTCCTCCGACCTTTTCATACCCCCACTATCCACGTCGGCGTGGAGTTGATTTTATAAAGTGTGGCGAGCGCAGCGAGCCACCGAGCCCGAAGTGTGGTGAGCGCAGCGAGGGGACGCGCATAACTTCACAGGTATACGCGTGCGCTCGCCACACTTTATAAAATCAACTTGTCACGGTCTCAGGTACATCACGCTGGTCACCAGGCCGGGGATTGGCTAGACCTGACACAGGGGTGCGGAGTCTTACCACGCCATAGGTGTTCACCAGTGACCCCTCCAGTTGGGATTTGGGCTTTGCTGCTATGGACATGCCGGTCGCGGTCCCCTGAGCAGGTTCCCCATGTGGCACTGGTAACCCCTTGGAAACAGGTAGCGTGGATTCAGGATTATGCGTAGTCATCTTAGCCGGGTCGTACACTGGTATGTCACGGAGCACAGTACACAAGGGTCAGACAGGAGAATAGTCAGAAGACAAGCCGAGGTCGTCCACTGGTAATCACTGGGTACGGTACACGAGTATCAGGCAGGAGAGTGGTCAGGAGGCAGGCCGAGGTCATACACAGGTAACCCACGATTCACGGTACACAGGGATTAAGCCGAAGGATAGTCAGGAAGCAAGCCGAAGTCAGTATCTGGTGATCAGGAATACAGTGAAGTACAAGGGACGCTGGAGCAGGATGTGAGCCTATACTCTGGCAGCTTCTGTCTGCCAGAGACTGCCTTTTTATAGGAAGCACAGGGAGCTAATTACTCACAGGTGCCCTAATCAATGAAGGCTGAGCATGGTCAGTTCACACTGAACTCTCCTGCAGGAGAGAGTTACCAGGTGTTGCAACTAATCAGCAGAGCTCAGATCACACAGACTTTCCTGCAGCATGGAGTGGGTCAGAAGCTGAAATCAGCATGCAGACTTTAACCACACAGAGCTGTCAGCAGCAATAGACAGAGCCAGCAGGATTTTGCACGCAGGTAACACTGAATACTACATATTGTGACATTACCCCCCCCTCTAGGGGTGGGCTCCGAACACCCCACAAGGAAATTTTCAAGGTCGTCTGCGGTGCTTCTTCTTTTTGGAAGACTGTTTGGATTTTGTTGACTGATGTGTGACCTTTGGCTCTACAAAACGGGCAGTAGATAATATTGGACGTCCCAGAAAAGGAGTGACATCATGATCCGAGCCGCACTCTGAACTTGAATCCTGGTCCATGGTTCGTGTAGAGAGTTCATGAGGATCCACCATCAACCTGGAAGAACCTACACATATAACTCCACCTCTTAAATTCAAGGAATCGGGTCTCAAAAAATTTTTGGGAGATGCTCTGGGAATTTTAGAATGTAGTCTAGCTGACTCACCACTCTGACTGACCTCAGGTGCGGCAAGGATAGACCTCTCACCAGGAGTCTTGGGTCCAAATCTTTCAACCACAGCCCTGGAAAAAGAAATTAGGTCTTTTAGTCGGGGGTCATGAGTCTCAATGAGTGTACTAACCCACTCCATGGCTTCTCCCCTGAATGACAACACTAAGTACTTGACAATGTTTGCCAAATTAACCCCGGAGAATGGATCGGAGTTCATAGCATCTAAATAATAGTCTGCTAGGGCTTGGAAATGGGAGAGATCTCCATCAAATTGGACAAACTGAGGCTCTTTAAATGAATCCAATTGAACTGGATCCTCCTGGAAAATGGACTTGGAGGACAGTTTGGGTAGAGCCGGGACTCCCAGCAACACAGGCAAATCTTCTTGAATGGCAGGCATTGGAACCTTAGAGACCATGAGGGTACTGGAGACAGGTCCGGAGGCTGCGGAGGAAGACCCGGAGACTTTGGAGGCAGGCCCGTAGGCCATGGAGACTGGCCCGGAGGCCGCGGAGATTGGCCCGGAGGCCGCGGAGACTGGCCCGGAGGCCGCGGAGACTGGCCCGGAGGCCGCGGAGACAGGCCCGGAGGCCGCGGAGACAGGCCCGGAGGCCGCGGAGACAGGCCCGGAGGCCGTGGCACATAGGTCCTCATGCCCGGAGGCAAGGGCAGATGGGTCCTCATGCCCGAAGGCAAGGGCAGATGGGTCCTCATGCCCGAAGGCAAGGGCAGATGGGTCCTCATGCCCGAAGGCAAGGGCAGATGGATCTCTACTGGGAGTGACACACTCGGAACTCCCGTCTGGAGTGGAGGACTCGGAACTTCCGTCTGGAGTGGAGGACTCGGAAACCCCATCTGGGGTGATTAACTCGGAACCCCCATCTGGGGTGATTAACTCGGAATCCCCATCTGGGGTGATTAACTGGGGACACCCTTCTTGGGTGCTTAGCTCGGAACCCCCTCCTGGGGTGACGGACTCGAAACCCCCACCTGGGGTGACGGACTCGGAACCCCCACTTGGGGTGATAAACTCGGAACCCCCACTTGGGGTGATAAACTCGGAACCCCCACTTGGGGTGATAAACTCGGAACCCCCACTTGGGGTGACGGACTCGGAACCCCCACTTGGGGTGATAAACTCGGAACCCCCACTTGGGGTGATAAACTCGGAACCCCCACTTAGGGTGATAGACTCGGAACCCCCACTTAGGGTGATAGACTCGGAACCCCCACTTGGGGTGATAGACTCGGAACCCCTACTTGGGGTGACATACAGAGCCCCTTCTTGAGGCAAAGTGCTTGGTGGCCCTACTTGGTGCACGACACTCTGAGACCCCTCTCGGAACTCAACACTGGGGAATTCCTTTTGGAGTACAGCACTTTGATGCCCTTCCTGGGACTTAACACTAGGAAGCTCCTCCTGGAGCACATTACTCGGAAGCCCCTTCTTGGGCTGGACTGCCAGGACCCCATCTTTGGGTTTGATACTCCCCTCCTGGGGCTTGTAACCATGAACCCCCTCCTGGGGCTGGATGGACAGGACCCCCACCTGGGGTTGGACTGATGGGACCCCCTCTCGGGGTGAGACTGAATGGACTCCCTCTTGAGTTTGCACCAACAGGGGCCCCTCTTGGGGTGAGGCTGGCTGGACCCTCTCATGGACTTGGACCAACAGGACCCCCTCTTGGGGCTTGCGATCATGAACACCTTCCCGAGGCTGGACCTGGGCTATACCGTTCTTCAAAGAAATTTTGGTCCTAGGACCCCAGTTGTAACCATAGGATTCCCTCTGAGTTAGAACAGAATCTACTGCTCTATTTCGGGTCCCACGTAGGGAACAATCCCCGATGAAATGATCCTGGGCTCCACAATAAAAGCATAGGCTGAGGGATCTACGCCGCTGGCGCTCCTCATCAGACAACTGGGGACGAGGATGACTCAGGTACCTGTCCTTGCAGGGCACAGATGTAGATGCCACTGGAGTGCCCGGAATGTCATCAGAGGGTTTCACAGGCACTGAACCTAGAGTGGAAGGTACCGTGCCACTAGAAGGACTGCCTAGTAAGACGGTAATCACTGAAAACACCTTAGTCAGTAGCTCCTGCAACTGCTGCATTAAAAGGTGAAGAATCTTCAATGCCTCTGACACTGGTTCCACGGATATTGGAGGAGATGAAGCGAAGTCCATCCGCTGTAACAGAGTCTGTATGCTTTGTAAGATCAGAGCTTGGTTCTGCTCTTGCTTACAGACCCTAGCAGACAGTTGCTCCCATAGCTCCTTTTTTGGGCCAGAGTATTCTGTCACGGTCTCAGGTACATCACGCTGGTCACCAGGCCGGGGATTGGCTAGACCTGACACAGGGGTGCGGAGTCTTACCACGCCATAGGTGTTCACCAGTGACCCCTCCAGTTGGGATTTGGGCTTTGCTGCTATGGACATGCCGGTCGCGGTCCCCTGAGCAGGTTCCCCATGTGGCACTGGTAACCCCTTGGAAACAGGTAGCGTGGATTCAGGATTATGCGTAGTCATCTTAGCCGGGTCGTACACTGGTATGTCACGGAGCACAGTACACAAGGGTCAGACAGGAGAATAGTCAGAAGACAAGCCGAGGTCGTCCACTGGTAATCACTGGGTACGGTACACGAGGATCAGGCAGGAGAGTGGTCAGGAGGCAGGCCGAGGTCATACACAGGTAACCCACGATTCACGGTACACAGGGATTAAGCCGAAGGATAGTCAGGAAGCAAGCCGAAGTCAGTATCTGGTGATCAGGAATACAGTGAAGTACAAGGGACGCTGGAGCAGGATGTGAGCCTATACTCTGGCAGCTTCTGTCTGCCAGAGACTGCCTTTTTATAGGAAGCACAGGGAGCTAATTACTCACAGGTGCCCTAATCAATGAAGGCTGAGCATGGTCAGTTCACACTGAACTCTCCTGCAGGAGAGAGTTACCAGGTGTTGCAACTAATCAGCAGAGCTCAGATCACACAGACTTTCCTGCAGCATGGAGTGGGTCAGAAGCTGAAATCAGCATGCAGACTTTAACCACACAGAGCTGTCAGCAGCAATAGACAGAGCCAGCAGGATTTTGCACGCAGGTAACACTGAATACTACATATTGTGACACAACTCCATGCCGACTTGGATAGTGGGGGTATGAAATGGTTGGAGGACGCGTACTGCTGTCAATAGTGGGGTGGCGTTAACAATGGGGGGGGGCATTAACCATACTTTATAACCATATACAATGAGAAATTGGCCATATTGGCCCATTTCCCATTGTTCTCTATGTAAAATCGCGTTGATCGCGTCGATCGCATCGCGGGCCATTATAATGGCCTGCGACCGACGTGACCAATGCGATTTTAACTTTAAAAATCATTTAACATTATTCTCTATGGGAAAATCGCGTTTATCGCGTCGGTCACATTGCGGGCCATTATAATTGCCCGCGATGGACGCGATCAACGCAATTTTCTGTTTTACCAGCAAATAAACTGGTGATTGACAGAAAATTGGGTCCATCGCGTCGATCGCATGCCTTAAGTACCTTAAACTTAAGGCAAGCGATCAACCTGACGGGCGTGGTGCTAGGAAACAAGTACCAATTTTTCAACCTAGGAGTCTCCACTATCTTTACATGCTAAATCATAGTCTAATTCAGTGGTTCCCATACTGTGTGCCGTGGCTCCCTGGGGTGCCTTGGGACACTTGCAGTGGTGCCTTGGATTGGTGTTCCAGGAACAATTCAAATTATTTATGATCAATGTAAAAGGTAAAAACATTGCTGGTGGCTGCTAATTATGAAATATGTGGACAAAAAGAAGCTAATCCTGTCCCTCAGCCATAATTATACCTATGTATGACATATAAAACTATTTACTTATTAATGTAAAAATACTGAAATAAAACACATTGGCTTCAATAGGGACTGTAAAATCTCAACATTTTTATTTGTGACTTTAGATGTAGCAAAAAAAAAAAGATGAAAAACAAATTGCCATTTCTCCGTTACAGTAACAAAATAAAATGGCAAGTAGCCGTGGGGCTGTAAAGCGTAAAATAAGGACCAGAAAATACTCTAAACTCTTGCCAAGGAACCATCAGTAGAGAGGAAAAACAACCTAAAAATAGGTGTCAGTACCATGAATTAATCCTATACTTGTTCACCGTGAATCATTAACCGCAAGATGTTAAATTGTGGATTTCAAAACCAACTGCACAGATTTACTTCCCTCAGACCTTGCAGAAAGTAAGTGGTTAACAGTCACCTGCCAGTCAGACCAGGAAGGGTTTCTGATTCATAGTGTGTCACAGCTGGCAGTGCCGCATCTCTTACTTCAATATTATTACAGTTCTGCTGCAATTCATAACATAAAGTCTATAAAGAAATATCAGCATTTAGCATATATATGCCTTTTAAAAAATATATGGGCCTATTCAATTGCTGGTTTCCTGCGACTAATAGTAGGAAACTTCATGTGTGTTATTAATTTATTTCCCATAGAAAGCAATGAGGTGTATTCAATGACTTTTGCGAGCTGTGAGAGCAAGCAGTGCTGACGGGTGTGGTATAGGGGTCCGACAGTCGGATCCCGACAGTCATTATCCTGACGTCGGGATCCCAACTGGCCAGACCCAGACAGCATGGCGAGCGCAATAAAGCCCCTTGCGGGCACGGTGGCTCGCTACACGAGCGACCTATTCTATTCTCCCTCTATGGGGGTCGTGGACCCCCACGAGGGAAAATAGCCGAAGGACGTCGGGAACCCGGCTGTCGGTGTTTTGACAGTCGGGATCCCAACGTCGGGTGAATGCCTGTCAGGTTCCCGTGCTGACTCCAGGGTCAGTATTCAACATGCCGTTTCCCCCTCTCTAGGTTTTTGTAAAGACGGGAAAATAAAACAGCGAGGTTCGTGGCTAAATGCAGCGGGCTCCCTGCATTAGCCGCGAACCTCACTGTTTGGGGGAATCCTCACTGCCCTCTGATAGTGAGGATTCCCCCGGAACGTACAATAGGGTGAGCGGCAATGTGTAGGTGCAAAAAGACTCAAATCGCTGCATATTTCTTTATTTAACTTGCAATGAATTGCTATCACCTGACTCTACTTAGTTATAGATGAATTCAGACTCAATGTGTTTCAAGCATAACTGTGCTCATATTGTAACCTTCATCCACTAATGCTGCTTTCACACCGCAAAACTTGCTTAGACCCGGTATTTAAAATGTTTCTTAAAACTGGTCAAAGCAGGTTATGCCCCTGTCAGACCGCACATACTACCTCTTATTATACCGGGTCTATGCAGGGTCGGTATATATTTATGGAATGTTCTATCCAATCAGTACAGATGTTTTGTTGGTAGTGTATATACCACCTACTTTTTTATTTAAAGCCTAAATAGAAGCTGCTGAATTTATTTCTACCTCTCCGGACCTACCGGTGATTTGCACTGGTGACTTTAATAAAAAAAATTGGACATTTAGATGGATAGATGAAGCAGATAGCCGGTTGGAACGAAGAGGGGGACTGGGGGATTTCATTGCTTTGTACAGGGCCGGTGCAAGGCACCGGAGCACCCCATGCGAGTCGGGGTGGGGGCGCCCCGGTGCCGGGGGGGGTTGGGTGATACCTGTGTAAAAAACTTGTGTCCTCGGCGTCCCTGTAGTGCTGGTGCGTGCAGGGGTTTCCGTGCCGCCAGGGGAACCTGCGGCGCTGTTATTGTGTATAAGCTGGCCGCGGCCGGCGGGTCCCTACAGTGAATAGAAAATAACTAGCGCTTCCCGCGCCGCCGCGCGCATAGCGCTAGTTATTTTCTATTCACTGTAGGGACCCCGCCGGCCACGGCCATCTTATACACAATAACAGCACCGCAAGTTTTTTTACACAGGTACCACAGTTCGCTAACCCTCCATGCTGGGGGTGAGGGGCGAACTGCTGCCCTCCAGGTGCCGGCGCCCTAGGCAAATGCCTAGAGCTGCCTAGTGGTGGCGCCAGCCCTGGCTTTGTACAGAACTTAGGATGGGTGGACATATGGAGGGAAAGAAACCCAAATGATAAGCAGTTCCAGTGGCGTAACTATAAATTTTGCTCCCCCCTGCCAAAAAATTTGTGGCGCCCCAGACTCCTCTCCAGTGTGTTTCCCCAGCTTCTGACGTAATGACGTCACACGCATAACGGAGAAGCTGAAGCAGGATAGAGGCAGAGAGACCAGCAGACACTGCTGCATCCCTTGGCTCTGACACATCCCAGGCTGCCCTAGCACACCCATCCGCCTGCCCATCCTGTACACAGTAGCCAATAGCCGGCTCTGTATACAGTCAATTGAATCAGTGGATAGATTTGTCATCTCTGCCATGGCCGCACCCGCGCTGCAGCTGACTTGTCTCCGGTGCTCAGCCAGAGGGCAGCTGCAGGCAGCATCATATCAGTGCGTCGAGCGGGTGCCGGCGCCCACACAGACCCCACTGTGGCTTTCTCCCCCAAGCGGCAGCTGGGGCTGCCTTACAGTAGTTACGCCACTGAGCAGTTCTCATGCTTCTCGACTTCATACCGCTCATTTTCGAGGATTGATTTGAAAAAAGTTCATTCCTAGAGTGTCCAATATAGAATATAGGTCTAGAGGGATATCTGACCACTCGCCAGTAGTGTTGGATCTAGAGGATGGTAATGGTAAAATGGAATACATGTAAAGTAATACGCGTCCCCTCACCACTCTTCGGGCTCGCCACACTATATAAAATCAACTCCACGCCGATGTGGATAGTTGGGGTATGAAAAAGTCAGAGGACGCATACCGCAGCCCCTCGCGGGCTCTTTACGCTCGCCACACTTCGGATTTGCGTTGATAGTGGGGGTGGTGTTGGGGGTGCTTTTAACATAGTAAGCACCCATTACGGTGCTTATACAATTAATTATCTTATAGGGGGCACATTTAACATTGAAAACACCCATTAGGGTGCTTATACAATTTTAAATCGCGTACCATTGTATATGGCATACAATGGCCTACAATGCGATGGTATACAATTTAAAATTGTATAACATCGGCTGCCATCGCGTAACATCGCATTGTCCACTGTCTTCCAGTCTGTTTGCTATATTGATTGAGCCACTGGCCTGTGTTTTACGCGATCATCCGGGAATAAACGGATTTAGAATTGGCAGGAAATCAGATGTGGTGGCATTATATGCCGACGATCTCTTAATTTTCCTGGCTGATGGTGTGGGATCCGTTCCAGTGGTGCTGGGAGAGATAGAAAAATTTGTTAACCACTCAGAATTCAGGGTAAACTGGGGGAAATCAAGTATCCTTTTGGTTGGAACCTCAGACTCTGGCTGGTCCTCAGATAGATGTACCTCTCAAATACGTGAAAACGTTTAAGTATTTGGGAATATGGATCTCTCGGGACCCTAAGGAATATATAAAACTGAACTTAGAGCCACTATTGTCTTACTTAAGTGTTAAGAAAAAACAATGGGGTAGATTGCCACTAACTACAATAGGCAGAGTAAACCTTTTAAAAATGGTAATTCTGCCAAAATGTCTTTATGTGCTACAGCAAGCACCTTGCCATATGAAAAATTCCTTTTTAAGAAAAATAAACAGTATTTTTTCTTCTTTTATATGGAAAAATGCACATCCTAGAATCAAACTAGAGACTTTGATGAGGAAAAAAGAGAAGGGTGGAATGTCCATACCAGACCTTAAACTGTACTATCTATCTGGGCAAATAACATCACTGGTGGGGTGGATGGATGGAGCAGTAGATAATGAATGGACAAAGGAATTAATATTGCAGAATGGAGGTGGTAATACACCTTTACAAAAATTAGTAAAGGGGCAAGTGCTAAAACGAGATCCCCCATTGGTTACACAGGTGGCGAAAATTTGGAGGGAATCTAACAAAATAATGGATTTCCAAGCAATAGAGGTAGACTGTCCGTTAAGTGACGTAAAGGGTTTAAGGTAGTTAAAAGACCTCCAGGTAGCGGAGGTATGGGGCCCACATAGGATTGTATCACTAAGTCAACTGTATAGGGTAGGAGAACAAAAATCTTTTAATCAATTACAAGAAGAATATTTATTACCACCATCTTACTTCTTCAGATATGTTCAGCTGAGAAATGCATTAAGTACACAATTCAAGGGATCATTCCCAGAAGAAGAAGATATTAACAGAAGGTAATAAATTTACAAAGGTGTCAAAAATGTACAATCTTTTATTACGGGCGAAAAACAAAGAATGATTAGAAAATTTAAAGGAGAAATGGGAAAGTGATATAGGGCAGATTGATATAGAAGAGTGGAACACCGCTGTTGCATCGGTGTACAAAGTAACGAACTCTAGCAGAGTACAACAAATATAACTGTACTTGCTACACAGATCATATATCACTATGGGGAATCTGGTGAAATTTGGGGGGAAAACATCAGATAAATGCCCAAAATGTAACAAGGCACCAGGCACATGTTACCATCTGTCTTGGGAGTGTCAGGAAGTACAAGGGTTTTGAGATAAGGTTAAATCAACCCTGGTAAATTTGGGGATTGAGGAGGTGATCCTTACACCAAAATGTTGCTTACTAAATATAATGGGAGATGGAATAAGGAACAGAGATGATAACGTATTCATTGCCAATATGTGCGCTTTAGCAAAGGTTATGATAGCCAGAACATGGATGGCAAAAAAGGCCCCAGACTTTGAAGGATGGAGAGCACTGGTGGGCTATACGGTACAACACGAAAAACACATTCATATTCACAGGAACACGTTAAGGAAATTTAATAAAATATGGCAAAAATGGTTAAAAAAGTAAATATTTTAGGGGAAGAAGGTGCATAAAGTGTTGATGATCTAGATAAATTCATGGAATAAAGACGAAATAGACACACAGAAAAATGTAGTGATTATACACAAGCAGAATACATGTAAAGATCATCTGTACATTTATTACATTTATTAAATAGTATAAAAAAAAGGGGGGGGGGGGAGTGTATATAAAGAAATGGTCTCGTGTAGAAACAGTAGCTCTCCAGGCCTATCAAAGAAACTAATACAGATATGTAGAGACGGGATGCGGTCATTTGGTCTACTGCATTATGGTCGACAGTCATTAGGTCGAATCCATTAGGTCGACATGCTAAAAGGTCGACATGACTCTAGGTCGACATGGGAAAAGGTCGACATGATTCTAATTCGAAAGGTCATTAGTTCGACAGGTCATTAGTTCGACAAGGTCATTAGTTCGACATTGTCTATGTCGACATTCACAAGGTCGACATGGAGTTTTTCACTGTTTTTTGAGCCAACATGTGCCGACCGGCGGTATTTCATGCCCTACCATCCACTAGGGCGTGGTGGGAGAATAAAATAGTGTGCCGAGCGTAGCGAGGCACCGTGCCCGACGCATAGCGAGCGCAGCGAGCGATGCGAGGGGATGCAGTGCACTTTAAACTGTGTCCATGTCGACTGTGTTGACATTCAGGTAAAAAAACAGTGAAAAACCCCATGTCGACCTTGTGAATGTCGACATAGACAATGTCGAACTAATGACCTTGTCGAACTAATGACCTGTCGAACTAATGACCTTTCGACCTAGAATCATGTCGACCTTTTCCCATGTCGACCTAGAGTCATGTCGACCTTTTAGCATGTCGACCTAATGGATTCGACCTAATGACTTTCGACCATAATGCAATAGACCAAATGATCCCAACCCGTAGAGACGGGGTTATGAGATAGTATTTATAGACTATAGCATTACGAATCCCATGTGCGTATTTATAAGGCAATGAAGAATAGTTAAAACAAAGGAGCAATGATGTAGTGTACTGTAAATAACGTAAGTAAAGAGATAAGATGTATTATCAGGGCGAACGATCTATGATTATATGTGGGAGAGAAGTGAAGATGGGCGATTGGAAAACACTAGGTTTTTTAATCTGTTGAGAATAAATTTAATAGTATGGGCAGTACTGGACGGACTTCTTTTTTTTTGTGTGTAAACGTTTATGTATACATTCCCAATGGATAAGTATTTCATTATGTAATAGCATCTGGGATGTATTTAATTACCCATGGAAATGTATGTCTTTTGTATCGTAGTTGTTTTTTTAAATAATAAAAAAAATAAAAATAAAACGGGTCAAAGCAAGTTATGCCCCATCCAGACCGCACATATTAACCGGTATTATACCGGATCTAAGCAGGTTTTGTGATGTGAAAGCACACTACATTTGACGGGGCCACTGATCGGCAATGAGGCTGTAGTATTACCTGAGGTTGCCCCGGGAACATGGCGGAGTCCGGCGGAGGGGAGTACGTCTCGCTCGTGCAGAGCAGATGAGGAAACCCCGGGGACGTGGGAGGCCGTTCAATGACAGGCAGTAGGGGAAATGCAAGGCAGGCCCCGGGTGGAGCTGGCTAGTGGCGGTGACACTACGAGAGTCCGGGGGATCCAGCAGACAGAAAGGGGTGTGGAGCGGCCGGCGGGCTCCGGCACACTTATACCCCTTTCACATCACCACTGAGGTCCCGCTCTGTGCATATCTAATTAGCTGGACCCAGTGCAGTAAATATTTAATGAGCGGGCCCTGCTCCCTGCATATGGAATTAGTGGGACCCGCTCATTCCATATACAGGGGGCGGGGACCCACTCATTAAATATTCACTGCTCTGGGTCCCACTCATTAGATATGCACAGATCAGGGCCAGCTCAGTGCTCACTCCTGCCAGGGTCCTAAATACCATTTCAGACCCATTCAGACTGCAAAAAAAAACGGTCTGAAATGGGTAGGACCCTGCTTTCTTACCGATCTTGAAATACAATTTTTTTTTTAAATGGTAAATTCACTCCGGAACTTTCAGACCGCACATATTATCGTTTTAAAATGATAAAAAACTGCACTATAACGGGGATTAAGTGCGGTCTGAAAGGGGCATTATTAATTACCACTGGCTCTTACCATACATATTGCATCTGTTTATCCCGGGGTGGAGGGGATAATACATGTATTATTTTTTAGCTGTGTCTTATATATAAATATGTTCTCTTCTTTTTTTAGAACTGAATTTGTTGGGGGTAGCCATAGGCAAATGCAGGGGGGGGGGGGGGGTTGGCAGGGGTGGTTCCGGTAAATGCTGCAATTCAGGGCTCTTCGGGGGGGTGGTGGATTTAAATTATGTGATTTTCATAATGTTAGTCCTGCCCATAGATCTGTGAATAGTATTTGACTGGCAGAGGGAGGGGGTGTGGAGGCTGATACAGGGGGCCCCGCTAATGCGGGAGTCTTGTCTATCCTTCCAGGTGTGTGTGTGGATAAGAGTCTTCAATCAGTGAAATGGAACTGAGAGTAGCTACCAGGAAGAAGAGACAGGTGCCTTATCATGAAGTGGAAAAATGTGTGCTTAGAAGTGCAGTACTGATTCTATTATGTTTGTGTATTTCTTTATTATGGGATGTTTAACATTTTCCTTACCACTTAATATTATTTAAATGTTTGATGCAGTCTGTACTATAGACCATCTAAAGTGGTAAATATTAATAACGTATTCCATGCAGTAGAGGTTAATCAGTAAGGATCTCAAAAGCAATTTTTTTCTCTAATGGGCAAAGCTATGTTGCACTGCAGGTTGGGCAAATTTACCATGTGCAGAGAGAGTTAGATTTAGGCGAAGTATATTGTTCC
This sequence comes from Crinia signifera, assembly GCF_055691185.1. Classification (NCBI taxonomy): domain Eukaryota; kingdom Metazoa; phylum Chordata; class Amphibia; order Anura; family Myobatrachidae; genus Crinia; species Crinia signifera. The sequence continues at coordinate 211,477,158 of NC_139222.1, read as the reverse complement.
GGTGCAGGGTGAAGAATGGCTTCTTTATTTTTACACTACAATTTAGATTTCATTTTGAACAGACCTCATCCAAATCTAACTCTTTCTGCACATGTTACATTTGCCCCACCTGCAGTGCACATGGTTTTGCCCATAAGAGAAACATTTTGCTTTTCAAATCTTTACTAAATAACCCCCAGGGGTAATTTTATTTAGATGGGAGTTCTATTGAAGATGGGATGTTGCCAACGGAAACCATTCAGATGCTATATTCTGTCTTCTAGAAAGAAGTAGAAACTGGCAACATCCCATCTTCCAAAATACTCCCATCTTACTAAATTTACCCCCCGTACCCAGTGTATAAATAAAAACAATGTTTATGCTTATGTCTACGGTCATTACTGTGTTCTTCTACCGCTCCCCCCAGACTCCCGCTCTTGCTCCAGTGTTCCACAGAGTGGGAAATTGTAAACTGCATTTGGAACCCCCCCTCTAGAAATCCTGCTAGAAAATAGTATTACTTTTAGTCATTGCAATAAGAATGTTGATAGAAATGTTGCAGAATATGAGTTGAATATTGAGTAAAAAAAATGAGTCACAGCTGTATCACAGCACCTTGAATCCCCATTCACACTGTAGGCTTCCCTCTGCCACACTTGGAGATGACATCGGTGATCCATATGCTTTTAGCTTGACTTGAGTCACTCATTTACACCACAGGCTACTTGGGTCTTTCTACATGCCACGTTAACAATATAGTCAACGTTGGCAAGGCAGCACAGACGATCATGGGGGGGTTCTTAACCATACATGGTCTTAGTATACACTGGTATATATTGGTCTTAAAATATACTGAATAGTGTCTGTAATACAGTATAATAATTAATACAATATCAAATAATATTTGTTAAATATACCCAGGAAACAGCCATTTGCAGGAGTACCCACAAATGCTAAGTTTTATATATGGGGGACCACACCCCTTTCAATCACACAAGCAGCCCCCATGGGTGCTGCTTAATTGCCAAATATACCAAACTCAGGAATGCTTTGCTAGTGTATAACTGAGTACATAGAGGAAACATGAGTATAGTAATAGACTCATTTCATAAAAGGAATGCCATTGTCTGGCAGAAGAACGACAGGAGAATCCAGGTGGCTAGAATCCCAACAGATCCCAATAGTTTTTTCACCTTACCCCTAATCTTACCTCTAACCCTACCACCCTCAAGCCCAACCCTAAGCGTTCCATCCACAAGTCTAACACTACCCCCCCTGCATCTGAACCCTAATCTCACACAGCCTAATTCTAACACTCCTCCTGGTGCCTAACGCTAACCCCCAACCCTTAATATCACTTTATCCGTCTGGAAGAAGTTTAACCACAATTTTGACCACATTCCATTGCACCAACTGCAAAAGCCACTTCTGTCCGTCTGATATTTTTCTGCAATAGCACGTAGGAATCATATTACAATTAGAGGTAATCATTATGTGGACATTTAGAATGTTGACATGAACAGAATGTTGACATACAGCATGTCAACATACAAACTGTTGACATTGACATAATGTCAACTAAGAATATCTACAGCCATAATGTGAACATAGGATTGTAGGGTTAGGTTTCAATTAAAGAAATGTGCAGACCTTCGTGTTTAGGTTTTGTTTTGTTTTTTGTTTTTTTAGCAAAACTAACCTGGATTCAACTTTGGATTTTTTTAAATTTTTCAAAAATAGCTAAAATCATGCATTGTTTTTGTCCTATACTATTATTAACATCAATAATATTAATTTGAAGGCATTTCCAGACATTTCTGTCACTCCAGCAGCCTTAAAATAGCACCTACAACATGTATGTGATCCTACAATAGGGGAGGACCCAAAAATGGGACTTCAGCTTGGAATCTCAAGAGAACTTATCCGGGACTCGGTTCTCCTTGGAGCCCCTAAATTCAAAACAGCATATTTGTAGTTTCAAATAATGTTAGGGATAGGCTTAGGCTGCAATTAAAGATTAGTTTAACTTGAGGTGAGAGTCGGGCTGCATATAGAGTTAAGGTGACGATTAAAGTTGGGTTGTTGACTGTTGGCATTCAAAATGTTGATATTATAAGTACTTATAAAGTAACAAACCTTATTGTATAAAGTAGATGCATTCCTCAGAGATAAACATTTGACCATGGATAATACAGTAAGTGATCCGTGCCATAACCACACATCTAGCTTACATTGCTTCAGGTAAAATCATGCATGCATTTTTTCTTTTGTAAAATCCTACATTGTGCGTCTCCCAAATCTAAGGCAAAAAAGTTTGGAGCTTTTTTTTTTTACCAAGAATCCGCCTATGTGAAAATTCTGTAAACTAACCTTAAAATCATGTTGAAATCCTGCATATAATGACGTAAGCAGTAGACACCATAGCTAATAGTATCACAGCGGCGTGGCATAAAGATGACTCCATGATAAAGTGGCATCTGGATGAGCAAATAAACATCTGCTGTAGTGCAATGCATCCCGAATGTGACTGAGTCCAAATAAGCCACAGTCCAATCTTTTATAGTGCATTGTGCTTTGTCTTATTGTCCTTACTGTATATCTTAAGATGACTTTATGAGAGAGCTAGGTAAAGGTGTGTACTATTATATAGTGGCCAAGGATACCTTTCTTAAGATCCATTCATAACAGCAAAACAACATGGCAATTGTTCTCTTCTATGCCATGGTTCTTTAGGCCGCTAATCTTACCATCCTTCCTTTTTTATCCATAAACTTTGGTATTCTGCAGGTCTCTGCGCTCAAGTGCTTACAAGAACATTTTTATTTTGGACAGCGTGATTGCTTGGCTGTGCAGTGCAAATCTCCTCAGGCCTGTTTTTTTGTCAGAGGTTCTAAGAGAGCGGGACGGGGATTATTAAGAGGGGAGAGGGAGAGGACAGGTTGCCATCAGTGTACCTGCTCACAGCGAACAAAGAAGCTACACATTCACCTGTCCCTTCATACTGATCTCTCTCCCTCTTTCTCTCTCCTTCAAAGAGACTGATAACTGTGAAGGGGAAGAAAAAATAGGAACATAATTAAAGGGTTACTTTCTTGTTTTAAATCCAGCATTCGATGTCTGATTGACTCTGTGGGTTTCACCCCATTGAGGTCAGAGCAAAGAACTATCTGATTTCACCTGCTGCAGGTGCACGGTGAGAGATTTAACCCTTACCTGCTCTACATATATCTGAATGTAATATATTTACCTTATACAAGTTACTTCCAATTGACTGCAATTAGGCCTCTAGTTACACTAAATAAATGCCCATAGTAACACCGACCTAATGATAGGCAACACTATACATAGCTTATAGGAAAGTAAGGATAGCAAGTGCTACTGTCCTATAGTGTTATGAAGTATAAACGTAGAATCTGACAGCAGATAAGAACTACTGTACTTTGCCTCTCTATTCAGCCCATGTACATACCTACACATAAGAGTTACTTTTTGAGCGGATCAAAATAACCTACCAGTGTATTTTGGAGTTGTAGGAGGAAACCAGGAGTACCCACAGAAAACCCACGCAAGCACAGGGAGAATATACAAACTCCACAGTTAAGGCCATGGGGGAATCGAACCCATGCCCTCAGTGCTGTGAGGAAGTAATGCTAACCATTACACCATCCATGCTGCCAAATGTATAGATCAAGTGGGAAAAGAAATAAGAAAGAGAAAAGCAGCTTTATGGAAAGAGAACATTATTTATTCAGTGTAATTTAACCTTTGAGTGCCAAGTGAATTTGTCAAAATAGGTGTAAAAATTACCAAGAAAACCTTTTTATTCATCATAATGATCTGAAGCTACTTCTTATTTGTTTACCACCCTCTAGAAGATAGTAGACAGGATGTGATTGGTTACCCATAGCAACATGACCTGTGAAGTGTATTTCACATCGAAGTAAATTTCACCCATAATCTTTTTTTTACACAATATTTTTTCGCTCTCCTTGAAGGTTGCCTCATAATAGTTGATGGATATACAGTATATGTCTGCAAAAACCTTTACAGAGTAAAAAAAAGTATTTTTTAATTGATTTAGATTTGTTGTAAGCTTGTAGCCAGCCTGAGATGGTGATAACAGAACAGGTGTTGTGGTTCTACATGATACTTGTTAAATAGATTTCGAAACTATCACCAGCAAACTAACCCGCCATCCAGTGTCTGATTAACCAATAGGCTGATTAGACTGCAGCCTAGGGCTTCAGGACTGGGGGGAATGGGAGGGGGGGGGGGGGGGGGATTGCAGGTGACGATGATTTTGATGATCGAAAATGATTTCTCTGGTGTCACATCTACGAGCGCCATGTGCAGAAAGTGGGCGAGCAGCTGACATGCACTGATGTGTCACCGGCAGGGGCGTAGCAAGGGTGGAGTCGGCGGAGCACGAGCTCAAGGCGCCGAAAGATCACAGGGCACCGGAGCCGTGCACTGCAAATTCTGCCGCTGGCTGCCCCGCCCTGCTCGCCCGCTCCCCGCTGTGCCTGGCTGGAGTCCACCGCTATTTTCAATTCAAGTCTCCCGTTGGACCACCAGCGACTATGCTCATGCGCAGACCCCCACCATTGGGAACGGGGCCGAATATGGACCTGTGCAAACAGCTCTGAATTGGCCCCTAACTTTAAAAGGCCTGAAGCCTCTGAGTGAACTCTAAGGAGTAATCTACTAAAGTGTGAGTTTTTAGAAGTGAGAGATATGCTCTTTGACCAGTTAGATTTTACTTGTCATTTATTTAGCACCTTCTAGAGCAGGCATGTCCAAACTATGGCCCTCCAGCTGTTTTGATACTACAATTCCCAGCATGCCTTGTCCCAGTTTTGCTATTAGGGAATGCTAAAACTATTGGCAAGGCATGTTGGGATGTGTAGTTTCACAACAGCTGGAGGGCCACGTTTTGGACATGCCTGTTCTAGAGGATAATAGCTAGAACCCAATTGGTTGCTATAGGTAACATCTCTCACTTCTAAAAACTCACACTTTAATAAATTTACCTCTAAACGGTCATACACATGGGGCGATTCTATCCCCATTTCTAAGTGATCTGACCAGATCGCTTACAAATGAAGCAGGGATAACTCAGTGTGTACGGCCCAGAGCGACGGTGTTGCGTGGGTGCATCGCTTGTGTGCCGCAATGTGTGCTGAGCGATCTGTGCATAGCACGTCACTCAGCGTGGAGGTAACGTTGCCCTGTGTGTATGAGGCTTTATTCTGTATAACACCTAAAAAGAGCAGCCTATGAATCATTGGTTTAAACATGTGTATGAATGGGTTATGCGCAGAATTATTTTTTACACTATATTTTTAAAAACCCTCAAATTATACAAAGACATTTAAAAGTAATATATGGAATCAACAGGCCGAATGGTTAATTACAATGTGCATAGATTTCACGATGTACTAGATAGCTGAATATGATTTAATATGGAGCCTGTACTGCTGGTATCAGTCCCCAATGTAACAGGCCAGTATTGCATGTTGACCTCAGGGCATTTGGCAGGTACTCACAAACCTTGTGACGTAGGTGGGAAGAGGCACATTTTGCAGTCAGCATGGCCTTCCCAGGGTGCCAGAGGTGAACTGTAGTGTTTAAAGTTTACCTAAAGATAAATAGAAAGTGTCAACAGGGACTCTACCCAAATCTGATGGGAGATGGCTACTGCAAACACTCAATCAGACACATAAATCAAATCTGCTCAGAGACGGCTTAACCCCTTCCATCCCTAGTAGCTGCATGGTTAGCTAACAAAAAAACACACAGCTCTTTTAAAATATGGTCTTAAAAATGACAAGTAGTGCTTTGTAATTAAAGTAATATTTAAGATTAATTGTAAGTTAAAACAAAGTGTTAATTTTACAGAATATTTCAACAAAGTCGGCGTACACAAACAGCTTTAATTATATATCCTGTTTTAGTACAGGTGCACTAGTGTCAGTCACTATTACCAGTTCTTTGGTAATTATCCAATCTCAGTCCATCTGGGATCAGTGAAATTCACCAGGTCCTTCGTTATAAATGGGAACGCTGCTCCCCTCTTTAAACTCCCGGGGTCGCTCGGGCACAAAGTATAGATTATAATAAAAATGGAAAAGGGGGCGCTTCATAGTGTAATACCGTCTTTATTCACACACATAAAACAGGTAATAGTCATAGCTTTAAATAATCAAGACTAGTATCAAGTAGGGTGGCCAATCCCGGGATCGGGATCGGCGGGGTCCCTGGATTTGGCCCCAAAATGTCAGGGATTTCAATCCTGGGATTGGAGTATCCAATCCTGGGTTTTTGGGATTAGACTGACGCTGCCCGGCTGTCCCCGACCCGGCGTGCGGCCTGTGCAGCGTGATCAGGCCATAGCACTCACCACCAGCGTCGGAACCCGCTCGCCGCCGGGTCTCCCCCAGCCGCCTGCCTCCTCGCCGATGCCGCCTGCTTCCCCCGCTCCCCAAAAGTAAGTGTGTGGCCCGGAACCTGCTCACTGCCAAGCCACCCCCAGCCGCACATCTCATACCCGCCGCCTGTCTCCACACCGCTGCCACTTGCCCACCTCCCCAAAAGTCAGTCAGTGTACGGCAAAGGGGCAATTTTCATTTAGGCATGCCAATCCCGGGAATCCCGGGATTGATCATTTTTCAATCCCGATTCCCGTCAAGTCATCCCACTGTCTCGGCTAAAACCACATGGTTTGATTATATATTCATCCAGCACAGCTGCATACAGATCTCACTGGGAGAGAGCACTCGTCACCGCGCCATTAGCTTTCACTGCACGCCAGGACTCCGGCTCTCCTGGTTAAAGCAGCGATCTCTGGGACTCCAACAAAGTCACACTGGCCACAACCATACGCATTGCATCATATGCATAGGCGTGCGCACAGGGGGTGCCGGGGGTGCACAGGCACCTCCTAATGACCCCCCGCACGATTGCTGACTTCCATTTTTTTTTTTTTAAACTAAAGTTCGCCGCGGACGTTGCGTGGTGGGGGGATGTTTGGGATGCTGTGTGCCGGGCGGGGGAACGGATCTCTGCTGTGGATCCGTGGCACTGCTCCCCAGACCCCGAGCACAGTCTCAGCCGCCGGCGCAGTGCGGGGCTGTGATGCCTGACTTTAATGGTGTCTGCGACTGTGCAGCCTGCACTGCGCAGGCTGCAGGAAAGAGACCAGAGCCCAGCAGAGCCTGCAAAGCAGGGAGGCGCTGGGCTGGAAAGGTACCCTCCCTGCTGCATGGCTCTGCTGATGTCTTCACTCTTCAGTGATGTATGGAGCTACCGGCTGCCGCTGCGCCTGGCTGTCACAGTGACAGTGTATGACTGACAACGGCCGGCGCCGGCAGCGGAGGGGTACATGTAGAGGCCTCAGAACAGGGGCAGCTCAGCCCCACGCCCCACCCCCAAACATGACAGACCGGCACCACTGCAAAAGAGGAGTGATGTGCGGACAGGTGAAAGACCGCAATCTCATCCTCCGCAGCCATGTTCACAAATATTATGTATAGCGCCGTCTTCTGTGCTACAGCGGTGCTTGCTCTGCTGCAACGCTGTTGGGGTATCCTAGGTTGAAGGTTCCCCCTGCCCCATCGGAGCAAGGCCGTCCCTGGGACTCTCTCTGCCTCCTCCTTCAATGGTGATGCCCCCTCCCTGCTCTGGTGCCGCCTCCATCCCAGTGACGCTGCCCGACAGCCTGCCTTTACTGTCTACATCAAGGCATGGATCAATTTTGGGTACTACTACAGAACACAGCCAAATTGTGACCCAGGATCAGGCAAGTTGGAAGGGGAGGGGTTAAAAGTAAGTATAAGGGGGAAAGTTATGGGGATGGGGGGATATTTGCTATTATGGGAGTTAAACTTTTTTTTATAGTGAGGGTGGTAATGATTGATTAAATTATGTTAATTAACTTCATATTTGAGAGAAAGCTGACCTATGGTGGAGATGCTGGCAGTCAGAATACCAGCACGGCTATCCTACAGGAGGGAATCCTGACAGTTTTGGTGCACTTACCTTTACCCCATACTTGCCTACCTGACCCTCTCCATGAGGGAGAAAATGCTCTGTTTCTGGACTTCCCTGGTAATGTATGATTGCCATCACCTGTGGGGAGCTAGGTAAAGGTGTTTCACCACATGTGATGGCAATCATACATTACCAGGGAAGTCCAGCAACAGAGCACTGTGTCCTCCTGGAGAGGGGAATGCTGGGAGGTATGGATAATGTATGATTGCCAGCACCTGTGGGGAGCTAGGTAACTGATAAGAAAGGTATCACCACAGGTGCTGGCAATCATACATTACCAGGGAAGCACAGAAATGTTCTCCCGCATGGAGAGGGTCAGGTAGGCAAGTATGCTTTACCCTGCCCCCTCCTCCCCCCCCCGCAACCCTAATCCTCCCTTCCGCCCCTCAGCCTAACCCCAATGCAGCCTAACCCCAAGTACCCCCTTTGTGCCTAAACATTATACTCCCCCATTTCCCAGTGTAAATGTGCAAAATGTGATATTTGGCTCATACTACAAAGCTTTGAAATGGCAACCCATTGTGCCTGGTGGTTTACTTCTGCAGAGTGCCACCGTAGAAATCCTAGTTTCAGCCCTTGATTATGGTGTGCTTTATATTGTGTAATGGGCATTACGGTGTGCTGCATACTGTGTAAGGGTCATCATGATGTGTGGCATAATGTTTAATGGGCATTACTGTGTTATTGGTACTTTTATATGGCAACACCCCTGCTCTATAAAGCCACGCTCCTACATTTTTGCTGCGCGCCTTCGGCGCGCACTTTCCCTGTGTTGTCTGTGGTGGTGGGGCAGTTATCAATGCTCTTTCTGGCACAGGGCACCAAAATGGCTAATTACGACACTGGTGCTGTGTATTATGAATAATGCCCAGTAGGCGGTAATGGAAACGCCCAGTAGGCGGTGATGGACACGCCCCTCCAATGGTGCACCCCCTAATAAAATGGGCTGCGCACGCCTATGATCATATGACTATGTCAATGAATTATATTTGTATATAATTATACTTCACTGGATAGCGGCACTCATAAATAAACCAAATCTTAGACAGAAATATCTTCAATGTTTTGAAGCGATTTAATAAGCTTCTTCTTCAGGACACCAAAAAGAATCTTAAATTGCTGCAAAATGTTGTAGTCATTTCTGTCTAAGATTTGGTTTATTTCTAAATGCCGCCATCGAGTGAAGTATATTGCTGGCCTCCATGCCAGGAGGACCTAGGAAGGCACCAGGCAAGCTGCTCCTGTAAGGCGCACTCTCCCATCTTGTTGCTGTATATAATTATGTGTATATTATATTTATGTATATACAGTATGCACTGTATATATTTTTATACAGCTGTAATTTTTTGAGGATTCACAAAAAAATTAAAACTTCTGGCAGTAGCCTGAGGGGGGCAGCACAGCACACGGCAAGGCCCTCCCAAATACCTGGTTACACCCCCTTATGTCGTCCAGACCATGAACACTCCTCTGTTGTCTGGGCCATGCCCCACAATGTTCCGTTCGGCCCTTGCACTGTGTTGCATTTTTCGCAGAGTTGAGGATTGCACAGATTTCATCGCAATTTTTTGCCAATTTTCCAATAATACTGAATTAGGCCCATTATTTTGCAGTTCTACAAGAACTTCATACAGAATACTGTGTTTGTGGCACCAGGAAAAGTTGTCATTGAATAGTAATTCAAATAAGTCCATTACTTTCTTTCTTTCCTTGCTTAATGTTTCATCCTTTTCAGTATTAGAGAAATCTTAACAAACTATAGTCTGCCTCATACAAAGTGCAATGGGAAGTGAGAGAAGAACTCAGCTTCAGCCATGAACCTATATGTAACATTAGTTACATCGGCGACATGCACACTAGATAGTGTATATAATACAGAATTAATCATTAATACTATATGTAAGATGGTATAGATGGTATAGATTGATACAGCAGAGATTCCCAACCCCAATTCTCAGGGACACCAAACAGTGCATGTTTTTCAGATGTCTTAGCTGGTGCATACGTGTATGCATTACTGACTGACACATTTTCAAAGATCCACGTGTAGTGCTTATTATTATGTGTACCCAGCTTTAATGTTCCCTGGATAATTGAAAAACACTGGTATTTAGCATAAGCCATAGGTGCACCACTATTGGTCAACAGGTCAACCCATGAAAAAGATCAACATGCACTAGGTCGATATGGACAGAAGGTTGACGTGAGCATGCCAGTGGTCGACACATGAAAAGGTCGACATGAGTTTGACGTAAGTTTTTTGTTCTTGTATCCAAGTCGACATAGAGGGAAAATATAATAGTGTACTGAACACGAAGCGAGCCATGCGATAGGATGTGTTACACTAATTGGGGGACCATGTTGACCTTTTTCCATGTCGACCTTTTCATGTGTCAACCTTTGCCTGTCTACCAATAGGGACTGACCTATTGACTGTCAATGTAGATATTGTCAACCTAATAATACACACCCAGGGCAATAGACCAACATTGGCTGCAGGATATTAGTATCTGTGGCCAATAGAATTACAATACAATAAATTGGATGGAATATCTCTAACGGTGCATACCCACCTAGCTGTTACCGCGGCCTCTGGGACCCAATGGGATGCCAGCATCAACAACTGCCTACACACCTGCAGATGCTGGCGGTCAACGATCAATGGAGGAGGGGAGCAGAGCATGTACTGTGCATGTACCTTAACAAGGGGCAGTATTACGGAGGCCATACTGCCCCTCGTTAGGGTACAGTACATGCATAGACAATGTCTACTGTCGCTGCATACGATGCTGTCACCATTGTAAAAATGGTGGAGGATTACTTTGGTGACAGCATCCAAGTAGACATGTCAGATGGTCCTTACCTGTACCGGCAGGAAAGAGAGGCAATTTGGAAGTCCCTGTACAAACTGGCTCTATTTTACCTGAGTTGTCCCCCCTGCAGTGTGTACTCCGAAAGAGTTTCTAGTGCAGCCGGGAACCTGGTCAGCGAGCGGCATAGGAGGTTGCTTGCACAAAATGTGGAGTAGATGATGTTCATCAAAATTAATTATCAATTCTACAATAAAGACAAGCAATTGCCTCCAAAAACTACAAGGGGACCTGTGATTGTGTCCAGAGGGGACGAATTGATAATCTGAGGATGAGGATGTACACACTGAAAGAGATGAGTAAATCGGAGAATGAGGATGAGGATGACATCTTGCCTCAGTAAAGTTGGTTTGTACAGGGAGAGATGAATTGTTTCTTTTTTTTGTGGGGCCAAAACAAACCAATAATTTTAGCCACAGTTATGTGGCAGACCCTGTTGCTGATATTATTGGTTTGATTTAACAGTGTGCATGTCTTATTTAAGCAACAAAAAATGTTGTGTAAAAAAGGATCATAAGGTATAAGGTATTAAATGAGCTAAATCACAGGTCATTATGATGAATAAAAATGTTTGCTTGGCATGTTTCACACCTATTTCAAAAAATACCCTTGACACTCAAAGAGTTAATTAACTCCCCTGTCTAGTTATCTCTCTTGCTCAGTACATGTAGCTTAGAGAAAAAAAAATCAATGAGTTAAGCATTAACATTAAACTTATGGAGTTGTGTGTATGTTTGTAGTTAGAGAGATAGAGAGAGAGAGAGAGAGAGAGAGAGAGAGAGAGAGAGAGAGAGAGAGAGAGAGAGAGAGAGAGAGAGAGAGAGATAAGCACTGTTTGTGAATTTCATTTTAATTTGACACCTCATCCCCTCAATCTGATTTCTGTTCCACCCACTGCACATGCGCGATCTGGCTCATAGCTGGGCATTTCTCTGCAGACTGGCTTATTGGGCCTTTAAATTAACCCATACTGCTTTAGGCCAAATTTGTTGAGTATCGCTCAGCTATAATACCCTTGCTATGTATATTTTATTGATATACAGGTTTAGTATCCCTTATCCAAAATGCTCGGGACCAGAAGAATTTTGGATAATGGATTATTCCGTATTTTGGAATATTTTTATATTTCAATGTTGTATAAGCACATGACACACATGAAATACACACAAATATATTTTATTTGTGCATAACACAAGGTTTTAAAAAATTAAACAAAGTGTGTGTACAATCTCAGACACTGTATATGAATGCCAAGCAATCATGTCCTTGCACATATTTAGTGCCAGTTACATGTTATTTCCCCAGTGGTGCCAGTTACAGATGTCCCCAGTAGGTTTTCAGCAAAAAATAAAAGTACATTTTGGAGACTGGTTTTCAGAATAATTTGGATAACGGATATATGGATAAGGGATACTCAACCTGTATTACAGTATATTATATTTAATCATCCTTATTTACTATTTGCCCTAGCTTTACATATACTTTATTTATTATTATTATTTATTAACAGTTTCTTATATAACGCATACATATTCCGCAGCTCTTTACAGAGAATAATTGAACATTCACATCAGTCCCTGCCCCAGTGGATCTTACAATGTATATTCCCTACCACATGTACACGCACACACATTCATTCTAGGGTAAATTTTGTTGGGAGTCAACAAAATTTATGAGCTTTGGCAAACCTCCCTTTCGCTTTTTTGGGGGATGTACTCTCATATTAGGGATCGGAGCAGGGCCATGTAACCTGCTCATTAAACACTCTGACCATCAGCATATTACACTGAGCAGCAACCCAGACTGTGGCTGCGCAGAATGGTTTTTTCACAACACTATGGGCCAGATTCTCTAATCTTCAAAAGTGATAAAATGGAGAGTGATAAACAGCCAGCCAATCAGCTCCTACCTGCCATGTCACAGACTGTGTTTGAAAAATGTTAGGCAGGAGCTGATTGGCTGACTGTTTATCACTCTGCATTTTATCACTTTTAAAGATTAGAGAATCTGGCCCTATGGCTTTTGGCTAAAGCAAGAAAAAACCCATGCTGGAAAACATGCTGGAGCCTACAAGTGCATCACACTATGGGGTCTACTATATGTACTAAACCATGTATGGAGAGTACGTGGATGGAAATAATATGGGACGCAATCAACTCCTATTTGCTATATTAAAAGTTGGGAGGGAAGATGTATTAAGCCCGGTGAAGTAATACATTGGAAGATGATAATGCAGCAGCTAGTCTGCTCCCAACTGACTGATTCAAACCCATCTTGTAACTTGGCAGTTGCGGGCCAGGGGCGTGGGGTGGCGGAGTTGGGTTTCACCCATGGGAATGCCCAGCATTTCATGGGCACCCCCTTGAAAATGCTGGGGGTTCCCATTGGATTGTAGGCAGGAGGAGGTGTGCCAGGGGTGGATAGCTGACCTCACATGACGTCAGCCGTCCGCCCAGTCTTCGGCCTGTATCCTGCAAATATGTCAGTCTCCACTGACTTATATGCGCGTGCCCAGGAGAAATCATTTGATGGTCGGCGACCAGGGAAGCCGAGGTGGGGGGGGGAGCGAGTACTATTTACCTGGGCCCAGGCTTACTGGAGGGGCCCCGCAGGTGTGTAGGTGTGCTGCTGAGATTACAGTTTTTAGAGTTTTCTTTCACCCTCCTCTAAACATTTTGGGGGTGTGGCCTAAGTGCGGGAGGTGCCCACACCTCCCACACTTAGGCCACGCCGATTTTTTTTTACCGGGGCCCGGCATTCCTCTCGGCTGCCCTGTCGGCGACCATCGAATGATATTTCCGGCAACAGGACATGCAAGGGGATACGGAGGCAGGGGGACGGTGGGGCAGGTCCTCTGGGACTGGGTAAGCTGCAAACTTTGCTGTTTACTGAGTCAACCAGAATCAGGGCTATACTGCTGAAGACAAGGTCAGTCTGAGCATGATCTGCACCATGTATACCCACTTTGATGAAATATACAAGAGTGCACAGTTTGGCTGGATCACTCAATCTGTAAAAAAAGGCCTGTACTGGGCGGCTAATGTGCAGATGCACGGAACAGGTCTATCTCATGGGAGTATGGCAGGCATGAAGGCAGTCTCCGGTGCCTGTTTGCAGACAGACATGAGATGTCTGTATCATATGGACCGTTTGCAACCAGCATGTGGGTGTAAGCTCTGATACAATTTATGACAGTTACTTATGTGCAGGGAAACACGGGGTTCAGTGGTACATGCAAGGGCGTAACTACCATAGGTGCAGGGGGTGCAGCTGCTATGGGGCCCAGAGCTCAGAGGGGCCCACTTTGCCTGTCACAGTATCATGTGCTGTATACATTTTTCAGCATTAGATGAAAAATAGGGGCCCTTACAAACTTTTGCTATGGGGCCCACATGTATCTAGTTACACCACTGGGTACATGCACACGAAGATGGACGGAACCTCACATAGATGCATGGATAATGCATTTGTCTAAGGTAGTAGATTTGGCAGCTGCGGGCTGCCATTTTGTGTACAACTGAGAATCAGGTCCCATATGTGAACCTGCTTGGTTTTTTAACTGTGTGTGGGGGAAATTTACTAAGATGTGTATTCTACTTCACATGTGATGTTGCTATGGGCAACCAATCAGAATGTACTTCTTATTTATTTAGCACCGTCTAGAACAGGCTTTCCCAACCACGGTCCTCAAGGCACACCAACAGTGCAGGTTTTAGTGATATCCAGGCTTCAGCACAGATGGATTAATCAGAATCACTCAGATACTAATTAAGTCACCTGTGCTGAAGCCTGGATATCACTAAAACCTGCACTGTTCGTGTGCCTTAAGGACCGTGGTTGGGAAAGCCTGCTCTAGAAGATAGTAGATGGGATCTGGTTGATGGCCCATAGCAACATCACATGTGAAGTAGGATACACATCTTAGTAAATTTCCCCCTGTGTGTGTGTTACATTGCGTGTTTTGGTTGTGGTAGCAGGTCAGTTTTTTGGTTCCCTAAAGGAGGAGGTGTAGCCTTTGGACTCCCACCTCTATGCATGGTTCTGGAGGCTTTGTATATAGGTGGGCTGTCAGCATAACACAGGGGTAAAGGGGAATCCCAAAATCCTAAGTAATAGGGAAGTAGGAATATTATTACTGTCTGGTATTAGATTACTATGGAAAACACAAATCTCCATATCAGTTATTATCAGCAAACAGGACGAGACAAATTATCAATATCCTGTATTGATGCTTTGTTGTGGCTGCATGAGAAAACACCATCTGGATTTCTTTATAAACTCCTATTATCATACTATAACATATTTACCTCTACAGGATGCACGCTGTTTGCATTCAATGGATGGTAAATAATTCTCAGATTAGATGTGTCATAAAGTTTTAATGAGAAAGCGAAAGGGGAGAAAGATGGTTCTGAAATTAAATGCACATATCCACCATATTATTGTCTAGCCAGTGATGGCTAACCTTGACACTCCAGCTGTTGCTGAACTAAACATCCCAGCATGCCCTGCTACAGTTTTACTATTTGGCCATGCTAAAACTGATGCAGGGCATACTGGGATGTGTAGTTCAACAACAGCTGGCGTGTTAAGCCGTCACTGGTCTAGACAAATAATTTGTAACCTACACTAAGATCCTTAGTATAGGGATTTGGGCCAATTTCACCCTGAGCGTGTGTGATGTCCCCTCAGGTCCAAATCGCAGCCCCTTGCACATCGGACCTAAGTTGGAGGTTGAACTGGTATGCCGGTCCGACCTCTGGCCTCGGACCCTCCTCCCGGCAGCAGAGAACAGGGGTTGCATGCGATCCATCACATGTTGAAGGACCACATGTGATGTATCGCATGCGACCGTGCCACCCAGGAAGGTCCCAGCAGCTCGCAGGGGCTTGACTGGCCATACAATGCTGTCAGAGTTTGCAGTAGTGTATGGCCAGCTTAGCACAGCATGCCTATGATATACTCTAGAATGTAAAGAGCAGGGTCCTCTTCCCAATTGTTTTCTTCTCTTGCACTTCATTTACAGCTCTTTCAAACTCAGGGACTGGCTATACCCACATCTCTCCTCCAGGGCCACCGAGAGGGGGGGGGTTACTAATTACCCAGGCCTGGGCTTGATGGAGGGGCCCGGCGGGGGCGCTGGTCGAACCCCCCATCTCCCTATCCCCTCTGTCCCTCCTGGGCAGCAGCAGCAACACACACCTCTGCAGCATGTGCTGTGCTGACAGCAGGCTCAGCATTAGCATCTCACTCACTGACAGCGTGAGAGCCTGAGGTCATGCTGAGCCTGCTGTCAGCACAGCACATGCTGTAGGTGTGTGCTGCTGCTAAGGGGGAGGGGTGACAATAACACTCCCCCTCACCTTTAGAGTGTTTTTTCAACCCCCACCAAACATTTTGGGCGTGGCCTAATTGTGGGAAGTGGCCACGCCTCCCTGATTAGGCCACGCTCCAAAATTTTCACAGGGCCGGGCATACCTCGCAGCGGCCCTGCACTCCTCCCTTGTAATCCTTCATCTCTTTCCAGGACAACCTTTCCCTGGACAACTCCTCTGCCTCCCTACATCTCAGCTGTATTGTGTACTGAGAATTGTGCTGCTAATTGTTACCTGTGTTATGTTTTTGTTTTTCAATTAATATTATGTCTAGTTCTGTGTACCCTGTATTGTTCTAATGTATGCCATATGTGCCGTGCTGCGAACCACTGGTGGCACCTTATAAATAATTGCGCTAATGCAGTTTTGTGCAATATCAATCACCAGTTCATTTTGATGCATATATATGATCAATGCCGCTAATCGCAGCACTGAACCAAGAGGGTGGGGCCACAGTGACACCCCTCCCTTCCCTGCATCTTTGGACCTCTCCCCCCCTCCCTTATTGAGTATGAATATAGACATTGGGTCACCACCAAGTAGGTCAACAAGCATTAGCTTGACACCACTAGGTCGACATGCAGACAGGTCGACATGAGTTTAGGTCGATGAGCAGTAAAGTTGACAAGACTTTAGGTTGACATGGGTTAGGTCGACAGAGTCAATAGGTCAACATGGGTTAGGTTGACAGGGTCCCTGCACGATCCCTACTAGTAAAGAAATCCTGCTACTTTTTTCCTTCGCGTCATCTCCAGGCTGCATATGCCTGTATTAATCACAGCCACCAAGTAAGTCCAAGGCTATGTGGTGCTTTGGGAGGAGAAGTGGCCAATGAAAACATAATTAGGTGGTGTCTTACCAATGGTTTTGGACATTTGCGATTGGCTGTGAAGTCTTCGGTAGATGTACACATAGCAGGCCCATTAATTCACATGGCAGGATTCACTATAGCGAGGCGGCGTCTTACAGGTTGTTGGCTCCTGCACATTCACTCAGCAGCGAACAAAATCTCCACATGGGTATGCACCTTAGAGAGACTCCCTGCTGTCCTCATGACCCTTCAGCTACCGTAGCTTCTATCAGGAGCTGAGCCTGGTGAAAGGTGCAGATACTCACAGCAGAGGCTGCTATTTCGTTATTTCAGTATATTATATAACAACTAGGTGATTCATCGCGCCCTACGGGCGCTCTTCACACCGTCGTAAGGGGCTGCGCCCCCTTAATTTGTGAACGTTTGTATATGAGAAATATGGTTAGAATTGTATGAAAGATGCCCTGTATTGCAACTTAGGTGTCCGCGAATCGTGGGAGGGGGGGTCGCGGAGGGTGCCGCGAATTGCAGGAGGGGGGGTCGCGGGGGGTGCCGCGAATTGCAGGAGGGGGGGTTGTGGGGGGGTGGATGCTGCGAATAACGGGAGGGATTGCAGAGAATCGCGGGAGGGGGGTTACGGGGGCGGGGGTTGCGGCGAATCATGGTAGGGGGGGTCGCGGGGGGTGTGCCGTGAATCACGGGAGGGGGGGTCACGGGGTGGGGTGCCGAGAATCGCGGGGGGGTGTGTGTGCCGTGAATCGCGGGAGTGGGGGTTCCGGGGGGGTGTGACGCGAATCGCCACAAGAAAAAATCAACACAGAAAGGTCAACACATGTAAATGTTGACAAAGTGTGGCACTTCATTGGTGTCCATGTCGACACATGAGAATGAATATGAAAACATTCAAAAAATAAAAAAAAAAACCCTTCAAAAACTCATGTCAACCTTTTTCATTGTCGACCATAGCCATGTCAGTGTTTTCCATGTGCAATTTAATTCTGGAGCTGCCGCGAATCGCAGGGGGGGGGGGGGGATGTGCCGCGAATTGCGGGAGGGGGGGGTCGCGGGGGTGGGTGCCGCGAATCGCGGGAGGGGGGGTTACGGGGCGGGGGTTGCGGCGAATCATGGGAGGGGGGGTCGCGGGGGTGTGCCGTGAATCACGGGAGGGGGGGTCACGGGGTGGGGTGCCGAGAATCGCGGGGGAGGTGTGTGTGTGTGTGCCGTGAATCGCGGGAGTGGGGGTTGTGGGGGGGGGGGGGTGGGTGGGGGGGGGGTGTGACGCAAATCGCCACAAGAAAAAATCAACACAGAAAGGTCAACACATGTAAATGTTGACATAAGTGTGGCACTTCATTGGTATCCATGTCAACACATGAGAAGGAATATGAAAATATTCAAAAAATGAAAAAAAAAACTTCAAAAACTCATGTCAACCTTTTTCATTGTCGACCATAGCCATGTCAGTGTTTTCCATGTGCAATTTAATTCTGGAGCTGCCGCGAATCACTGGGGGGTGCCACGAATTGCGGGAGGGGGGGTCGCGGGGGTGGGTGCCGCGAATCGCGGGAGGGCGGGGTTCACAGGGGTTCCGGTGGGGGGTTGCCGCGAATTGCGGGAGGTGTGGGGTCACGGGGGTTGCCGCGAATCGCGGGAGGGGGGGTTGCGGGGGGGTGTGACGCGAATCGCCACAAGAAAAAATCAACACAGAAAGGTCAACACATGTAAATGTTGACATAAGTGTGCCACTTCATTGGTGTCCATGTCGACACATGACAATGAATATGAAAAAATTAAAAAAAATTAAAAATAAATCTTCAAAAACTCATGTCAACCTTTTTCATTGTCGACCATAGCCATGTCAGTGTTTTGCATGTGCCATTTAATCCTGGGGCTGCCGCGAATCGCGGGAGGGGGGTCGCAGGGGGGGTGCGGCCCCGAATTGCGGGAGGGGGAGGTTTTGCCGCAAATCGCGGGAGGGGGGCGCTCACCTGGTGGCTGTGGAGTAGCAGTGCTGGGCAACATGGGAAGGCAGTGGGTGTCTGGCACTGTCTGTGGGCTCACTGGGCTGGTTCTCTGTCACATACCTCCCAACATGACCCTCTCCAGGAGGGACACAATGCTCTGTTTCTAGACTTCCCCTTAATGTATGATTGCCATCACCTGTTTTAAACAGGTTAATTTCTCAGAAAGGTGTTCAGCACAGATGAAGGCAATCACACGTTAAGAGGAAAGTCCAGGAACAGAGCGTTATAGACACAGACACCCACTTTGAGTGACAGATGTAGCCAAATATATAAGAGATTTGTTATTACTATTGTCTGGGAGGAATCTACAAATACATATATGTTCATTCCACATATATAGTTTAATCTGGTTTATGAAATAATTGGCATTGAACAAATTTGCTCAATTCTATTATCTTAAGGGGTGTACACCAGGGTTACCTACTTTTAAAGTCTCCTCTCTGGGAGAAGCCCGGAGAGGAGACTGTAAGCAGCACTTCGGGAGCGAGGCCTGATGGAGGTGTCATCACGCCCCGCCCCCAGTATAGCAAATCCCGCAATTCACAGGTCTTTGGGGAGGTGGCGGGGCTAAATGACGCAATGTGCATATTTAGACCCGCCCCTCGAAAAGCCGCGAATTGCGATAATTTACCGTTGTGGCCAGGAAGGGTTGCCCACCTTTCTGGTGTACACACGGGCTGCAGCTGGGCGATTTTGATTAAGAGATTTTGCTTAGTCAGAATCGCAGTGTCGCTGCCGGAAATAAGCCAGCAGCCATCCCCAGCAGCAGCCCGCATGTACAGCCGTATAGACACTGCGGCGTCTAGTCAAAATATTCTTGCCTGCACTGTCTATTCAACTGGGCGATAGGGACGTTGCAGGGCCGCGCATCTCTACCGCCCGCTGTGTACACACGGGCAATTCAGGCAAACCTTTCTGAGCGATTTTGATGATGTAGTCAAAATGGCTTAGAAGAGTTGCCCTGTGTGTACACCCCTTCAGCCGTGTGGCAAATCTGTGCCTGTAGGATAAATGCAGTCCTGTCCCTGTTACACTATCTGTACAGCAGTTATTCTTCAAGCCCCTGGTATGAAGTACGTTTGTTCATGTAGTCATCGTGCAAACAGTATATTTCAGTTAGAAATGTGAGTGAAAGTGTACCACAGGTGTGCGCTTAGTGAACACCCAGCCCCCACCTCTGCTACCCTCCTGTCACTTATCTTTGTGGATGGGAGACCCCGTGGAATTCCTCTCATATTTCACAAGGTCTTTAACCGCTCTGCTCAAACACTGTTGATGACATTCTCAGCTAAATGAGCTAATGCCAGTGACTGTTCCAGAACTGAGACTTTCTGATAATCAATGTAGCAGATTTTTTTCCCACACTTCTTATCATGTGTTTTCGTGCCCCTTTTCCAAGGACCATGAGATGAGGTGTTTGCTTGGCGTTTGGCCGAATGAGAGGCAGCTACTGGATGAGTGGGAGAGCAGTGTACAGTGCAATAAACCCTTTCACTGTCAAGGAGAAGCAAAGCAATGATTTCCCTCTTCTGAATACAAACAAGCAGGATACCCCAGAGCCGAAAGGTTTACGAGCCACATTGGTATTCATTTCTGTAATTACACATACACAGCAGAATGTCCAAATGGTTTAAAATGTCAACAAGCACCATGTCCACCTCCTCAAACTGTCAAATAGTTCACAGTATCGACACCAGAAACGCTGGCACGTGAAATGTAGACATTCTGAGGATACCAGCAGTTAGGGTTAGGTGCCACCAGGAGGCTTAGTGGCCATACACTAGTCCTATTTGGGCCCTTTAAACCACCCTTGTGGAGGGGGGATATTTCCACATGACCATCGGCCAAGATGCCGGAGGTCAGAAGACTGACAGCGACATCCCAATAATGAAAACACAGGGGCTAGGTAACTATAACTACCCTTTCAAACCACCCCCTAATCCTACCTAATGCCTAACACCCTCCCACCCACACAAAGGACTTACCCAAACCTTCTCTATTAGTGTCATTAGTGACTAACCCTCCCTTACTGCAGCTTAATAGCCCCATACACTTGTGCAAGGTATTTCAATGCCTCCATCGCATACGATACCCTGCAACTGCCCGCTGGGGAGTGGATGTTTTGTATGTGATCCCAGCAAGAGCCCGTGCATCGGTATCAGAGGTTAGGAACATCCGATTCGATCGGCCTGATGCTTCAGAAATGGGAGAAAAGTGCCCAAAATGTATGTGCATGGGCACCTTTACCCTATCTCTCACCCCTTATAGCCTACCACTAACCCCCCCCCCACCCGGCGCCCCCGATATGTGATCGCGCAATATTTCATCGCATCGCATGCCATACACCCGATGCACTGTGATGCGATTTTAGCCCCCTATGCGATGAAAAATTGTATAAGCACCGTAATGGGTGCTTTTAAGCACCCTAATGGGTGCTTACAATGTTAAATGCACCCCTACCCCACCCCCCAGTATAAACGTGAACCCGAAGCATGGCGACCGCAGCGAGCCCGCGAGGGGCGGCTTTACGCGTCCTACGACCTTTTCATACCCCCACTATCCACGTCGGTGTGGAGTTGATTTTATAAAGTGCCAGCCAGCGCAGCGAGCCCCGCGAGGGGACGCGTATACCTGTGAAGTTATATGCGGGGCTCGCTGCGCTCGCCACGCTTCGGGCTCGGTGGCTCGCTGAGCTCGACAACACTTTATAAAATCAACTCCACGCCGACGTGGATAGTGGGGGTATGAAAAGGTCGTAGGACGCGTACTGCCGCCCCTCGCGGGCTCGCTGCGCTCACCACGCTTTGGGTTCACGTTTATACTGGGGGGTGGCGTGGGGGTGCATTTAATGTTGTAAGCACCCATTAGGGTGCATTTAACATTGTAAGCACCCATTAGGGTGCTTATACAAGTTATAATCGCATCCCATCGCATTGTATGGCATTGTATGCCATATACAATGCCATACAATTTTAAAATTGCATGACATTGTACAACATCGCGCGATATCGCATCGCATACCATCGCATGCCTTATGGTATGCGATGCGATGGGCGCCGTGATAATACACAAGTACCAAACCTAATGCTTCATCCCCACAGCAAAGTTGGGATTCCGGTGACTAAACGATCAACATGCAAGAGACATATGGAGATATATGGTTTATTTTGGAAAATAAGAGTACATAGTAAAATTATATAACATTGGCGGACAAAGAGGGCAACTCAATGAACCACAAATCGCACAAATGTGTGTTTCCTGTTTATGTAATTGCAAAGCCAAAATTCAAAACACTTACAAATTTACTGGGATAAGAAGAAAGTAAATAGGGCTTAGGGGCTCTTTATGTTTTTATTTTAGTTTATTTTTTATTTTCCCAGAGTAAAAAAAAAATGTTTTCCTGAATAGTTGACTCATTTTTCAACTAAATATTTCCTTTGGAGGACATGACTTCAGGTGAGTGTTCTTCCTGTGAACTAGCATTTGCCCGCTGTAATTTAACCTTTTCCATGCCAATGGAGATATGCTGTGTTTAAGGGTTAAGACTGAGAAGGGTAGTGCCCTTCTCACCCACTCATAGAGGATCTCACACGTCCAAACCGATTCCAAGTTTGAATTCCTCCACTGTTGTGTGAAGCCCTGGTGTCTTGTGTTTACCTTCTGCAGGCAATAAATCCCTGCTTGATGTGGGAATGTAATACATATCTACAAACACTGTGTTTTCCCCTGTATGCTTCTATTCCATGATATTACCTTTTGTATTTTGATTTTTGATTTTTTTTTTAAAGTTGGTAGGAATTTGTACAACACTGACCATGAATAATAAAGTTATTTGGATAAAGAAGAATATTATTATTATTAATAATATTATAGGTACAGTATAACTCAGGAGCAGAGTTTTCTGAAGCCTGAGTGGCGGGACAGAGCCATGGTTCAGGGGAGGAGCTGAGAATGTAACTATTCTCGGCTTCAGTTGTTAATGGTTACGCGTTGTGTCGCTTTTTTTTTTTTTTTTACATGCCATGGATGCCTACATGGAACCAAAAGGACATGATCTTTGCCAGAGGCCTCGTTAAGTGTAATTTCCTTCCACAGGTACCCAAACAGAGTCTACTGGAGAAGAGGACTGGCCTACTATGGAACCCCTAAGTATGTATACTGCGATTCATTGTAATGTGAATTAAAGTTATACTTTTCTTGTGTCTGTGTGTTTTATTATTTCACTATTTTTAATGTTGTAGAACTACAAGTACCAGTGGGCCCTTTATTGTCCCGCATGCTGTGACTTGTGGTTCCTCAAGTCCCTGCATACAGTGCAGCCTTGCTGGGACTATTAGTTTCACAACATTCCACGATAGTTTTTCTATTTTTTTACACTTAACTCATCAGCCCAGTGCCCACCACCCTAGGCAGGGGGTATTCTGGAGGGGGGACCCCTTCATTGAGAGGGCCACCACTCCACTACGGGCCATGCCTCGGCTGAACAGTCAGGGGGTTTAATGCGTTGACCGGGGGTACTGGTGTAAATAGCTTCCCCCAGTTGTGGCATTACCCTGCTGCCTATTTGGGCCCGGTGCTGGTTCTCAAAATATGGGGGGACCCCTATTCATTTTGTCCCCTCTATTTTGTGAACCAGGACTGGCAATTGAGCCTGGTGCTGGTTTTAGAAATTACAGGGATCCCCTATCTGATTTCAACCCTGATTTTCTAAAGGTGCCCATACATGGTACAATTGCTGGGTGCGATGAGATGCGCGCTCCCGTCACACATCTCATCGCACAGTTTAAAAAGTATGTGCTGCACATACTTTTTGTACTAGATCTCATATCATCTCATTGCATTGCAAAACCTATGCAATGCGATGCGATCTAGTCCAAATTGTATACAATAATTGTACCGTGTATGGGCACCTTAAAACTAGGACCGGTTCTTTGAGCCCGGGGCTGGTTCTAGATGTGGGAGGGAGCCCACAATGGTTTTTTCAATTATTTATTTATTATTTTTTACACTGGACAGCGTTGCACAGATCACACTGATGCATGCAATACTGCAACTCCATATGTATTTGCCGTATATATGGCTGCCAAATACGTATAAGACTCGTTATGAATAAGAATGAGTATGAATAGCTACGACATCGGAAAATATGAATGAGAAGAATACAATAGCTTTGTATATTTGTTGTATACTTAATTCGTATTTTTGGGTCGGATACGGCCAATCCCGTTCATTCCCGTTCCTGCGGGAATCGGTTGTATTCGGGCCTGATTAGTAAATTTCCCCCGAGTCTGTGAAGAACCTTTTGTATTTAAATGCAGCATTGTGGGGGTCAACTGTGGGTGCCACAGGGGTCAGGGGGTGTTCTGGGAAGCAGCAGCATGGTAGCATGAGGGGGAGGAAGGGGTGCACTGAGCACAGACTTTATGGGATGTGTGTGTGGATGGGGGAAACATGGGAGCATACAGTGTAGGAGGTGGAGTGGGACAGGGGAGAACTCCTAAATTAAACACTCTCTGCCTTTCTGACACCCACTGCTTCACTCTACTGTTACCCAATGACATTCTCTGTCACCCACTTTCAAACCCCTTCCAAGACACCCTCTATTTCCCCATCACCCTCTTTCACTCACTGCCTCCTCCCTGTCACCCACTACCTCCCTGCCATCAGTGGCGTAACTATGAAAAAATCTCCCCCCTGCCACAAATATTTTGCGCACCCCCACCCCAACCCCCCCCCCACCTCGACCCCCTAACCCCTTTACCCCTCCACATAGTGCCGCTGCGTCTGCCCCCTGAACTTCCGCCAGCGAATCAGTCTGCACTCCGGCTCTCCGTCTCCCTGCTCCTGCTGTCATAAAAAAACATGTTACTCAGAAAATGGCTGCCCCCGTACAGCAGACCGTTTTTAAGGATGCTAGAGGAGGCCTCCGCCTCTAGTAGCATTCTCAAAAACGGTCTGCATTATGGGGGCAGCCATTTTCTGTGTTTCACATTTTTTATTGCAGTAGGAGCCGGGAGAGCAGGGAGACGGAGAGCCGGAGCGCAGACTGATTCGCCGGCGGAAGGTCACCTTCCAAGCGCCTCCCCGCCACCGCGGCGGCTGCAGGGTGATAGTTACGCCACTGTTGAGGGCTCGAACACAGATCTCTCCCAGCATGTTGATGCAATGAGGAAATTTACTAACAAATACAAATATGGCCGATGCTGGGTACGACTGCATATGATTGGAATTGGACGTATTTTTTGGGAAAATACAATATGTAAATAGGGCAGATTTACTAATGCCATATTTACGGGAATCGGCAGTCTGATTTGCAGTGTAAAAATTAGTATCAGTAGCTATTTGGTTCTGTTGTGGAACTTTAAGTCCCAGCAAGCCTCCCCTACATGATGAGACTTGGAGAACCACAAGTCCCAGCATGCGGGGCATTAATTCCACAGCAGACCAATAGCCCAATAAACATACCAGTACCAGCCCTTGAGCATGGTGCTGGTTTAGGAAATTCCAGGAATCCCCTATTCAGTTTGACCCGTTCATTTCTACCACCAGGACCGGCTTTTTTTTTTTTATTATTTCATTATTCTATTTATTACACACGGCAGCCCACGCAGATCTGAGGAGTATTTTCCAGCCATATTTTTGGTTCAATTACCGGCCGTATATTACATCATAGTTGCCTACCCTCCTGCATTCTGCAGGAGGCTCCCTGACATAGCAGCAATCTTCCTCTCTCACCCAGTAGTCTAGCAATCTCCCTCATTTCACCTAGCCCACATTACACTGTTACATTTTTTGGGGAAAAAGGAATGAGGGATAGGTACATTTACATTGAATCATCTGTACCATTTCCCAGCACTGTACTAGGTATAGTAGCTCTTACTATCTGTTTTGGGGTCCTCTACATTCGGATATAAGTCATTTAATAGATTACTCTCAGATGTAGCAGTACACACTCACGCTTCTAGGTGCCACACTCACAATCTCTTTTCATAATCTCACCATATATGTAACTAGACACACCCTTTGGGCGGAGCATGACATGTCCCCTCAATGGGGCTCATGGCAAAATTCTGTTACCAACTATAATCTCCCTGAAACTAGTTTTCAAAAGTAGGCAAGTATGTATTACATATCGCTAGTTAGTAAATTAGGAATCACCAATCAAATGAATGGTGATTTCTATTCACATTCTTTCGATGGCGTATGCATTTGTACTCCTGAATAGGAATACGAATACGCCTAGAATACAAATATGAATGGCCCTGTATCGGCCATAGTATATTCTAAAAATATGAATTTATGGCCGTATACGGCCAGAAATGGCTTCACAAAGGGTATTCTTAGCCATTTAACCTTAGTAAATTTCCTCTAACATGTGTACTTCCCGCTAATAGCATCGATTGCCTCGTAATGGCTCAGTTAATAAATTTGTGTAATATGTCAGTTGCCTGTAGCATTCTTTTACTGTTTACAAGCACAAGATGGATCATAAACTTGCAAAAATGCACAATGCTAGATCAGTTATAATATTAAAAGGTCTTGTCATCAACCAGTTTTGCAGCTGCTTACATCTCTGGGAAGATAAGTGCGATAAGGGCAGATAGGCTAGATCTGTGGCACTCATTTTGTTTTTGGAAATGGTGAAAATCATCTAAAAGTCTTGAAGTTCCTCCTTGGGTGACGCTGCTCCATTCGGGAAATATCCTATACCTGTTTTGGGTGAATAAACTGAAATACATGTGCTGGTAGCAGATCACCGCTGGCCAGAAAAAAATAATTGAATAGCTCAGTTGGGCATTATCTGTCTGTCCCTCCATCCCCACAAAAAAGGTTAAACTGAAGTTTTAGGTTAGAGTTCACTAATGTTATAAAAATGTATTTGCCTGGGGTGTTGTGTTCTCTTGATCTTACAGGTCCCCCGGACTGTTTATCTGTCCAAAGCAGCAATGCCCTAGGCCAGTGGTTC
This sequence comes from Crinia signifera, assembly GCF_055691185.1. NCBI lineage: Eukaryota > Metazoa > Chordata > Amphibia > Anura > Myobatrachidae > Crinia > Crinia signifera. The sequence goes on along the minus strand of NC_139222.1, from coordinate 211,450,084 downwards.
CCAAACTGTGCGCCTAGGCTCCTTGGAGTGCCTCGGGACACTTGCAGGGGTGCCTCGGGTTCAGTGGCGTAACTATAAATTTTGCTTCCCCCTGCCATAAAATTTTGTGGCGCCCCCATATAAAAATGTATATATATATATATATATATATATATATATATATATATATATATATATGCAGGTGCTGGGGGTCCGGGAATAATACTGCATGTACCCGGGGCTGGCAGTGACAGATTAGTGATGACCTGGTTGGCGTCCATTAATGGGGGGGTGGGGTCAGGGCTTGGGGTGAAGGAGCCCAGCTGAGTGTGTGGCTGTCAGCATGTGAGAAGATCCACCGCCGGCATCTCTCCAGAGGGAGGGATGTGAGAAGTGAGAGAGAGTGCACAAGGGAGGGAGAGAGAAAGAGATGGGTGGGAGTGAGGTCTCACATTACATACATACATTACATACATATACTGCCTTACTCATAGATACATACTGTACACTGCCTCCCTCATAAATACTGTACAAACATACATTCACTGCCTCGCTCATACATACATACATACATACATACATACATACACTGTCTCTCTCATACATACATACATATATACATACACACACTGTCTCCCTCATACATACATACATACATACATACATACACTGTCTCCCTCATACATGCATACACTGTCTCCCTCATACATACATATATACATACATACATACTGTACACTGTCTCCATCATACATACATACATACATACATACATACATACATACACACATACATACTGTACACTGTCTCCCTCATACATACATACATACATACATACATACATACACACATACATACATACATACATACATACACTGTCTCCCTCATACATGCATACACTGTCATACATACTGTACACTGTCTCCATCATACATACATACATACATACATACATACATACACACACACACATACATACTGTACACTGTCTCCCTCATACATACATACATACATACATACATACATACACACATACATACATACATACATACACTGTCATACATACTGTACACTGTCTCCCTCATACATACATACATACATACATACATACACAAATACATACATACACTGTCTCCCTCATACATACATACATACATACATACATACATGTACCCCTCCCCCGCTTCCCCGCCACCACCTCCAGGTGCACTTACGGTTCTCACTTCTCAGTGCTGCTAGGGGTGCTCCTATTTCCTTATTCCAGGCGGGAGGAGCGGCGGTAAGCAGCCAGGGCCACGGATGTAACTTCCTGCCGCTGATGCCGTGCTGACCCCACCGGTGGAGGTACAGGGATGGGAGGGAGCCGCAGCAGGAGAGTGCACTGTCTGCCTCTCTGAAACCCTGCCCGGACGGACATCATCATATAGAGCGGCGCCGCTGGAGCAGGAGGAGAGCACATCACAAACACTGTCCCTCCTCCTCCTCCCTGCGCGCGCCGCAGCGGTGTGTACAGTATGTCAGACGTCACTCACTGAGATGATTTCTCAGTGTGTGCCTGCGGGTAACGGCGCCCACACAGCCCCCGCTCCCCCAAGCGGCAGCGGGGGCTGCCTTACACAAACTACGCCACTGCCTGCCATATCCACAGCCTTTACAGCAGGTATAACTTTAACATTCTGATGAATATATTGAAAACACATGCAGGGCAGGGATGAACATTATGCAGTAACTTGCTGGGTCCTCTAATAATTTTTATAGGCTAAAAAGTTTGCGAACCCCTGATTTAGAACATCTTACTATTCTTTTCATTGCTTTAAAGGGAAAATAAACACCTGGGACCGGATTCATAGTTTTACATAAATCCTATATTTACAGAACTCTCCAATGATTTGTGCATGTGCAGATCAGGTCCCGTCCTGTTGATGTTGTTTACAATATGGCTGCAGACAACGGGTGAGTGACAGTTTGCAGCTATTTGGAATTGTGCAGGAGTGGGGGGCATTTCAGAAAACAGAGATGTGTGGTGTGCCGAAACCAGTTGGTGCATACTCAGACACAGTTTTGCATTGCAGGCCCCAGCTGTATTGTTTTAACAGACATCCTGAGTACTCTCAGGGTTGCTCACATGTCCAGTGTTCCTGCAGTACTCTCAGGGTTGCTCACATGTCCGTTGTTCCTGCAGTACTCTCAGGGTTTCTCACATGTCCAATATTGCCCACATGTCCAATGTTCCTGAAGTACGCTCAGGGTTGCTCACATGTCCAATGTTGCTCACATGTCCGTTGTTCCTGCAGGACTCTCAGGGTTTCTCACATGTCCAATGTTGCCCACATGTCCAATGTTCCTGAAGTACGCTCAGGGTTGCTCACATGTCCAATGTTGCTCACATGTCCGTTGTTCCTGCAGGACTCTCAGGGTTTCTCACATGTCCAATGTTGCCCACATGTCCAATGTTCCTGAAGTACGCTCAGGGTTGCTCACACATCCAATGTTGCTCACATGTCCAATGTTCCTGCAGGACTCTCAGGGTTTCTCACATGTCCAATGTTCCTGCAGTACTCTCAGGGTTTCTCACATGTCCAATGTTGCTCACATGTCCAATGTTCCTGCAGGACTCTCAGGGTTGCTTACATGTCCAATGTTCCTGCAGGACTCTCAGGGTTTCTCACATGCCCAATGTTCCTGCAGGACTCTCAGGGTTTCTCACATGTCCAATGTTCCTGCAGTACTCTCAGGGTTTCTCACATGTCCAATGTTGCTCACATGTCCAATGTTCCTGCAGGACTCTCAGGGTTGCTTACATGTCCAATGTTCCTGCAGGACTCTCAGGGTTGCTCACATGTCCAATGTTCCTGCAGTACTCTCAGGGTTGCTCACATGTCCAGTGTTCCTCACATGTCCAATATTCCTGCAGTACTCTCAGGGTTTCTCACATGTCCAATGTTGCCCACATGTCCAATGTTCCTGAAGTACTCTCAGGGTTGCTCACACATCCAATGTTGTTCACATGTCCGTTGTTCCTGCAGGACTCTCAGGGATGCTCACATGTCCAATGTTTAACAGTAGACGATCCCATGCTGCGTCTTTGGACCAGCAAGCGGATCGCAGATCCCTTCAGTGGTGTTTTTTTTAGTTAAGACGACTCACTGCAGCATTTACTTATTTTAGTGATTCTAATGGTAATACATGAATCAGGCCATTCATACGACGGCAGAGAAAATCTTGCAATGAGTATTTAGCCTTGCAATAGAAAACATAACTTTGCCTTATAGCAAACCAAGCAGACGTATGTTGAACTGAATAGCAGCAGCCCTCACCCACCTTCACTTTGTTGGCTCCTGTGTTTTGAAAAGCACAGCCTTCGGCCTTACTGTCAATTGTGCAGAACCCTTGTGAAAATGTATACATGTGAGCCGTCTTCCTATATCATTGTGGTTGATCCAAATGCTACCTAATTGGCTTGACATGGTATTGAAATGTAATGCATACACTGGGTGCAGTTGTGGCCATGGAAGGTAAACACGGCTGATGTGAAACACCAGGCGGAATGTTCAGCTGGGATTGGATTTTTGTTTCATAGGACAACCACTGCAAGGGAGGAGAAGTGACATTTAAGATTAAATTCCATAATCACTTATGGTTTTTGGGGCCTTCAAAGACGTGGAGCAGACATCCTGTGCCCCACAAGTACTCAAGGCTGTTAACCCATTATGAGCTGAAAACAAACAGTAGGTGAAATTTCTTATTATCAGAATTAAAGATTCCAGTTGGTCATCCAGTTCTTCTAAACATATTAATTTTGCCTAATAAATGATGGTACTATGATACAGTAGTGAAAAATGTTATTTTGAACTTTCATCCACCAAATGCTGTGTTATTTAAATTGTACCTGTTCCCTGCATGCACACTGTGGAGACAGACATTTTATGGGCTAAGCTATTATTAACAAGATTGTAGTTTATCAGTTCACTAGAAACCAGTGACGTTGCTGAGGAAGGAGGCATCGCATGTCTTAATGATGTCTCTTATTCCTAGTGTATTAATAAACATAATAATGGTTCTGTTCACATAATGGTACCTATGCATGGGTGACATGTACACGGTAATGGGACATGTATAACCAGGGATCCACTGCAATTTATTATTTATTTTATTTCAAAATGTAAAATTAGTGATGCAACCCCATCCTTAACAAGTGTAAACACATTCATTTCAGCACAATTGCGCCACTGTTTAGTAAATTGCTTTTCAGCAACACAGGGCTGTATATATGCGCAATAGGACTGGATAGAAGTTGGATATAATAGATTGTAAGCTTGCAGCAGGGCCCTCCTACCTCCAAGTCTGTCTGTTGTTACCGGGTTTGTTCTATCACTGTCTACCATTGTAAAGCGCAACGGAATCTGCTGCGCTATATAAGAAACTGTAAATAAATAATATAAAGTAATAGCGATCGCTCTCACATTACTGTAGACTTTGCCATTGTTGGACGCTCTGTCCAGCCTGATTCTAAAGTGTATATTTACTAAAGATGAATTTCCATTGATTGCTATTGCTTTTATATCCATTACAGTCAATCTAAATCCAATTTGTGCTTAGACACACATTGACTAACAAACAATTTTTTCTATAAATTTTTACATTTTATCCCTGGAAACCCAACATCAATATAGATTGAATTTTATTTATTAAAATCGACCTTTAGTTAAGAAACCCCTAATGATAAATTGGTCTAAATCAGTGGTTTGCAAACTCAGTCCTCAAATACCCCTAACAGGTCACATTTTATAGGTCATCCAGGAACACTGTGCATCACCAAGTGTCACATTTAAAAATCCACAGGTACCTGGAGAATGTAAACTGTTAGGGGTCTTTGAGGACCAAGTTTGGAACCACTCACTTGTGAGATTTTGTGAGATTTGACTCAATTCAGGTGGATTGAGTCAATTTATCTGACAAGATCTGATGCGCCTGTCTGACAAAATCTTATGTGCCTGATGTGTAGGACACAATCCACAATCCCGTGCCATTGGGTATAACCAAGAGATTGGAAGAGATTGATCCTCCTGCACATAGGATAAATCTCGAGTCAATCAGGTCCAATTTGTTGAACAATAAGTTGAACAAGTGTAAGGGGGCCTTAAAGTTTCATCTCTTATCACTGTGAAGAGCAGTGTAAAGAGATTATTTTAATGCCATGTTTTGGTAAATCTACATAGATCATTCAAAAAATAATTATTTACTATATCAGAATAAAATATGCGCAGAGAGGGCACAGGGGTTTATTCTGGTTCACTTGCAAAGGCACAGTCACTCTCTAATGGACATAACCATATGCACTGCAGGTGGGGCTGATAAAACATGTGCAGAAAGAGTTAGATTTGGGTGGGGTCTGTACTTCAAACTGATATCTATATTGCAGTGTAAAAATAAAACAGACAGGATTTACCCTGCACAGAAACAATAAAACACCCAAATCTAACTCTATCTGCACATGTTACATCTGCCCCACCTGCAGTGCATATGGTTTTGTCCATTAGAGAGTGATTGTGCCTTTGCGAGTGAACCAGAATAATCCCCAAAGCAACATGGAGGATAGCTGCTAAACATTTACAGGTGCCTAGGGAATTGTATCAATTAAAAAGTCCATAGAACATGAAAAAAAGATACTTGTATATTCTACCTGTATATTTATACTCAGGTAACAGGCTCTTTCCATATGAAGCATGAAATCACCTGTTGAAGGTGTTAACAGTGGCTTATTTGTTTTGTAATAAATGCTTCATACCAAACAGGCATCTGGATCAGTTGCTCCTAGTGCTGTTATGTACGTTACAATCAGCCGCTCTCTACCAAACCTTAATGAGTCCCAGCACTTCAGCTGCAGTTATAACCATTTATTTTGTGTTGTATTTATTTTCACAAAACGATTTTTTAAACAAACGTGCCCAGCTCAACCACTAGCTTTTGCTTAAGGGGTTTATTTAAGAATAAACATTATTTTGCTGCTGTTTAAACATTTGCCACCTGAACTACCTACAAAGTGGATCTCATTAACAGTCAAGGAGTTAATTTGTGTTGTTCTGTGTCATTTTAGAAAGTAGATTGCCCTAATGTCTTGCTCTATGGTTTCCAAACAAAATAATTCTCCAAAGCAGACTCGTCTGCCTGTGATTTAGGCCTGTTTAGACAAACCTCAAGCGTCCCATTTTCCTCACCCCATGTCCCCGCCACTAGTTGGTACCTCCAGACTTCCCAGCAGAGAGAGACTAAACATGAAGCAGGGAGGGCAGCTGAAGACAGCTTTCAGTCCTAGTAAAATTAACCACACAGCTATAGTGTAACAAATTTCCATTTTAAAATAAATCAGTAGGTGAATTAAAGGCTCTTATGTTACTGGGTGGCTTATTCTGCTACCCAGAATCATTTGTTCAACTTTTTATTGACTATATGTGCATCTGGCAATTTGAAATAAGAATTAAAGATTCAATTACAGATTTAAACAAGAATCATTGCTCACCATGGACTTTATTTATGCCTGGTCGCTTTGGTACGGTATCGGTACTTTGTGCATGCAGAGGACCCAATCTGTGTGTGCAGGAACGGGTCATGCAATGTAGGTATTGACTGAGAGTCTGCTGCTCTGTGGACTGGCAGGGAGGGGGCAGCGACAACTCCAGTTTGTGAAAATGGAGATATGCCATTGCCGTTTAGGGGGAGGGAAGAGCTTAGGGATCTCAATCATAGGACAGAGATTTCCAAACCTCTGTAACCGCTGTCTTGTGCAAGCTGGCCGATGGTGTTGAACAATCTAATGCTGCGGCTCAGATCACTACTACAACAGAAGGAATCTACTTATATGTGTCCTGCTACATTACCATACAATGTTCCAAAGAAGTAGCAGTGATAGCAACTCCAGCCACATCTTAATCAGGTTCTACATTATAGTAAATGCATTGCCATAAGGCACTGACACTTTTCAAATGCTTGACAGATCAAGAACTTTGAAATTGCCTTTCTATATGGATAACAGGTTTTCGGTAGGAGGTCAATTCAATTAGAAGTGTGTTTGTGAAACCAAATTTGTTTCATGAAACTTGCGTACATTGCACAAATGCACACACCCAAGTAATGTGAGATTAGGAAATGACAATCAGCGGTGCTTGTGAAGAGGTTGCATGACATTTCCACAAAATACACACATAGGAGAAGTGCATGCTAAAAGTGGGGAGACCATCCTGGACCTATAAAAAGTAACAACTGAGATAGCAGAACCATTTAGAAGGTTGTTGGTGGCCATACTGAAAGCACTGGAGTTTGAAAGGCGTCAAATGGATTTATTTTTGTGGTATAGAAAACGGTTGTAGAGTAAGTGTTTAATTAAACCCATCCAAGTGTATAATAATTCATTACGAGGGGTGCCCTAGAGGTTCTGTGCTGAGTCCTGACATTGTACCTTATAACAAGGATGTTCTCTACCTTTCACCTGCTCAGTGTGGTACCCTCACACAAATGTGGATTTCCTCTGAAAATCAATTGAATTGCAAACCAAATTTGCCGTTTCGAGTTCACTGTAATAATGGCCCCCAGGACCCAATTACAGTAGCAGCTAATTGACTTGACTCCTAGAAACCATGACTTTCACAAGAGGAGCTGTGCAGGCCAGGTATAAGAGATAGGTAACAAGTGCTCTCATCCCAGGGTCCCCACACATTAGGAGCTCCCACATTCTGCAGTTTCAATATCCTCTTGTGACACAGCCAGGGCTGCCATCAGAAATTGTAGACCTGGGTCTGACAAAATAGGCAGGGCCACCCTCTCCTTCTCAAACACCTGGAATACCTGGTGAGACCTGTGTCTGCAGCACTAGCCGCACTACTCATCCTCTACATTGCTTCAAGGGAAATGTGAACTTTTTTATGACAAATTATACTTTATAAACTCCAGTCCTGGGCCCCCGTTCTGTCTGGGCCCAGGACAGGAGTCCCTGCAGTCCCCCCTGATGATTGCCCTGGGAATCTTCTCTGCCACAGGGAAGCAGGAGTTGGTGTCTTAGGGTCAGTGTCTTGCAGAATTTCACAACAGGTTTAGTCTCCCGTATCCAGAGATCTCTTATCTGAAATATTCCAAAAAATGTATTTCGGATTTTTTGTTCCCCCCCCCCCTTTTCATACTTCCCAAGTCCCCCGATGTCCACGGTGGCCTACATTGCATTGGTGCACGTGCCTGCAAACTCACGCAAGCACCCCTGGGACCGCTGAAGAAGATCCTGAAAGCTGCCGTGGACACCGGTTGACGCAGAGCATGCCGGGGGATGCCGTGGGACCATTGGGGGACCAGGTAAGTATGTTAAAAAAAATATCCAAATACCGTAAACATCCCTTATCCGAAATGCTCGTGGTCCCGAGTATTTCGGATAAGGGATACTCAACCTTTGCTACAATGCAAGGCACTGACCCAAACTGGCTGAACCTGCTGCTTTGGCATGCTACTTCTTGGCTGTGGTTTCCTTCAGCGAGTGTCTCACAGGAGGGGGGGGGGTGGTCTTTTGGCATTGACAGCAATTATAATTGTGGGGCCCCCACTTGCCTTGATCCAGCCCTGGAGCTGTTCCCCAGTCAAATTTTAGTCACTTTAGTGGGCAGGGACATCTTAAAATTGTCAGGGGCCCCGGGGCAGAACATTAGCAGGGCCCCTGGGCAGAACATTACAATAATCGTCCCACCACTGCATGCAATAGTGCGGGCAGTGTGCAAAAAATCACACTTGGATGTGATAAAAGAGTTAACTGTTTGTTGCAACTGCAATCTGTGTTGACTATACAACTGGCAGTTATAGTTTATTTAAAACACATTACTGATTTGCATATACAATTAGCAATCAGTGATTGTGCAAACCAGGATATGGCCGTCTATATATCACCTAGCAATGGGATAAGTATGTTTAATACTAAATTACAGGATATGTGCATCACGTACTGTACATGTGTTCATAGATGCTGATGGAGAATTCACAGTATTTGGCCCTTTTCATTTGTAGTTTTTTACAGTAAGAATTCGTTAAGGAAAATATATTCCAACAATTGTGCGTCTGAGCAAGAAGAGCTGCCATGTGGTAATTACTTTTAATAAACATCTTGCCTGTGTTTAGGAAGGAGGCCTAATTACATTACACTATGACAGTATGCGCACTTTTCTAGGTCATAGATGCACAAAACTGAATTCTGTCTTTTGTCATTCAACAGATCTGCCGTACTAACAGTGAGGTCAGTTCTGGGTTCTTTCTACTGTATTTGTATATGTGGATGTTGGTTTATGCAAATACATTCATCAAGTGTCCATCCAGGAAGACACAAACTAATGTTTCATTCTGTTTGCAGGACAATTTACAGGCGTTTCATTGGGTTTTCCACTATTGTTAAAATCGCAACGGTAGATATTGGTGAAAGGTAAAGAATATGACAGGACAAATATACATTTTGTGTAAATATAATAATACTGTACCCAGTGAAACATTAGGTAAAAGTAGGAGAGCACTTAGGACTTTGAGCACTAAATTAAGACTTTAACACCTTTGCATCAAATTGTTGAAGTTAAACATCTGGCACGGGTGTGTAAGTCCTGGGCAGGGGGCTTAAAACATGATTTAGCAGTTTGCCTCCAACGTTTGTTCTGAATTCTTACAAAGTCACTCGAATTTGAACTGAGAAGTTTCCCAAGCTCCACACTGGACACAGAGGTCCGGCATGCAAACAACAACGATGAATCTGGCTCCGCCGTAGGATGCTAAGGACGTAACAATATCCATCTAGGAATGTGTCCAAGACTCTGTGTGCCTTTGAACTCATTAATTCACCAGAAGTCTTTTTTTTTACAGATACCAACGATCTTTGCAGCACATCTGCCTTGGGTTTCCATGTACAGTACATGGTAGCAGGCTAACTTGTCAGTATTCTAGTCCCAAAATCAATTGGGCTCACGGCTTCAGTGCGACGCACTGAACTTCCTATAGGCAACTGCTCTCAAAAATATAATAAGGAGAACAAATTCTGGTTTAGAGGTTTAAGATGATAAATGTTATTGTGTATGTATGTTACATTAGCCATCCTTGTCCTGTCATACATGATGAGAAAGCAGCATACATGGTGATGACAAAGCAAACCTGATTGTACCCTTGCAAATAAGTAGGCCAGGCGATTATCGATAGATTGCGCAGGCGTACAGATTGAAGTGTGCATGCGCAAGGCCGTCCTGCGATAAAATCCTGCTCATTTTTTTAATTACTGGCTGTACGTAAGTTGATTGACAGGAAACCGGCGTTTGTGGGTGGTAAGTGTGGAGCAGCTTGCGATTGGATTTGCAGCTAATTGCCAGTTCCGTGCTAAGCAATCCGCAGGCTTTCATGGGGCTGGATTCTACTCTGGCTGGGCAGTATACCTGATCCCATCACTCTGCAGTTTAGTAGCGCAGTGATCAGGTCTGAATAACCACTTATGAATTCCTCCCAACTGTCCCGCTTTCCGTGGGAACGTCCCGGTTTTTGGGGACATTCCAATGTCCCGCCGGGGCCCGGCAGTGTCCCCCGGTGGGGTGGAGCAATTGGGAGGCTGGGGCTGGCCAGCAGCTGACAGAGCTGCTGGTCAGGCCCCCACAGCGACAAAAATGGGGCGTGACTTCGTGGGAATACCGTAATTTGTAGGCAACGCAACCTTGACGCTAAGCCATGCCCCCTCATTTCATGGGAGTGCCTTCGGCGCACGCAGATGTCCCTCTTTACTTGTCTGAACAGTTGGGAGGTATGCTTATGTCTCATCAGGCATGTGTATGAACAGTTCTGCCATTTTGCACAATCGCACTGTCTCTAAAACTAGATTCCATCCATACAGTTGCAGAATGGCACAGCAAATGTGAAGTGTTTTTGTTTTCTGCAGCAATGGGGTTAACACAATATTTAAGACTTTTCTTTACAACCTTCTGTCTGAAACAATTCTGTTCCCTAATCCTTTAACTTTGTTCAAAATATTCTCAATGTCTCTCAGATTCTAGGACTAATTGGCCTATGTTTATATTTGAAAAGGGATACCAAGCATTGAGCATAATTCTCTCCAGGTCTTTGTCAAGCAATTCCAAACGACCTGGGACATAACATGGAAATCAGCGGCTGATTAGACACAACTCTACTGCAATCACACCTTTCAAGAGTAATTATCCCAGCCGGGGCTCTGATGACATGAAACATCCGCCCCTTGCCCCACGCAGGCGTTACTCCATGCTTTCTGTCATAGGCTGAGGACAGTGATTTAAAGGGACAAAATAACCTAGCAAGGCTTTCTTTCTTAAGCTACAAATGAAGGAGACTTAGAAGGTCTGATTGGCTCATGTACAAAGTTTATGTGTATAGTACATGCTAGAATGCAACACTAATACCATGTGATGTGTCTATTTGACATTATATTTGTCAAATAGATTGATCTCAAGTATTATTATTATTATTATTATTATTACTGTTGTTGTTTTACGGGCATATTTGAAGGGAGGTTGTGTGAAAGCACCCAGCTCCTGTCACTGAAAAAGAGCTTCCAATTTGGTGTCACTCCTTCCGAGGGTGACAACCGGGTATGGGATGTACCCCCTGCACCCTCCTTATGGCATCACTGGATCAATGGGTAACAAAAGCATATGGAAAACGATAAAGAAAAGAAAGAGAAATATAGTAACATATTTAACTAGGATGATATGCTTTAATTTGTCTGCCTTGGAATTTGTGATACTGCATTAAATAGCTTCTCGAAACTACAATGTGTGTCATTGTGCTGGGTGTGGTTGCTGTGTTTTCATGGAACTAGGTGACCAGCTATTGGCCACTTTTCACAACTTTGTTTCTTCTGTGGTGCATTGCTGGTGATAAAGTAGAGGCGAAAACTCTATCGTTCTATCTTTGTTAAAAATGAATTAAACCTACACCGCAACTTAAAGGCACTCACAGTGTTGTATTTTTGTGCAGAGTTCAAACATACATACATCAATTTATATTTCACAAACATACATATGCAGGCGTACTTTTAAAAGTGAAACACTGGAAATAAACAGTAAGCATTACAATTGATCTTTGTTATGTAGGAACACAAAACAATCTTTAGAACATTGTTTACAATATAGTGTCAATAACATCATCAATCACGTAATTGGAAATTGAGTGATTGCGGATGCTGAGAACTGTAGTTTAACTAGAGACACACTGGTTGCTTAGTATGATTCCATGGTTTCTTCAAGTGATAGGGACACACCGGACTATCTCGACCATATTTAGTAAATACATTTTGGAAGTGTGTGCGAAGAAGATTTTTCTTTTTGCTTTTTTTTTTTTTTTTAAGCTGGATGGGAGACAAAAAAGCCAGACAGGAACAGAGAGTAATATGCCGTTCCATCCTCTAAACTCTTTCAAGTCTACCCACCTGTTGCTTTCGCATCCAACATTCCTTCTGTTCCACAGGAGAGGGTGTAGTCTCTGATTGCCCAATGTTCATTTCCAAGCAAGAATTTATGGACCAGTAACAATAGCACATTGTCTTAGACATAATTGTGTTCTACTTTGCTTTCTGTAAATAGAAATGCACTGCAGGGTCTGTGTGTTTGTCAGACCAAAGATGGCTTTTATGTTGTGTGTGGATTTCAGAGATATGTACCTACACGCATCTAGTGGAAATCTCTTAATCTTTCAAAGCCTATAGGTTGTGTTTACTGGCAATGTATAGTTTCAATCGTAAAGTGGGTTCACAAAAAGTGTCTACAATATCAGATTATGAGGATGCCATCTACTCTTGTCTTTGACCTTGGGCACTGTTGCTGATCAGTGTATTAGTGGAAAGTTGGCTGCGTATGTATTTAATTACATACACAGTCCTGTCCGAAACATTTCAAGGTCCCAGGTGTCCCAGGTACTAAAACCTCAGCTCTTTAGAAGGGTGGTTCTTCGAACCACGTGAGAACTCAGGGTTTTACAAAACAACCCTAACAATTACAACTAGATCCCAAGGCTATTTTGCTTAAACTTTGTGGTGTATATGAGGTAAAACCAAATTATGTTCCCTAAAAGAATAACAATGCAAGTGCTCATCAAGTTGTTTGCATGCCAGTAATAGCAATGGGTTTGGATTCTGAGGCTTGATAATGAGGCATAACGATGGGTGCTTCTAGAATCACATCACGGTATCCGCATTGCTAATGCGTGGGAATCCGCAGGGCAAGCTGATATCATTGCTACACTGCCTGTTTGTTTTGGACGTTGGATATGGCATTAAAGGTTGTGACATTACTCCGTCTGACCTGTTATTTCCTGAAGCCTCCGTTGATGTAGGGCAAGTGAGTTGTCAGTTGTACATTCGGATGTAGGGCAAGTTATTTCTCAGTTGTACTTTCGGCGTGCTGAATTGGTAAATATGCATAATAAAGGTTTTTTACCCACAAGATATGAGATTATTAACACAAAGGAGAGCTCTTGCGAAAAGAGCTGTCCTTTGCGAAGTGTCTCCGGACTTCTGGGACTGAGACTCGGGAGACCCTCTGCGCATGCCTAGAGTGACGGCAACAAGCTCAAGGCATGCTGGGAGGGATCTGCAATGGATAGGCATCTATAGAGGATTCCCTCTGCAGCAATGCCCAGACGGAGGGGCTTTAGTGCATTCAAAGATGCGATAAAAACCCAGGAAACTGGATTTTTACAGCACTTTCACTGTAGTGCATCCCGCCAACAGAATGTAACAATCTGTAAAACTTTTCCCTCAATTTATATTGTTCCTTATTTTCTCAAAAGGTTTCATTTACTAATTTTATTGTGGATTCCCTATTCCCTAATGTTATAGTGGATTCCCTAATCCACATCAAACATTGCACTGATGTAGTGACTTGTCAACAGTGCTACAGTATATTCAAATATTCTGCAAGTATTCTTTTAAAACAGTGATAGTTTCACAAACATCTATTATGTTGTCCTTGTGAACAGACTGTAGTGACTAAGTAAGTATAGGTGTAATTCTGGTTACTTTTCTTACATTTTATCTGCTATCTATCTATTTATTTATTTAATATGGTTCTAAGAAGGGAAGGTGGGACCAGGAAAGTGCAAATTAGTCTAGGAAGACAGGATATGTGAGTGACTGGCTGACTAGCTGAAGATGACACTATGATCATTGGGAGTTAATTAGGGGAAATGTATTGAAAGATAATGTCAAACTCCTTCTTTGAACCAGGCTTCCAGGTCGTGGTGCATAAACAGAGGTTGCAAGAGGTCAAAGATCAGAGGAATATGTCACCTGTCGAAGAAACCAGAAAAGACCCAAATTAGCATGAAAAAGTCTGTATTGAAAAGGTTTGTGGCTTGGAGTGTTTGAAACAATTACAATTGGAGACTGCTATAAATTGAATCATTGCTCCAAAATGTATACTCTGCTTGGATTCTATGGACTTTCGTATACCCCAACACTGTACATATTTGGGGAAGGGGTAGGGTTTGAGCCTATTTATCAAGTATCCCAGTAGTTTTTGTAGTGATTCATTCATCTATTTACTAAGCCTCGGGGAGAGATAAAGTACCAGCAACTGTCGTCTTACAGGCTGTCTTTATAAAATGACAGGAGCTGGTTGGCTGATACTTTATCTCTCTCCGCTTTATCTCACAGTCTTAGTAAACAATCCTGATCCCGATCCTTGATTCTTTTTGTGTAAATGTAACAAACTTTTCCACCCCAAGGGCATTACTAACCCTTTACCTGTCCCGGGCCTTAAGTACAGAAACAGGGTATATACTGTGAATGCTACACGCAAAGTGGCGCTAGTTTCAACTTTTATTCATGCCTTGGATTTTGGTATCTTCCTCTAAAAGTTTGCAATAATATAATGGACTGTACTGGGTTCCAGTCACTGGACAGACAGCACCTAGTTAGACAGTCAATAAGTCAACCCCATATGGTGAACACGGTCAAAGGGTTGACATGGTCAAGAGGTCGACAGGTAAAATATTGAATGTGACTATAGTGATGGGTACAAGAGGTTGACAGGTGCACAAGGTCGACATGACAATTGTCAACCCAAATTTGGGGGTTACATTTTTATTCAGCTTTTGCTTGATGTTCCCTCTATGTGGACTACGACTGGCAATAGTAACCTTGCCCAAAGTTGAGATTCGGCAGAAAAAAATTGCAAAACTCATGTTGACCTTTTGACTGTCAACCTATTGCCGACCTAATGCTTGTGTCGACCTTCCGACCCTATCGACCTTAAGCCTGTCCACCTATTTCATGTGTTGACCTACATTCTGTTGACCTTTACAGATCGAGCTGATGTATGTCCACCTTCATATTGTCGGCCCTATGACCCATCTCCCCTGGTCACCCACATTTGTCTCCAGTGCTGCTAATCCTGGTAACAGTGTTATTCATTTGCAGTATTGTCTATGAGTGAGCAGAAGTGCGGTGCTGAGATACCCGTCACTGACAGATGGCAGCCCTGCTGTTGAGTATCTGGCAGAAATATGGTTGGAGTATCTCATAAATTTGGCACCAAAAGCACATGGCCCACCAAGGCGCACCACTGGACAGTCACTATGACTATTCAATATGACAACCGTTCAATGGGAGATTGGGAATTCCAATAACGGGATCCTGGGATCTTGGACAACTTTTGGTCTAGATATTATAAACATTAAATTCCTATGCTTACAGGTTTTCAGTCCCCTATCAGTGACTGGAAATGTTTTTCTTTACCTCTTTCCTTTCTTCACAATATGGGGATCCCACAATCATGGGAATGCCAAAATCCACAGATTTCCAAATGTTTGCAGGACTGGAATCCCTATTCAAGAGTAAAATAGGCCGCAGTACAGGCACTTGGTGTTCTGCACTGCGAGGCTGGTTACTCAGGCTTGCAGCAGACATTGGCCATTCTGGAAACTGGATGACTACCTAGTATGTAAACAACCGAAGGTCTTAATTATTTTCAGTTTTGATATATCTAGTATGGCAAATCAACACTAAAGGAATATTTTATTAGGCAGCAGTATCCGGGAGAATTGCTACAGTCACAGCACAACCATCCACAGCTGGCAATACAAGTACTGCGGCTTCAGTATAACAAGACTATTAATTCTCCTAAATTTTAATCTATTAATATACATCACTGTGTTTTGTTTTTCTTTATGTAAAACACTATGGACCTAATTCTCATTGTACGTAGTTTCTACAAAACTGAGAAGCCCACTTGCAGAGTTGTGTGAGCAGGTGTGTGAGTGGCTCTGTCTTTAGACAAAGCCACTGTCAGCGACATACCCACAAGGCAACTACATCTGCCTTGCCCCCCAATACACCCCCCCTTCTCCGTTTCATCCCAGGAACACCCACATAATTCCACACTTCCTGCATCTAAATGTATTCTGTGTGGTAACTATTGGGACACATAGCAGTGTGGCTGACTGCAGTAGCGTAAGTTTGTCCCAGTTGCCCGGAGGCAAGATTAATATTGGGGCCACCCTCCTCCTCACACGCACAACCTTAAATTTTACATTATATATATATTTTCTGAAATGTATGTGCTCTATATATATATATATATATATATATATATATATATATATATATATTTAGAGAGAGATAGAAAGAGAGAACACATATTTCAGAACTCCATTACAAAAGAGATATTGACAGTTTTCAATTAACTGATTTAAACTTGCAGGGGAGGAGAAGTGCCCCCTTGGGAGCAGGAGCCCGGCGGCAGATGCCTCCATTGCCTCCCAGAGTTCTGCCTCTGGCTGACTGCATGCAGTATGCAACTCTGGGGTAGATGTACAGTATGAAGCAGTGATAAGTGAGAAGTGATAAAGTGTCTGGTACTTTATCACCGGCCAATCAGCTCCCGACTGTTCCTTTTAAAACCCAGCCTGTAACTTCCCAGTCAGGAGCTGATTGGCCGGTGATAGAGTACCAGGCACTTGATTACTTCTCCTCCCTTATCACTGCTTCATACATCTACCCCTCTGCTTGATGTAAATCTTCCTGGTGTATGTGGACTCGCATAATTACTTGCGTCATGACCATTTTGATTTGGTCTATCACAGTGGTCATGTTTTAAATCTTTACTTCAAAGTTTAACCCTTGGAAGATGTACAGAATATTTGCTAAAATAAATGCTATCATCTCTCACATTTGCCCTTATAAGATGTCACAGCTCTAAACACAAATCAATGTATTCTGCACTGTTGGCGTCCTGTAACTCTTACACTTTCATGAATTATAAGG
Organism: Crinia signifera; assembly: GCF_055691185.1. Taxonomy (NCBI): domain Eukaryota; kingdom Metazoa; phylum Chordata; class Amphibia; order Anura; family Myobatrachidae; genus Crinia; species Crinia signifera. The sequence goes on along the minus strand of NC_139222.1, from coordinate 211,432,818 downwards.
AAGATTGTACCTGCCAACCCTTACATCTTCCACATTTATATACAGGCCTTGTCAAAGATATGGCGTACTCAAACCGCAGAATATCAGAGCATTGATTGAAGTTTATTACACACTAGAGAGCAAGGCATCCTGCACATCAAACTCCCAGCATAGGCCACCACGCACTGTAGAAAGTGATTCACCATGTATAAAGCAGCAATGCCTTCCTATCGCTTCACTCGCATCCTGCTAATAAGTAAAATAAAGAAGCCTTCTTCTCCATGCACGCCAACACAGCTGAGGAATACCAGGAAAGCAGATTCATGCCTTTGTTCCTCTCCTGGGCTATACTGCACAGTAACAATACCTGCATTCAGGCTTTGCCAAGGCAGCACAAAGCGGTTACCCTTCTAACGCAGATAAGAGTAGGCAGGCAAAATGACTTTCAACAATATTTTGCTTCATGTTAACTGTATATGAGCAGCAGAGTACAGTATATGCAGGCACAGTGCAGGTCAGTATGACAGGGAGCCCTAGCAAGCTCTCCTTGGATCTACCACTACCCAGTCATGCTATTAGTGCAGGCTCCTCAGAAAGACCTTAGGGGTACTGGGAATGCCGAGTTCAGGGTAAGTCCAGAAGGTATGTTACATTTCCCTGATTTACTTCTGATTTACTGAGGTTTATTCCGTTTCGATTATATTTTTATTTTAAAGCTGAGAAACTACTCAAAAAGTACAATTTATTCCCCAGAAGTGTAATTGCTGCTTGGAATTGACTCCAAGCAGAGATGGTAAAAATGACAATATAATTCTAGGGAAAACCATACGAGAAAGAACTGAATGGTAGGAATATATTTGGAACATAGAATGAAAAGCTGTCAGATGAGACAGGCTGTATAGTCCAGACACAATCAGTTCTTCAGTTCACATAAATGTTTTCCTAAAATTCACAAGTGCCGTATGCTGACATAGAATCTGCCTTTTCTCTTTGTAGAGTATATGGCTTTTCTTTTTCTATAAGAGTACATGTGAATTGTGATGTATATACTGCCCGTATGTATATATATATATATATATATATATATATATATATATATATATAATGTATATATATAGTCACTTTGATTACATGCTAATATAGCATTATATACTTATGGTGGCTAAGAGCACTGAGTGCAAATCATGGACGAGACCATTGACCATTCTGTAGTCTGGTGTCCAGAGCATAAAACTGTCCTTATTTATGATTTATATAATAACAGTATAAATGTCACATTTTACCATTGCTATACTTAGATAGTAAAAAAAATCTTCCAAATCTCTAACGCATTTGATGTTGCTTTACTAGGAAGCAAGCTACCTACCTGCTAAATATTATTCCTATATGACATCTCTCTACTAAGCCATATTTCCAATAATCCCATAGTCACTCACATTCAGTCAGACACACTCTGTGAGGATGACAGCACCTGAGTCACATGTACAGGCTTACACATACAATTTACCTGTATGTATAATCCCTTCACATGCCTATTTCTCCAGTGTACACTAATAACATGTCTAATTTACATCGGTAATAACTACAAAAAACGGCAACTGTTGTACAAACTGGATTCTCTTTTTACATTTCTTTGTATAGCCCTATATATTGATATTAGTGGCTTTGCTTTGTTTCTTTACTTATTCAAGTTGATTGCATAGTTCACATCTCAGTGGGCCCACCTGCAGGTACACAATGCAGGGTTCCCAATTCCCAGTGCTACAGCAGTAATTAGTTGTTTGTTATGGGCAGGAGACAGCTAACAGTTGTGTTGCCTAAGGTGACAAATAAATTGATGTCCTATTAATTCCTTAAACAGGCCAGTATTAACATTTGTAAATGTGTAGAGTACACTATAAAGGACGAATATCACTATAATCTTATAAGAAACCACTCATGTAGTCAAAAACATTTAAACTTTTTAAACTTTTTGGTGCCTCTGAAATCCTGATGAATACGGTCACCTCATGTTTTGGCGCATATAGGCATTTTTGAAAATACCAATTACTGCACAAGTATTTTCAGAGAACTAATGTACACTGCTGCTGAATGTACGCTCATGGACACAGTATAATCTATATATTAGGGATTCACAATCCTATGTACAGCTCATTACCTATACTCTGCTCTGTCCATGGTATGTCAGGTTTGCAAGAAGTCTGGCATAAGTATTACTGATTCCTATCACATGAAGCTTTAGTCCTATGCATTAAACTGTATAACCCTCTGAGCTCAAGCGTATTTTTGGTGTATTTTGGAAATTTTTTTTTTTTTTTTTTTGTGGGAATACAATTTATACCAATTATTTCATGGCCAACTTTACTTCATTAAATTGTACAGATAAAAAACTAGCCTAGGAAAAACATAGGAACACCATGCAGCACAGCTAGAAACAGACGTACAGAAGGAGCGGAAACATAGGAAAATGAACCATTACGCTTCTCTCATTGTGATATCTTTATGGAATAATGGAATAGTTACAAATACATAAGCATAGGACTTTTTCAAAATTGAAACAATTTAGATTACAAGGGTCAATGCAATCTTCAAGGACAATGGTGTATATATATATATATATATATATATATATATATATATATATATATTTCTATATATGTCTGAATTACCCAGACCCTTGCCCCATTCAATACCCAGGCCCACAGAGGATATTTTATACAATCCAAAGTGCACCATCCCTTAAATTTGTTACTATACCTTGTAAGCAGTGCCAGCGTCACTGGCTGTGTGTATGTGTGTGTGTGTGTGTGTGTGTGTGTGTGTGTGTGTGTGTATTTGTGTAAATATGTCTAAAGTGACTTGTAAATACCTCAAATAATTTGTAGTAAAGTGTAAAATTATTTTCAACAAACTATGGCCCTTATTCTGGTTCACTCGCAAAAGTAAATTCCTTCTCAAATGGACAAAAGCATGTGCACTGCAGGTGGGACAGATGTGTGCAGATAGAGTTAGATTTGGGTGGGGTTCTACTTCAAAGTGAGCTCTATATTGCAGTGTAAAAATAAAGCAGTCAGTATTTTCTCTGCACAGAAACAAAATAACTCACCCAAATCTAATTCTGTCTGCACATGTTATATCTGCGCCACCTGCAATGCACATGGTTTTGTCCATTTAAGAATGGTTTTGTCCATTTAAGAAGGAATTTGCCTTTGAGAGTGAACCAGAATAAGGGCCTATATGTACTTATGAAGAGAGTGTGTAGAGTTTTGGAAAGGAGAAATGATAGGCACTAACAAGAAGTTACTGCATGATGCCTCAGGCCCAGCTGTAACAAAAGCATATTTTCTAAAATGATTGCAGCCAGGGCCATAGTCATCATTAGGCTTACTGGGCTTTAGACTAGGGACCACACAGGGACTATGGCCCATCAAATTAGATTTTTTTGCTAAAGAACTATCACCTGTGCCCTAGGGCTATACTGGTTAAAGGTGCCATAGCAACGCACACTCATAGTCAGTAGAGGTTTGCTTTGAGGCGATGGGGGAGGGGACAATCATGAATACTGGTAGTTGTAAATGATTGCATAATATCTGCTTCCCAAACCTCAGCTGTAGTAAGGTGAATGATTGTATTATAGTGAAGTGTCCAAGGGGCCCGAAATACATGAACACCTAGGGGCCAGCGATGGGTTAATAGTACGGCCCTGCTTACAGCAGGTCTGCTCTGGTTCTCAGCCTCCCCGTTTTGGGGTAAATGTCTAGATATTATGTGTATAGATTGTAAGCATGCAAGTAGGGCCCTCCTACCTCTGTGTCGGTTTGTTACTTCCTAGTTTGTGTTATTACTGTTTCCAATTGTAAAGCGCAATGGAGTATTCTGCGCTAGATAAGAAACTGTAAATAAATAAATATACTATATCAATGCTATCAGTGATTGATTCACCTATGTTTTTTAGGGTCAATTGAGCCTTTTAGCTGACTAACCCCATCATTTATAAATTCCCAGTTTTGGTTTAGGTGTTTTAGCTGCTTTCGTTTTTCTTCATAAAAATGAAGGTGATTTATAAACATGGAAAGGAATGTCGGGATTGCTGGTGACTTCCCCAACACTGTGACTGTTTTGATTGATGGCTTTCTTGCACCATTGCCACTATTCTGTGATATGTTGTGACCACAGAAAAGGAAAGGTGTGGGTCAGAGGCATGTAGGAGTGGGCCAGAGGCCTATAGACATACAGATGGAGCCGCTGTAGTCCTTTTCCCAGCACCTGCCAGATCCTCCCCTCTGGCAAGTGCCGTCGGACGGGGACTGGGAGGCACTTGTGTCTCACGCACACGCGCATCCCAGTATCACGGCGGCTGGGCAGCGCCTCCCTGCCCGTCTCCGCTTCAGGTAGACGGGTAGGGTTAGGGGGGGTCGGGGCAGCAATGGGGACCGTTGGGGGAGGCGGGGGAAGCGGCGTACGGCAGTGGGCAGCTCCGTTGTCACTGGGCGCGGGAGCTGGCCGCTGGCGGGGGCTGGCGATACTTTTACCAGCCCCTGCAAAGACTACAGCGGCTCCCTCTGTAGGCCAGAGGCATATAAACGTAGGTCTGAGGCATATAGGCGTAGGTCATAAGCATATAGGTGTAGGGCAGAAGCATATAGGCATAGCTCACAAGCATAGGGCAGTGGTATACAGGCATATGTAAAAGTCATATAGGTGTAGGGCAGAAGCATATAGGCATAGCTCACAAGCATAGGGCAGTGGTATATAGGCATAGGTAAAAGTCATATAGGTGTAGGGCAGAAGCATATAGGCATAGCTCACAAGCATAGGGCGGTGGTATACAGGCATAGGTAAAAGTCATATAGGTGTAGGGCAGAAGCATATAGGCATAGCTCACAAGCATAGGGCGGTGGTATACAGGCATAGGTAAAAGTCATATAGGTGTAGGGCAGAAGCATATAGGCATAGCTCACAAGCATAGGGCAGTGGTATATAGGCATAGGTAAAAGTCATATAGGTGTAGGCACTAACGTATTGTTAATGGGTGCAAGGTGTGCAGTGCATACGTACATCCGGGTCCAGGGGGGATGGGGGGGCAGTCACCTCTCTATTAAGCTAGTGCATGCTGTGCAGATCCAAAAGTCACTGAAAATGGCCAACGGTGACATATTTCAGTGATTCGCACAAGCGCAATAGAGGTGTCCCCTAGAACGTGGTACGGGCACCATGTTCCCCGAGACCTGCACATAAGTATTAGATTCTGGCACAATGCCAGAGTCTACTGCACCGCCAGGCCAGAGGCGGCCCAATCAAATCTTGCACGTAAGTCAGGGTGAGAGGTCACAGATGTATGATGGGGAGGAGTTGGATACATTACCTAATACCCCTGTCACATAACTATATATTATATCTAGAGCAGGGCCGTCTTTTCGTATGGGCTTAATGGGCACTTGCCCAGGGGCCCCAAGTGTATAAGGGCCCTATTCTGATAGCTGAGGATCCCCTTTTTCCAGGGATACCAGGATTTTGAAAATCGGCCCTGCGGAACTGGAGATATCCAACTTCGAAGCAGCAGTCCACATCTAACCTGTGAATTGCAATTCACAGTCATTCACAGTCATATTTCTCAGGTTCTCTCTGACTAGGGCTCCCATTTACCATTGATCGCATTTACAATGCGATCTGGGCGGAATATTACCACCCAGGATCGCATTGTAAAATGCGATCATTTTGCCCCAATGTATTACCTGCTAGGCGCAGGGACAGAGCTCCAAAAAGAGCCTGTCCCTGCGATGCCTGGAGCCGGAAGCCGGGGGGTCTGAGCATGCACGGTTACGCGCTGACTCCCCCCGCGACCCCGCTGACCGGATGTGTAGCCATAGGCTACAATGGGCTATCACCATATCAGAATGGCGATAGCCCAGGGGTGCGAAGCCGGGCTGCCCGATGTTGATACATCGAGCAGCTTCGCATCCCCCATAGGCGAAGCTGCTCGATGTATCAACATCGGGCAGCGCGGCCGGCGGTGCTGCAGGGGGAGGATCACAGCAGGGATCGGAGATTTCTGCTATAGTCCCCTGTGTTATATTAGGGGGATATTTAATATTTGCAGTTAACCCCCGATAACGGGTGTTTTCGGGAATTTAGCAGCAAATATTGTTTGATAAATGTGGCCCTTAGAGTTTTTCAGAGAGTACTGTATATTCCAAAAGCTGGGACTCTCCCATTTCTGTCGACACTAGCAGCTTGTCTCTATCATACCCAGAACCAGAGATATCAGCCTTCGAGCAGCCGGTCCCTGCTCCAGCTCCAAACGTCTGGTGTACAGTTTTATATTTTTGTCAATGGATTGCTCTGGCTCCTGATCTCTAAACCCCAAGTCCCCAGCACCTCCTGAAAGTTGGGACTCTAGGTTTTTATACTATTGAAGGCTAAGAAATCTATTTCCAGATAATGACGATATCTGCAGTCAAACATGCTGCCCATCCACCGGAAAATGACGAATATTAAGCCCACTCCATTATCCAACCCTCCCCTGCGTATAAAACACCCTCTACCTCCCTGGAAGTAATTTACAAGGGACCCTTCATTCAGCTCAGTGCCCCCTTCCACATGTTAAGGTGAGTACACACGGGTGCAATTTCATGTAAAATCGCTGGGAATATAAATCGCCAGCTGCGCGCTCCCGTGTGTACTGCCTAATGGTGGGTGGTCGTTCCCCGGCGATCGCTGTGCCGGGAGGTCAGCGCCGGGGAGATCAGCATTGATCTCCCCAGCCCCGTGCCGCTGCTCCCTCCCTCCTACCATCAAAGTGACAGCAGCAGCGTCTGCTGCTGCTGCGCTCCCCCTCCGCCCCGTAGCAGTGTCTCCTTTTCATCGCTGATGAAAAGGAGACACTGAGCAATATGATTGCTGGGGATATATTGCTAGCAATATATCCCCAGCAATCATATTACCCCTTGTGTGCACAGCATTAGTGTTCACCCTCCCACCTCCTGTGCAGTAAAGGAGTAAATAGCAGAAGTTACTGCTCCAGGTCCTACATGTTGAGTGGAAGATAGAGCACCCCCTGCCACCCGTGGGACATCAAAGCTGCTGCTGATAGCACCCCCACCCCTAGGAGGGGAAAATGGGTAAGGGCCCCAGTGCATTGCTTTGCCCAGGGGCCCACACTGCTGTTAAGATGGCCCTGATCTAGAGATAAAATAAATGCCAATTTCTTCAACATCTATATCTGCCAATACTTTTGTCTGTCTGTGCAAAAGTTTTAATAGTGCTGGAAGGAGTTAGAGTTAGACTAATAACTAATTTTCTCAGTAAGCTAGAGGTGGTCTTATACATCCACAGTACTACAGAAGCAAGAAGCAGGGTTACTGGCACATTCTACGCTGCTGACAGTATTTTTACTGACACATCACAGTCGGTTCCTATCAACTCCAAAGATGATAGACAGTAGTAACTAGAGGAGATGTTGGTTAAAAAATATTAAAATTAGAGATACTATAACTGCAAAGTAAGAAAAATAGTAATATACTATCTGCCATGAGCATTTGGGGTAGGTTTATGTGGAGTTTGAGTTGTATTTTATTTTATCTTGTTTTACTAATCTGTTTGTCTTATTGATGAGTAAATATGTTTTATGTGTTTTTGTTGTGTGACTAATCTCTTCATGATGGTTGTCATTACCAGAGATTCTGAGAGAGGGGTATGATAGTGATGGCCCTGGCCTATTGGAGGGGCCCCAATAAGCTGCTGACAGAGACACTGTCCCCATTTGTGGCCCTGTACACATTATTTTATCTTACATTTTTTTAAATTATGTTGGGTCATGCCTCACATATTTGGCAATGAACACACCCCCACACCCCATCCCCAATACCCAGCCAACATTCAGTACTTGACAGCCCTGCTCATGTCAAGGATGTGGGGTTCTGTTCCATCTGAGTCTATTTAACCTATTAAGCTGTACTAGTCAATGTAGTTGTATTTATTACTATGGTGTATACCCTGCTTGCTTATGATACTGACTAATGCTTTTTCTTGGGAGCATCTAAAAACATGGAAACATTAAGTGAAAGCTTTCACGAGTGGTGCCCAACAATGCCATGTATCAAACCTTGGAGAGAAAGGAAACAAAGAAGTTGTCCATAGCAACCAGATGGATAAATACTGCTTTTTTATAGACTGTGCTATATGAATGATAGCTAGAAGCTGACATATCCCCTTTATTGAGCCAATCACTGACGAAAGCACCAGTCTGTGTTAAGCTTAATGCATACTTGCCTACTTCTGAAAACTAGTTTCAGGGAGATTATAGTTGGTTATAGAATTTTACACAGAAGCCCATTGAGGGGGTCTGTCATGCTCCACCTAAAGGGTGTGTCTAGTTCCATATATGGAGAGATTGTGAACGTGGCACCTAGAAGCGTGGGTGTGTACTGCTACATACTGTATGAGAGGAATCTTTTAAAATTACTTATATACAAATGTATATTTAGCCCCAGAGCAGTTAGTAAGAGCTACGATACTTGCTAAAGTGCTGGGAAATGGCGCTGATGATTCAATGTAAATGGATCTATCTCTCATTCCTTTTCCCAAAAAAATGTAACAGTGTAATGTGAGCTAGGTGAAATGAGGGAGATTGGTAGACTAATGAGGGAGAGAGGGAGATTTCTGCTATTTCAGGGAGTCTCCTACAGAATGCAGGAGGGTAAGTAACTATGATTTAATTCATTGTATGCAGTGGCTTCGAAGCACTATCTCCAGGGTCGGCGCCACCACTAGGCAAATCTAGGCATTTGCCTAGGGCGCCGGCCACTGGAGGGCGGCATTTTGCCCCCCGTGCCGCGGGGCTACCTGTCCTGCGGCGCTGTGTAGTTAAAGCTGGCGGCAGCGGGGGGTCCCTGCCGTCAATAAGAAGAAATAACCAGCGCTATCCGCCGGGCTATGCGGAAGCGCTTCTGTTGTGAAAACCCTGTCCGCATGCTGATTGGCTGTGCGGGCAGTGTTTTCACAACAAAAGCGCTTCCGCATAGCCCGGCGGATAGCGCTGGTTATTTCTTCTTATTGACGGCAGGGACCCCCCGCTGCCGCCGCCGCCGCCAGCTTTAACCACACAGCGCCGCAGGACAGGTACCCCCCCCACCTCCCCCGGCACCGGGGCGCCCCCACCCCGACTCGCCTGGGGCGCTCCGGTGCCTTGCGCTGGCCCTGACTATCTCTTCCACCTTGGCCAATTACAGTAATCCACCAACACAATTTACTGACATACTCAGCAGTTTCCCAACAGGCTAATGGAGCACCAGATTTGTTTTGCAGCCACACTTACAGTACAGTGTCAAATGCCTCACAGCCAATATCTCACATCACTGCCGATATCTCAGTGTAGCTGGCCACGTGAAGCCTGAATGGTACAATTTAAATTTTTTTCTGACCATTTATATTTACTATTGACGCCGGAGAGGGACAAAAATATAGACGTTCTCTTCAAATAACATCTCACTGCTATGCTTAAGACACAAGAAAGATGCATCTTGTAAAAAGAAGATTAATTGTAATGTTTTAATTGCAATTCATGTAATTATAGAGTCTTATATCACTTTAAATATATTGCACATTGGAATTTTAGTTCCCTTATCTTCAGATTTTTCAGTTGATCTTGGAATTCCAGGCTCCTCAAAAGATTAGCTGCTATTTTATTCTTCTAGGCTGCTTCAGGAACTGTAAATAAATATAATAAGGGGGAAACCAAGGTCAACTAAGCCATCCACGCATGAGGGGGGAAACACAGCAAAGTTCCCCACCTACCCACAGACACACAGGAGTTAAGCTTTGTACTATATCAACAGATATTACTCTATACCAGTTGCCCTGTCTCTGTTAAATAAGCTGGAATTGTGTTTATTATGCAGTGGCGCGGAAAGGTGAAGTTTTTAAATAAATAAGGCCTACATAAATAAACCACCCCCGCCCTCAGCAAACTGAACTGATCCGGGAGCAGTCCTCAATATTTTTCAAATAAATCATAGTTTCAAATGAACCTGAGCTTGGCAGATAAGATTTCCAAATGACTCGGAGTTAAAGGGTGGGTTCAGGATCAGCAAAGTTGGCTGGACAGAACCAAAACAAACATTTTTACAAGTTCCAGAAGTCACCAAACCACCTCCCATATTCCTCCACTTCTTGAGTCAGGGGCCTAGAAGGCTGGAAATTATAGAATTAGCTTTGGGAGGGAGTGCTGGAAAAAAGTATGTGTCTGCTAGTTAGTGCATGTCACTGTGTATCTTATTTTAAAACGTCTCAAGAAATAATAAATGAACATACAGCCAGGGCAGACTGGCATCTCTCCGAGCAGATCTAGCTTTTTTCCAATCATTGATTCTAATGCCCACACTCAAAGCTTTTAAATATGACAGTTTTTTTGTCAAGAAGGATCTCAGCTGTCAGTTTACTTTCAATTGCACTTACAAAGTGCTGATTCGTGAGTACACACCTTTACAATCTACTTGCAATCTGCAAAACTCATCTGTATAAAATATCTAAAAAGAGATAAAGGCAGCATTACTGCTTGAGGAGCATTGGCAGAAGTATCAGACCGAATGGTCGATAGTGTGTACACACTTCACTTCTTGTCCATTATTGTGCCATCGTATATGATAATTATTAAACTGCACATATAAATGTGAGGGTTAGGTCTAAATTGTAGTGGACTAAAGGACCTCCTAAGGGGGTGGAGAGGGGGTGGAGAGAGGAGGAGCAAGGTTGGAAGAAGGGTCCCAATCGGACGCTCACCATGCTTCAGGTACAGTGGCTCGCTCCGCTCGCCACCTGGTTGCTAGAGGCAACCAGTGGTGGTGTAGATAGTGAAGGAGCATGCCCCCCAGCCTTGCTCCTCCCCCTGGGCATGGAAGGTCCTTTAGCCCACTACAATTTAATACCAGTAGCGGCACCTACCTCATTGAAGGAAGGGGCTGCCACTGGATGAGCTTCCGGAAAACCCCAGGCCAGAACCGCTGCTGCCGCTCATCACTGCTCCCATTCATGGTCTGAGCACCTGTACAGTGCAGATGAAAGGCGCCAAGAGTAGAGAATGCACAATATCAGCGACAGTACTACACATACCCCCAGCTTCTATGTGCTGCATCAGCTGCAGCCCATTGAAGCCAAATTGGGCTGCACAACAGGGAGTGGCTTCCTACACAAATCCAGCTCTCTGCCTAGAGCAGCCCGGACTGGCAGTCCAGGAGGGAGGGAACATCACCCAATGGGACTGCCTTACTTCTGGTGACTGGCAGTTCGGACTTCCAAAAGGAAGTAACTGCCAGTCACAGTGAAGCCAATGCAGTCTCCGGGACTTTGTCTTCTGATAAAACAGAAGATCGAAGACAAGTACACAATCTTAAGACTGATTTAGACAGCAGTAAGTTTTGTGCAGGCAAAAGAAAAAACTAAAGATAAAAATAAATTAGCTTACAAATGGTTCACTAGTCACTAGTCCACTATTCAACCTGCCCGAGTAACCACCATTTATGCTGCTTTCCCAGACGTATGTGCATCATTTTATCAGTCAGTATATGTTTGCAGTTACGCATACATGCCTTTAATATACCTGGCCCACATTAATAAATACATAGCGCAATGGGAATGCCCAGCGTTTCATGGGCGTTCTCATGAAAACACTGGGTGTTCCTGTGTAAATCGCCCGGTGGTGCGGGTGCGGGGGGCGGGCAGCTAATGTCAGCAGATGTCAGCTGCCTGCCCTCTTTCCGCACCATAGAGGTGTCTCTGATCTGCGAGCGCTGGAGAAATCATTTGATGGAAAATCACAGCGTGCGAGGGGGGTGGCCATCCCTGTGGGCGGCAGACGCCATTTAGTATACATGCAATGCTGCATTGGTTATTGTCCTTATTCTAATCCATTCGCACCCTTACAAATTCACACGGGTGCGCAATGTTTCTTTACCGTGCATGCACACTTCTGCGCCTGCGCATGCACTGGATGCTTGTGGCGCATTTCTGCACATGCGCTGGGGGTGAGTGGCCATGGTGAACACTCAGTTGAGTTCGCCGGGTGCTTGCACCCACCAGTGCAGGCGGGGAGGCGGCGGGTGGTTGCGCCCATGGGAACACCCAGCATTTCATGGGCTTTCCCATGAAAATGCCAGGCATTTTCATTTTCATGCTAATGGGCTGATGATGCGGGTGCTTTGGGTGGACAGCTACCCACCATGTTCCCCTCTAGGACACACACAAGCCTAAGACACCTTAGATAGTCTTAGATTTGCATGTGCGATAATTTATGCAAAACATCCATTCGCAGCCATGTGGGCGAATTCGCACCGTGAAGGGGGGCGGCGGTAAGTGCGAGTGGCGGGCTAAAAATGACACGGAGTGCTGCGAATTTCGCAATGTTGTATCTCAACCAGAATTACCTTCTATATCTTTTGAACAACTCAAACATGGGTCCAGATGTACAGTACTGGAAAGTGATAAAATAGAGGGATATACTGTACCACTAACCAATCAGCTCCTAACTGTCATTTTTGTAACCCAGCCTGTAACATAGCAACTATGGCTGGTGCATCATAACTCTCTATGTTAGCACTTTTCAAGCTTAGTATATATGGTGCATGCAGAGACCCCATAAAGAAATATAAAATAGTATTTCACAATACAGTTCCTATAATATAATGCAATAATACAGCGAAAAGTCACACATTCACACAAACACACATATATATATATATATATATATATATATATATATATATATATATATATATATATATAAGCCTCTTTTGTGCTGTGACATCTGAAACCTATTAAGTAAACACAGGTAGCTCATGCAAACATGTGCTGACCACATTACACTCTACACAACTACATTTCCACAACTTTTCTTTTCCAAATAAACAATTATGTTCTCTGTACATTACCAGGGAATCTGCACGAACAGGTAGCGGGAATGTGAGTTTTCTTTGAAACCCAAACTGTGCAGTCTCGCTCTCCGCTGGTGCCGACTGCGAACCGAGCTGTTTTTTTGGAAAACATAAGCGGGCAGTTTTAGATTACGCAGACAGATTCATTTATTTGTCTGCGGGGAGATAGGAAGCGTCATGTACAATTTCAGTCTGACAGATTAATATTGCTTTAACCCTTTAACTACCGGGGTACAGGTAATATGTGATGATATTTCTGCCAATGGCAACAAATATTTCCATTTAAAGAAAAATACGATATAAATCTAGGTTCAAATAACCTTTCAACTTTATATTTAATATGACACGGTATAATGTGTGTAAAAGATTTACATCTAGGTTCAAATAACCTTGGGGTGTGATAAAGTGGAGAGAGATAAACTATAAACTAGCACCAAACAGCTACTGTAATTTTTCAAGTTTGTCATTTGTCATTTGCCCCTGTGCACCTGCCAGGTGACCTGGAACATGTGACCTGCTGATTAGTCTGAAAACTGTGACAGTTATTTGCTGTCACCCACTAAGCAGGAGAGAAAAGAGAGAAATTGTTCCACCCAGCAAATCTTTGCCTGGTTGTAACTGTCAGTTAGTTAAAATTTGTTAGACCACCTACAGTATATATATATATATATATATATATATATATATATATATATATATATATATATATATATATATATATATATATATATATATATATACAATGAAGTAAAACATATCACATAGATATATTGCAATACTGTAATAGGTATGGTCATCAACCATCAATGATTCAGAGTCATTGATGGTTTATGGCCAATAACGAATATTTTTGCCATCGATGGGTGAGAACCAGATCCCTCCATCAATGGAACATCAAATCCGATGTTTTGCTTTTGTTTGTTTTTTTCGAAGTGCCAGGACACCTCCTGTAGGATAGCTCCGTCCCCCGACACCTGTAAAGCCCCGTCCCCACGACCTGATTGGCCCACGGGCCAGTCAGTCAAAGAAAATGACTGACCATTGATAGGTAAAAGTATCGATGGTCATGTATCAGTTAGTGATACACATCGATGGCCATCCCTACACTGTAAAACACTACTGAAACAACCTTACATTAACTAAATGATAATGATTAGATATAAAAAATATAGATAATAGGTTACTAAAGAATATTAAATCACTATAGTAAATCTCAAGAAATATGGCAATGTTAATTTCATGAAACAAATTACAGTATATAAGCTTCTGAACAACATGATATTCTAGTGATGGCACAGGTAAAATGCAGGTTATCACTGCAAATGTCGGTGGTTACTACAAAACACAGAGGCCAAGCCCTTGCCCATGAGACGTTTGGCAGTTCGCTTCAGGCCACCTCCCGGTCATCGCCCAGCAGGAATGGCCATGGTCTTTGCCTTTGCTGTCTCTATGCCAGCAGTCAGGGAAACACGTGTGCCATATTTGGGTTCCTATGACTTCTGGCACACGCGTATTAGCAGGGCCACAAAACAAGCTGGAAAAGTGGGTACTAATTCCTCAGGCCTGAACTCAACTCCCCCCTTACCATTATGTAACAGCCTCTCTTTTTTAGCCCAGCAAGTGCTGAATTTGCCCCTAGTTGGGCGTCTCAGAACCTTCAGGGCTTGAAGCCTGGAGGCAGACAACTCCATTGCCTCTTGGAGTTATGTCCCTGGTCAGAGAGCCCCCATTTAGGTAATGAAGCTATGTGTAGGTTGCCTTGTGTGTGACTGTCCCTTGTTAATCCTGCACTAAACACATTGCTAAAATAGTTGCTTAATATGGATGCATATAATGTCCTTGCTCTCAGGGTGCCAGTGGTCAAAAGACTGACCTGGAATCCCAACATGGGATTCTATACCTATACCCCTACTCCCTTACCCTCACCCTCCCTTGCAGCACCTTAACCCTCCCTCACCCCCAGCCTGACCCGAACCCTCCTCACTAGTGCCTATCCTCCATACTATTCTGCCTAAACCTAACCCGAGCCCGGGCTTACTGGAGGAGCCCAGCAGGGGCCATGGTCCAAACCACCCCCCTCCCCCTTTCCCCTCCATCCATCCCGGGCAGCAGCAACACCTACAGCATGTGCTGACATGCTGTGCTGACAGCAAGCTCAGCATGAGCGTTTCACTGACAGTGTAGGTCATGCTGAGTGTGCTGTCAGCACAGCACATGCTGTAGGTGTGTGCTACTGCTGCTGAGGGAAGGTGACAATACCCCCCCCCCCCCTCGACTTTAGAGGGGTTTTTTACCCCCTCCTAAACATTTTGGGATGTGGACTAATCATGGGAGGTGGTCCTGCCTTCCATGATTTGGCCACGCCCTCTAATTTTACCGGGGCCCGGCATACCACTCGGCGGCCCTGCTTGCAGCCTAACCCTACCCCCCATGTAAGTTTCTAAACCTATCCCCACCCCCTCAACACAGCCTAACCCTAACCTCCCACTCCCTGCAGCCTAAACGTAAGTCTCCCCACTAGTGCCTAAATCTAACCCCCCTTTCCTGGCCGCATGCTATCCCACCCCGCATACTCACTGATCGGGATTTCACCTCTCCAGCATGTCAGGATCCTGATCCTCTTTGAGATGCCGGTCTCGGTATATTGTAGGCAAGCATCCTGTCTGCCAGGATGCTGGCCGCGTCCTGCTTAATTGTATTAACTCATGTTACAAAGGAATCAATATAATTATTTCTGATAAATATAGATTAATCATTTGCTTCATAATTGCTTAATTCAAAAATATGTATCAGCGTAAGGTTACTAAATTATGACTTGTGCCCCAGTGATGTCAGCAGTTCCTAGTGAATTGCAGCACAAAAAATTGCTGCACCGTGGTGTTTATAGGTAACACTTTGGGAGGTATCCTATTAGCAGCGGTAATTTACTGCTGTTAATAGCTGTGCTAGGGGTTATCCAATTAGCCCTGATGTGGGTCTCTCCTACACCTACCCCACCCCAAATGTCAGCACATATCAGAGATGCATCAGATACCCGAAACATAATTCACAATAATCAGCCGTCAGAGCCATGGTAACACATGGGATCTGAAGCTTATCCCTGATTCCAAAAATGCCTCTAATTCAGGACAGGCCAACCTGTGGCTCTCCAGATGTTGTGAAACTACAAATCCCAGCATGTTTTGCCACAGTTTTAACACTCCCTTATAGCAAAACTGTGGCAAGGCATGATGGGATTTGTAGTTTGACAACATCTGGAGAGCCACAGGTTGGCCAGGCCTGCTCTAATTGGATACCTTGACAATGACCATCAGCCAACCCAGTGTTGGGCCTAGTTTGAGCCTTCCAGCCAAGACTGAACACTACCTAACCAGAATTACTAGTCATGTTGAGGGCAATGAAACAAACTGCACAACAACTTACTAACCAATCAGAAAACAGATGAATCAGTAACCTTTTTATTGGAATTTGGAAGCAAACTGATTTACATACAACAAAGCAACTAATCACAGGTTTTATTTGGGGAGTCACAGACCAGTTATAATATTTCAGCCATCTGTATATGTATTATTTATATTATTACAGCAAAAACCTGCAACAGCCCAATGTTACATATTTTATTATAAGTAAACTACACCAAGCATGGACAAACAGGATGCCAGTAAAAACATTAAATATTGTCAAAAGTGTATATTGGCTGGAAATTCGGAGCAAACTGCTTTATTTTTACATATCGTATAAAGACATAAATCACTTTAAATAAAATAGAAAAACATAGAATTATGTGGCAGGTACCACCCATGCACACACCCGATGTGCCCATTCCCTACCTGCTCTGAAACCTCAGACACTGTAATCTTCTGCCTTGTTATAAACTGTATGCAGCTCTGTTTCAGTCTTCTCGTGCCCTGAATTTCCCTGTGGTGCAGAGTTTCACTCGCTTCTCCTCTCTCGTGCTTATTTCATTGTTTCTACCAAGTTGTTTCATTCAAGTCAGCAACTAAAGAAAAATGTAACAAGCTGTAAAAGTTTGTCCTTAAACACTGTAGTAATTCTGTGTTACTTCGGACTAGAAGCAACGTTTATTTTAAAATGACTAGAATGCCTTTCATGTCTGTCTTCCCTGTGTCATTATGAGATACTGGTTAGCATGGAGTATAGGTACATTCCAATACCCAATTCCTTGTTACCGTACTTATAAGTTACATGTATTGTAAATGTTCCTGTGCAAACATATTAAGCACACATATATAAAGCCCAAAGAGATTCAATGGATAGTGAGAGCTGCAGTCAGTATACAAAAGGATGGGAATTGTATCGTTCAGTCAGCCAATAGTGAAAAGAGCCACACAATAGCCCCCACAGGAAAAAAACCACACATTGGCTTCCAAGGGGAACCACACATATTGTGACTGGTTCAGACCCCTTTGGAAAGGCTACGAATTTGCAGCCAGTCCGATAATCGCAAGACCGCGCAAGCGAAAAAGTCTTTTTAATAAAAATGTTTGCTTGCCAATTTTCACCCCAATTTTGACAAATTCACTTGGCACTCAAAGGGTTAAAAGTAATCAACAAACATTCCAATTGTAAAGCGCAACGGAATATGCTGCGCTATATAAGACTCTGTAAATAAGCAAAATAAATAACATCCCAATTTATCAGAAGAAGTCATGTGACAAGACTGAGAAGGCAGTATAGGACAAATTAAATGTTTATTGCCATTGAGAATATATAAATAAAAGAGTAAAGGCACCAGCACACTAAGGGGGGGATCTATTTAGCTGCAATATCCCTTTTAAAGGCAATAGTGAATAACTTCTTCCCTGATTTCACTCCGGAGGTGACAAAAATTGACAACATCTTTATATCTACATCTTTAACTGATTATTAGACAGTTCTGACAGCAAGGTTCAAGCATCTGTGTCAGCAATTACTTATGATTCAGACTAGATACAACTCAAGCACTGCAAGATACCTATGCAGGTGATTGTATGATAGGAAGGATAGGAGGCAGTGTATGCCCTACTTCTCTCTGCATTCTGTACTTACAGGTTGCTTGGTATGTAGCAAAAACACCATGTATATTAATCATAAATGTAAGTCACAGATGTCTAGCGGAACTGCATAATACACTTAAATGGTTTATATATCGGTCCCGTGCGCATTGGGTTGGATCCTACAAATTGAACGTGCTGCAGGTTCAATCTGTTGGATCGAATCCATCAGAGGCACATCGCGGGTGCAGTTTAGCACCCATGATGTGTTGGGTCTGATCTGGTGGTGTGTGCCAGGGGTGAAGCACAGCTGGCACACATATATGTGAAGGGGGGGGGGGGGGGGGGGCAGCATGTGGTCTGGGCTGTGGGTGCAGCGTCTCGCCGCTGATTGGCTGAAAGAAACATATATATTATTATGTGCTGCATGGTTCCCCCAGGAATCAGCAGCATTGTGTGCACCCAGGACTCAGCATGAGGGTGCCCATATACTAGTGTGATTTGGGCCCTCACCCAATTCCAACACATTGAGATGAGAAATTAGGTCAAAAGTATCAAATCAAGTATGTTTGACCTCTGATTTCGATCCGATGCATAGATCCGTGCTGTAGCTGTAGTGTTCGTTTTGAACTTGTAATTTAAATGAAGAAGGTCAAACAGAGTTTACAAATATAAAAGATTTTGGCATAATTTCTAACTGTCACAATTCTGTTATGCCATTGCATACACACAACTTTCAGAATCTATTCTTTCTGGGCATAGAAAGTAAGTTACACACTGCGTTACATATATATATATATATATATATATATATATATATCTACACACACATACATATATATATATATATACATATATATATGTATATATATATATATCCACAGCAGAGGGAGGCACTCAAGATGAAGGAAATAAAGACTCAGAACACAGCCTGTTAAAGTCTACGTTTCAATGGTCCTCAGCCATTTTCATCAGGACATAAAAGCATGTACAAAACACTCACCCTTTTGTGCTCCACCATCACCACGAGTCCGTGTGCGCCGTGCGGGGCTTCCTCCCGCCGCGGCACTCAATGATGACGTCACCACGTGCACCCGTCACCATAGAAACAATATAACAAACTGTCAGGAAATAACAATAATATAAGCGGATGTAGATGCACCTTACAAACAGAACAAATATTGTAAGCAACTACATAAAATACAATCAAGGCATTCCTACAAGAAGCAATTTAAACCTAGAGTTTCATTCAGACTATTAGGACTGAGCGTGTCAAGAGTAAAGATCCACTTTGCTTCTCTCTGTAGAAGCAACTTGGATCTGTTACCACCCCCTCTGCAACATGATCTTATGTTTGATTGCGGTAGGTGAATGGCCCATAGTCACATAGTGTCGTGCTACGGGTTGTTCACTCGTACCTTTCAAAATAGCTGCCCAAATGGCCTGGCGATGCTGGGCCATCCTAACTTTAAATTGACAATCGGTTTTCCTGATGTAATATTTATCGCAAGGGCAGACTAATACATATATCACGAATTGTGATGAACAAGTTAAGCGGCGCACACGGACTCGTGGTGATGGTGGAGCACAAAAGGGTGAGTGTTTTGTACATGCTTTTATGTCCTGATGAAAATGGCTGAGGACCATTGAAACGTAGACTTTAACAGGCTGTGTTCTGAGTCTTTATTTCCTTCATCTTGAGTGCCTCCCTCTGCTGTGGATTTGTGTGTCGACACACGCAAGTGTCGACTTTTGGATGGCAACAAGTACAGTTATCACTTTATTGTGAGTGACGGTACCTACATCTGACTATATATATATATATATATATATATATATATATACATATAAAAGCTCTAACAATCTCTTAAAGCGGGCTCACTAGAACCTCACTTATCTATAGGTTTCTATGGAGCCTATTGTCTTTGTCTGATCAAAATCAGATAGAGTATTTGATGTTATCAACCCGTGTACAACGGTATTTCTAAAAGAACTCTCACTGAGAACTTCAGCTTATGGTTCACAGACCAGATTAGGTATGTAAAAAGACTCATTCTTTTAGCTCTTAAACACTGGTGGCTTTATGGGTCATTAAATCCTCACTTAATCCGTGGTCATTTTTTCACTTCACTTTGTCCTCCAAAACCTCCTCCTTCTTCATTATTTTGTCTCCTCCCCTAAAGGTCAATTAGACCTAGTTGAATTTTAAAGTTTCATTTTAAGACATATGTTTTATTTACGGTATATGTCTCACCACCCAGATCCCGATTACCCCCGAAGAAGTCCTAACGGACGAAACGCGTAGGGTCAACTTTATTGGATCGTTTCTGTACAACTATAGGGTCAAATTTATTGGATCATATCTGTCCAACTGTATTCCGGTGTCGGATCATCCTTTTGGATTTATTGTCCAAATTTTACGTGATGTTTTAATATCGAATTTGAAGTTCTATGTATTCTAAACTGTAATAAATACAGATTTTTTAAAGTGTGTAATTTCTGTGGTGGAGAAATTATATAGGGCGCACTCCTATTATTTTCCTTTTTTGTTTCTATCTGTTGTGCCTTTATTAGCAGCAAGGCATTATAGAAGTGCTGCCCCAACATTAGCGCAGAAAAAAGGCCACACCCCCCTTGATGTGTGTATATATATATATATATATAGAGAGAGAGAGAGAGAGAGAGAGAGAGAGAGAGAGAGAGAGAGAGAGAGAGAGAGATCTTTGGTCCGGCACACACCGCGCTATAGTAATCTGTACTTTACCCGGTGCCCTCACTTGTATTGTAGATAGCAGTTTGGAGATGCGGCACTCTGGGCTGCCCAGAGTGCCGCATCTCCAAACTGATATATATATATATATATATATATATATACACACACACACACATACATACATATATATATATATATATATATATATATATATATATATATATATATAAAGCTCTGACAATCTCTTAATCGGTTTTGGATGTGTGTATCATTTAATAATATTTCAGTACATATCAGTGCCTTACAATTTCTGTAGTGCAGTTACTGATAATTGTGGCATATTGGACACATAGGAGAAAACATAGGCACCGAATGAGTAATAATACTAATATTATACATGAAAACCGCATGTTTCTGTAATAGTTCTGGCTTCTGAAATGAATATGACTAACATGACAAATATTTGGTTTTGAATCTTGTTCATTACATCTTATCATGTACACTGTCTACTGGAGAAATCATCACTACACTGGATGCCTATTAAGTATACAAGGGTTGTAGGGCACCTAAGGAAATAGAGTGTGATGTTATCCTGAAATAAAGGTTTAGTCTACTACATTACAATTCTGCGAGACTGTTCTGTTGTGGGTTAGTGTGCATGAAATCACAAGTGCTAAGTAAAGATCACTGATTCCTACAGTAATTGTACATATTGTTTGCACTATGGGGTATTTCTGAAATGTTGTAGAGAGAAAAAAAATTGTGAGTGTTGTGCTGTGTACACACTATAGTGATATAAATTTCAACTCTATGCACGATAACAGGATAATTAGCAATTTTATCATGCATATCGTTTAGTGTGTTTTACAGGCTGTGTATGAAAAATGACAGCTAGAAAATCACTGGATCAAACTTTATCGCTCCCAATTTTATCTCTTTGCAAGCTGTAAAAAATACCCAACTGCAAGGTACTATGGGGGAAATTTACTAAGATGTGTATTCTACTTCACATGTGATGTTGCTATGGGCAACCAATCAGATCCTGTCTACTATCTTCTAGAGGCTGCTAAATAAATAAGAAGCAGATTCTGATTGGTTGCCCATTGCAACATTACATGTGAAGTAGAATACACATCTTAGTAAATTCCCCCCTATATGTTTCCATAATCATTTTCATATATTCCCATGTACATACCGGCTCTTATTAGGGAGAAATATTTGAAGTGCATAACAATAACATTTTTGTTCACAGTTTTTAAAAAAGAAGAGTACAATAGTATAATAAATATTTGAATTTATTGTGTAATATGCAACGTGTTAATCAAACTTAATTGCTGATTACTTGCTATGTCTTTCTTCATATGTGCACATTTTTATATACCTATAGGATCTTATTCTGGTTCATTCGCACGCACCCTTGCGAATGAACCAAACCCCCCCATTTGCACGCCAAATTCATTCGTTAGGGTTGCGAATGGATGTTTTACATGAACATCCATTCACATGCCAGTGGGAACCTCCCCATCTTTCAAAGGCGCCCACATATGTAAGGGTGGCCCAGACCTCTCGTACATATGAGCAAAGAAATGCAGGGATATGGGCGGGCAGCTGACATCCGGCTATGTCAGCTGCCCGCCCCCTGCACATGCGTCATGACCGCATTAGCATATGTACGCCCAGCGTTTTAATGGGAACACCCATGAAATGCAGGGCGTACACATATGCTAATACCCCAGCCCAGCACCCCATACCCCTCTCCACCCCCGCTCGTAAGACAGGGAGTTTGCACGCACCCAGTGTATACACATGCGCAGAAATGCTGCTGCGCATGCCCATGTGCAAAACATTGGTCCCTGCGCAAATTCACGTCCAAGCAAATTAATCAGAATAAGGTCCATAGTTCGAATGAGTATACAAAGATGACAAGCTGAATGGTAACCTGTGCCTGAATATTACATGTAGGAGTATAGTCCTACATTTATACTGGTCTGTTTTAGAAAATGTAATAAATCGAACCCTTTGTCTTACAATCGCTCCTATATTTACACAAACCATTTACAAATACACATGTTTCCATCAATACCAGATAGAAAGAAACTGATGTTATTCTCATTTTATGTATGTATGCTAAGCATAGAGTGTAGTCAGGGCCATCGAGATCGGACACGGGCCTGGGAACTGGTGGGCATGGCCAAATTGGAAAGGCAAGGCTATGCCCCTTAACAAATAAAACATATAATAATATATGCTATGCCCAAGAAACTTACCCAGGCCACTAGTTCCCCCCATCCCAGCCTCTCTGTGCCATTATGAGTTCCCCCGACCCAGACTCTCTGTGCTATTATGAGTTCCCCCGACCCAGCCTCTCTGTGCTATTATGAGTTCCCCCGACCCAGACTCTCTGTGCTATTATGAGTTCCCCCGACCCAGACTCTCTGTGCTATTATGAGTTCCCATGGCCCAGCCTCTCTGTGCTATTATGAGTTCCCCTGACCCAGACTCTCTGTGCTATTATGAGTTCCCATGGCCCAGCCTCTCTGTGCTATTATGAGTTCCCCTGACCCAGACTCTCTGTGCTATTATGAGTTCCCCCAACCCAGACTCTCTGTGCTATTATGAGTTCCCCCGACCCAGACTCTCTGTGCTATTATGAGTTCCCCCAACCCAGACTCTCTGTGCTATTATGAGTTCCCATGGCCCAGCCTCTCTGTGCTATTATGAGTTCCCCCAACCCAGACTCTCTGTGCTATTATGAGTTCCCATGGCCCAGCCTCTCTGTGCTATTATGAGTTCCCCCGACCCAGACTCTCTGTGCTATTATGAGTTCCCCCGACCCAGACTCTCTGTGCTATTATGAGTTCCCATGGCCCAGCCTCTCTGTGATATTATGAGTTCCCATGTCCCCGACTCTCTGTTATATTATGAGTTCCCATGGCCCAGACTCTCTGTGATATTATGAGTTCACATGACCCAGACTCTCTGTGCTATTATGAGTTCCCCCCATCCCAGACTCTCTGTGCTATTATGAGTTCCCATGGCCCAGACTCTCTGTGATATTATGAGTTCCCTTGGCCCAACCTCTCTGTGATATTATGAGTTCCCATGGCCCAGACTCTCTGTGATATTATGAGTTCACATGACCCAGACTCTCTGTGCTATTATGAGTTCCCCCCATCCCAGACTCTCTATGCTATTATGAGTTCCCATGGCCCAGCCTCTCTGTAATATTATGAGTTCCCTTGGCCCAGCCTCTCTGTGATATTATGAGTTCCCATAGCCCAGCCTCTCTGTGCTATTATGCGTTCCCCTGCCCAGCCTCTATTATCTATTTAAAGCTGGGAAGTAAAAGAAGTGGTCACGCGATCAGTCCTTATGTAAGAAGAGACAGAGAGTCAGCTCCAGGGAGACCCTAGTTGCTGCATGTTGCTGATTTCCCAGTGGTACCACAACTCCAAAGCCGCTGCAAAGGGAGACAATATTCCCCTCAGCAACTGATCTAGATCACCCCAAAACACCTCCCAACATGACCTATTCCAAGTTGGATAAGATGCTCTGTTCGTGGAATTACCTGTTAATGTATGAATACCCACAGATGTGGATAATCACCTTTCTTATCAAGTAGTTACTTCAACAAAGGTGACAGCAAACATAAATTAAGAGGGAATTCCAGGAGCAGAACATTTTGTTTCCTGGAATGGGTCATGTTGAGACATTTGTAAACCAGCGCAGGGCCGGATAAGGGGGGGGGGGAGCTCAGGGGGTCAGTACCCCTGGGCTTCCTCTATCTAGGGGCCCCCTGTGATTGGCATGTTTTTTTTTATTTAGCTAAAGGTTTTGTGCATGGGAGTGGGGTAGTGCTGCCTCTTCATCTAGCTGCCCATGTGACAATGATTAATGGTGCTGAACAACGGGAGTCAAGGCACACTGACTGCACAAGTGTGGAGTGCATTACTGGGAGTTGATTAAGTCCCATGAGACTTTGCACAAGAGGTCAGAGACTGAGAGGCTTGTGCTGAGCTCTACTTGGTGGAGCTCATTATATGCTTCTCAGGCCCATGGAGGACAGCAGCAGTGGCTTCACCATGGGAGGGTTTTTAATCAGAGGCAGCGCTGAGCCTGTGAGGGCTTCTACAGGGTAAGGTAGGTACAGAGGGACAAACACAGGCTCTTCATGTGGTTTTTACATATTTATGTTTTCATGTGGTATATACACATATTTATGTTTAATTTATATTTATATGAATCCCCCCCCCCCCCCCCCGCCCTGCAGTTACCCATTGACCAACTTTAAACTGCCTTTACTCTGTGTTTTGACAGTGTATTATTCTCCCGTGCAGTTTGTGGCCAGTAATGTAAAGTAATGTAATTGGGAGGGGCCCCCCCTGTCTAAAGTGACCCAGGCCCCCGTAGGCTTAATCCAGACCTGCACCAGCCCCTCCAACAATCCTGATCCCAGATTAAAAGCACCCCTTTCTTCTCTGCACTCTTATCTATAGACATAAATATCAGTATCTACAGATTTCAGAAAGAGAGATTCATTCATTAAATCATTCATATTGTATGACTGTTAGTTGCCAAATTGCTCTGCATAGTCCAATGTATTGTAACATCTGTACAAATGAATATAATACTGCCACCTAGTGGTCACATAATCATGAGAAAATTCACAATGAGCGCTTGTCATCAGCAAACACAGTAAACAGAATAGATCCCATATAACAGGCTGCTTTTGAAGTTAATATGAATAGATTTGAATAAGAAGGCCACACATCATAACTCACTTGTCCCCCCTGTCACAAGTGAATAGTCTGCTCAATTTTATGATAGCATTATATGGATAAACAGCAGAAAGCTACTATGTAACATTCATGTGCAAGAAAAAGTCTGTCTATACAGTTATGCTGTGACATTTCTCAGATAAGCCTGAAATATATAAAAGTGTGAGAGAGAGAGAGAGAGAGAGAGAGAGAGAGAGAGAGAGAGAGGGGCAATATATATATATATATATATATATATATATATATATATATACCACGAGTTTGCTATATATATATATATATATATATATATATATATATATATATATATATATATATGTATACACACACACACACAGACACACACAGATGGATGGATGACTTTGACAGACTTCACTGCTAATCTTGTGAAATGAGGCCAGAGCTCTGCAAATGGACATGATAATAAATCATTTAGCATTGAATAAGTTGCCTACAGGAAAGTTAATATGTTAATAGGTGAAGGTAAGATATGTTACTTTGTCCACACGCAGATATGGACTGTTTGCAAGGACAAAAGGGGAATGTGCTATAAATAATTCTGTGCCTTGTACATTTGCTTTATGAAATTCCAAGCTATTCCTTTGGTATCAGTGGCATGGAACAACATGTGCCGGACTTGCTTTACCATCCTACATTTGAGTTTATTCATTTTCTTGAGACTATAAAAACAACCGATAGCATAGTTGCCAAATGCTGAGACCCAGCTCCATGTGTCTAGTAGATGATAAGCGGGAATTGTTTTGGAGTGGATAGGTGGATGACAGATGGGGAGATGTAAATACTGTAGAAAGGTATAGATCTTTGTATGGCCTTCTGCTTCTCTGCTAACCTATGGGAAAGTTTGTTTAGTTCAGTGGTAACTGATTTGCAAATGTGCATAAGACATACCGGGCCAGATTCTCTAAGCTTCAAAAGTGATATAATGGAGAGTGATAAACAGCCAGCCAATCAGCTCCTCCCTGACATTTTTCAAACACAGTCTGTGACATGGCAGGTAGGAGCTGATTGGCTGGCTGTTTATCACTCTCCATTTTATCACTTTTGAAGCTTAGAGAATCTGGCCCACAAACTGCTCTCCTCATGAAATATCACAGACACCACTGAACTAAAGCTCTATACACACTAAACAACAGGGGCCGCAGCTGATATAATTAACAATACCGGCTGTGGGTCCCGATATTTTGTGTACATGCTGAACGATATCGGTAAACTATATCGTTCAGTGACATCACTGGGACCTGCTGAACAGGCAGGTCATTTGGCTATATAGACATGTTCAGAAGACCATCACTTGGGAGCAGGGCCGCCGACAGGGGGGTGCCCTGGGTACAGCTGTCCCGGGCCCCGGCCCCTGGAGGGGCCCGGGCATGCGCACGGCAGGGGGGGGGGGCGGCCCGAGGTATGGCACTGTGTCACTGGGGGCCCAGACTATAGGTGAGTCCCGGGCCCCAACATTTCTAGTGGCGGCCCTGCTTGGGAGCGCGCATTGATAGCAATATTGAGTGTACACACTAGAGGATATTGTGAACGATATTGCTCAGAAGGCCCTTAGGGATATTGTTCACAATATCCTCTAGTGTATATGGGGCTTTAAGCATATTTATTTATTTACAGTCTCTTATATAGCGCAGCATATTCCGTTGCGCTTTACAATTGGAAACAACAGTGATTAAACAAACTGGGTAGAAACAAATCGACATAAAGGTAGGGCCCTGCTCGTAAGCTTACAATCTATAGCATAATAAAATAGAATTAAATATAATCAAAGCGGCGCATAACTGGATTCCATATTTTTGTATAATTATAAAATCCATTAAGTTTGTAAAAGTTTAGTGAATGTCCCTAGACCTGGGTGTTATTGAAGAGATGTGATGTCCATAGCAACCAATCAGATTCTGTCTGCCATTTCCTTATTGCATCCTAGAAAATGACAGACAGAGTCTGATTAGTTGCTATGGACAACATCACCTCTTTTCATTTTTAGAAACTTTAGTAAATGTAGCCCTAATAGTTTTAACAAATCTAAACAAATGGACCTGGTATTCAATCACCTGCAATCAGTTGCCACGGTGCTTCACTGTAACTGGCAGTGACTTCCTATTGGAAGTTTGACCTGCCAGTCCCCCAAGGCAGTCCCTTTGGGAGGTGATCCCTCCCTCTTTGGCTTCTATGGGCTGAAGCTGCAGAAACCCATAGAACCAAGGGCATGCGCATTCGCAGTACCTACGTCAGTACAGCGCATTCGCCGTTCCTGGTGCTGTCACCTTTAATCTGTGTTTTAAATACATTATTTATTTACAGTTATTTATATACTGTAGTGTACATATATTGCACAGTGCTTTAGAAGGAAAACGCTATTAATTCATATACATCCCTGCCCAAGTGGAGCTTGCTATCTATATTCCCCGTTTGTCAGCAACCAATTAAAATACCAGAATATTTATTGGAATATGGGAGTGAAGACACAAACACAAACAGGCATGTGGAGAGAACATACAAACTCCATACTGATCAGTCATGCCGGAGAATTGATCTGATGACCTCAGTGCTGTTAATCAGTAATGCTGACTACTGCACCAACCACGTGGCCCATGTTCTACTTTATATTGAGACAGTTAACTGTCATTTACATTTACCAGGCTAATAATGCATTTTATGCTTGAGGTGATTAGGCTGGTGCCTTTACACTAGTGGTGTTCCATTTTACATAGGTGTGACATGTGATTTTAGTAAGTTAAGAGCATAGGAGTGATGTTACTAGTAAAGCAAAGGATGTAGAACTCCTCTATATATTTGTCCCATGTAGATAAGAATGATAACTACTAAGTCATCAACTACAAAAGGGTCTAGTGTCAAAGTTCCTCTTCCGAACTAATGTACCTATTACTCAATTACATAAATTAAATGATGGTGATCATGAAATTATCAGTTGCTATCATTTATAAAACAACTAATACAGGGGTAGATGTAAGAAGCACTGATAAGGGAGGAGAAATGATAAAGTGCTTGGTACTTTATCACCAGCCAATCAGCTCCTGGCTGCCCCTTTTTGAACCCAGTCTGCAATAACTTAACAGTCAGGACTCAGGAGCTGATTGGCCGGTGATAAAGTACCAGGCACTTTATCACTTTTCTTCCATTATCACTGCTTCATTCATCTTCCCCATAGTTACTATAACTATACTAATACTATAACTATGCAAATAGAAGTCACATACAGCTCCAGTCCAGAATGTCACTCAAACACAAGTGCTATACAGTATATGTACTACTGTGTGATTGACAAAGCCAAACCAAACTAATGGTTTTGTATAATACAAATTCAGGATACTAAGGCGTTCAGGATAAATAGAATTAATTAGAACTGGCTATAATTTGATGTGAAATGATATCACATGAAGAGAGTTAATATTAACAAGGCTGCCAGTCAGATACAGAGCTCAGTTGTGATCGGGTGGGCTGAGTATTTATCATTGCACTAGATATATAGGTCACAAGTAGCTATTTACAAAACAAACTCGGTAGGAAAACATCAGCAGAGAGCAGCGTGTCCAAGGCATGGAAATCCTTCATTCAAAAGCAAATAGATCCCTTTTAAACCTTTCATGCATCCTTGATCCTCTGTGTATCTGTTTTAGCTAAAGCCTCTTGTGAGAAGCCTTATTAATCTCCCCTGTGACACGGGCACACACACTTGACAGTCACTTGAATGCTGGCGTCTTAGCGCATTGGCTTGGAGAGCCCTACAGGGCGCATATGTTGTCAGTGTAAATACTCGCATCCAACCTGAGGTCCAGGGGACGATCCTCTGACAGCCACAGCCTCCTTGTATACTTGCATACTGCACTTTGCAGCCCTGACTAGCTTTTTGTTCTCTGTGTTTTGGCAGCAAAGAGATCCTCTCCCAATCCTCGCTGTTGCATCTATTGGGAATATTGCACTGAAATAATATTTACACCAACGTCATACACAGAACACACAACATACACCAAATGCACGCTTCATTCTGATGACTGGCAGGCAGCCGGGGGTAAGGCTATACAGCAAGCCCTGGGCTCGGAAGATTTGTGTCTGACTATATAACTCCTACAGTATATAAAAGATTTACATTGTAGTACATGGCAAATATTTGCCAGGTGATGAGAAAGGGAAACATTTGGTTTACTGTCACT
The DNA here is from genome assembly GCF_055691185.1 of Crinia signifera. Classification (NCBI taxonomy): domain Eukaryota; kingdom Metazoa; phylum Chordata; class Amphibia; order Anura; family Myobatrachidae; genus Crinia; species Crinia signifera. Next base: position 211,403,235 of record NC_139222.1, on the reverse strand, counting down.
CTGACAACCTTTCTTTGCTCACTAATCTTTCCCATTAGAACATCTACTACCCATTTTACTTTTACCTATCCACTTACTTAACTCTTTCCTTTCCGCCGATGACCCCTATTCACTAAACCTCCTTTCTGCAGATAACTCCTGCACACTTAATTATAGCTATCCAGAGTCCCTGCTCACTATTATTTTACCTATCTACAGAAAGTCCATGCTCACTATTAATTGAACTATCCACAGAGAACCTTCTCAATATTTTACCTATCCAAAGAGGACCCCTGCTCACTAATATTTTACCTATCCATAGAGAACCCCTGCTCACTAATATTTTACCTATCCATAGAGAACCCCTGCTCACTAATATTTTACCTATCCAAAGAGGACCCCTGCTCACTAATATTTTACCTATCCAAAGAGGACCCCTGCTCACTAATATTTTACCTATCCATAGAGAACCCCTGCTCACTAATATTTTACCTATCCATAGAGAACCCCTGCTCACTAATATTTTACCTATCCATAGAGAACGCCTGCTCACTAATATTTTACCTATCCATAGAGAACCCCTGCTCACTAATATTTTACCAATCCAAACAGGTCCCCTGCACACTATATTTTACCTATCCACATTGCCCGTGCTCACTAATACTTTACTTACCCTAAGAAAACTCCTGCTCACTAATATTTTACCTGTCCACAGAAACCCCTGCTCGCTAATATTTTACTTATATACAGAGAGCCCATGTTCACTAATATTTTACCTATCCATAGAGAACCCCTACTCACTAATATTTTACCTATCCACAGAAACCCCTACTCACTAATATTTTACCTATCCATAGAGAACCCCTACTCACTAATATTTTACCTATCCACAGAAACCCCTGCTCGCTAATATTTTACCTATCCACAGAAACCCCTACTCACTATTATTTTATCTATCCCAAAAACAATTTGCTCACATATATTTTTACTATCTCAAGAAAACGTTTGCTCACTAATATTGTACCTATCCACTGAGAAGAAATCTACTTCACATCTACTCTATAATATTTTACCTATTCACAAAGAACTCCCTACTCAATAAACTTCTCCCTTGCCAATGAGAACTACTGCCCAATAAAGTTTTCTTGTACTAGTCCAATGTTGGCTTTAGCTTATCGCACATAACGATAAAACAACAACAAAAAGAAAAAAAAAAAAAAACACGAACAGAAAAAGTGAGCTAATTAAATCAACTGGCAAACATCATACAAAAGATACAGATATACACTCTGGGAAATCTAGTAACGAGTATTGCATTGGGGGGGGGGGGGGGGTAATGACAAACAAATCTTTTAGGTAGTTAAAAGTATCGTTTAATTTGTTAAATAAATAAGTCTATTTTACTGCTGAAATAATGTAAAAACAACTTTAAATGAAATTAGAAAAAAATGACGTCAAAGACAATAATTGCGAGTGTATACACAGTGTGTGTATATTGTCTGTACTGAGTGTGGGTACTGCACGTTGTGTATACAGTTTGTGTAGCACATATTTGGTTTGTGTAACTACAGCATTTCTTCTAAGCAGTCGTTTGTACTGTTCTCGGTCAGGATTTCTGTAGATTTATTTTTAGTCTGAGAGATCTTGTTAATTATTACGAATTATGACACAATTATGTGTAATATCAATACACAAAAATATATTTAAATAACGGGGCAGTTCTAACTCTGTGTAGCCTTGAACGTTGCTTTCTTCCATCGACTTTTATTCTTGTCATTTGCAATATTGTAAGCATCATAAATATACTGTTGGTCTCATTTGTGCCTATGATATTGTTAGATAAATATTTTGTTTTATTTAATTACATGTTTACTCGATTACAGAGATTAATTCGCCTTCCTATGATTCCTTTAATAATTATACTGTATGAATTCCTCTTAAGCGATTTTTATCAGATTTTTGGTTTGTTTGTTCTAAAATAAAAGTTTATTGCTGAGTACCTGGGAATTATATCATTATATTGCCGCAGTAGTGGTGCGAGCTACCTATTTATTATCGTTCTGTGCGGTCGTTTAACAACAGACAATCGGGAAAATACTGGTCGTTATCACAAGGTGGTAACCGGCGACCCCGATGCGGCAGCGATGCGTGTTCTGCTGATCCCGCACTGCAACACGCAACTCGGGAGGGGGGAATTCCGGACTAGCATGATCCTGCTGCTCTCTGCTTGCATGGTATATCCAAGTATGTGAATGTATATAAAATGTAGCATAATTAAATAATATCACAGCAAACTGTGATTGCATAATACAGATAACTTTTATTACTTGAAATTGCTGAAATGTTTCACTTATAAATGGTTGCAATGTAAAGGAGAACCTGCGTGAAATAAATAGTGCACCCGAACTTCATACTGTAGTCCCATGATTTATTTGTTTCATTAACTCCCGTAGGACCGAACGGTGTAAATAACACACAGTGTTGTAGATAAGGGATCCCCCGTCCCCTGATAAGCCAGGCTCGCATTAGAAAGGTATCTGAGCTGAGGTGGCCTCGTTATTTGCCGAAGATAGGTGTAATTAGCAGCAATCAGTGGTCAAACATTGCTACCTATTCTCTGCAGGGTTACTATGCAACGCTTACTAATGCTGCTCAGTGCCACCTCTCTCCTCTCCCCCTCTAATAACTCTGATTCGGGGAGAGAGTGATGGCTCGGGGTTTCTGATGCTTTGCTGCCCCCTCTGGGTGCAATGTAGAATTACAACTACAACTCTCAGATTATAAGCGTGCAAATGTGTTTCTAGTATGTTACATTGCACTCATAAAATATTATCATTGTAAATGATTTGTTAGAATCTATAGAATCTATCACTCACTGACGATCATTACTTGCGGAGTAATATGGATTACTGTGTGTAATGTAGCATCTCTCTCACCATTTCTATAGGCTCAGCAGCAGAACCCTATGTGACTATGTATGCTGTGACATCATATCATATATAATGCACTGTAAGGTATTATTGCTCTAAGCAGCTATAGGTATTTCAGGTATAGGCAGAGGGGCACAGCAGCGAAGAGGGGGAGCTGAGGGGCACAGGGGCATAAGTGTGTATACCTTATACACTATAGCATGGCATGCAGACACCCACATCAGTATACACGTTGGCTGCATATTTGGCCCCACACAATTGCAAAGTTCGGCACTGTATATATACATGAGATGAGTGTGACATCCAGCACTAATAGCTGCGTGCATGCCTATAATTACAGTGGTGTAAAGGTGGTGTCTGGCCATACACAGGCTGCAGGGCATGCTCCTGCTACAGCGCTGCAGCTGTACATCATACTCTGCGCTGCTACCGGTCATGCTGACCGCGCTGCTGCAGATAATAACTTGTGCAATGTGATAATAGCCCGGTGAGTGCCCTGCAGCAGATGATAACATAACATGTGAGTGCGCTCTGTAATGTGACCACTGCGCTGCAGCTCACTTCTCACTCTCTCTCTCTGCGCTTCTTCTTTCTTCTGTTCTGGAACAGGACAAGACTCCGCCCACTGTGAGGGCAGCGGCCTGCTGGGGATTGGCCGAGACGAGTCGGAGCGTGGCTATTTATTGAGTGTTATAGAGCGGAGCGGGGAGAGTCTGGCGACTGGCAGTACTGTGCAGGAGATTGGTGTTACGGATCCTGGGAGACGCTGCTGCCATATGCTGCGCACTGTAGCGGGCACAGGACACTGCTAGCGGCGCCACCCCCTGTACACACACACCACACTACCCCATACACCGCAGAGAGCTTCTCCTGGCCGCCCCCTGCCCATTTCGCGCATGAATCTCCTGGACCCCTTCATGAAGATGACAGACGAGCAGGAGAAGTGCCTGTCCGGGGCCCCCAGCCCCTCCATGTCCGAGGACTCTGCGGGCTCCCCCTGCCCCTCCGGTTCGGGCTCGGACACGGAGAACACCAGACCGATGGAGAACACCTTCCCCAAGGGGGACCCGGACATGAAGAAGGAGACGGAGGACGAGAAGTTCCCGGTGTGCATCCGAGAGGCGGTCAGCCAGGTGCTGAAGGGATATGACTGGACGCTGGTGCCCATGCCCGTGCGGGTGAACGGCTCCAGCAAGAGCAAGCCGCACGTCAAGCGCCCGATGAACGCGTTCATGGTGTGGGCGCAGGCGGCGCGGAGGAAGCTGGCGGACCAGTACCCGCACCTGCACAACGCCGAGCTCAGCAAGACCCTGGGCAAGCTCTGGAGGTAAGTGCTGCCACTGGGGCTCCCACTGCTCTGCTGCTGCTGCTGCTATTATTATTATTAGTGCTACCATGTTGTGTGCCCGGCTGGCAGCCTGTGCTGTAGGTGACAGATGACTTGTGCGCTTTGTGTTGAGCGCTCTCAGGGGTTGCAGAATGTAGTGCCAGCTGCTATGTGCAGTGCTGCCAGCACCAGGTATATGGGCACTAGGTTACCACCTGTGGGTGATAGTGGCTCTTTGCAGATTTCTAAATGTTCCTGATGCCCCTGTTGGGCACCTGTGCTGCTATTATGCCACTATTATTATACAGTATGCCACACTGGTTCTTTGTCTTTTTTATCTTTTTTTTAATTCTCTTATTATACTGGGCTATTGCTGTGCTCAGAGGTTTTTGCAGAGTGCTTTGGGCATCACTAGCTGTTGGTTAGATGTATTTATGCAGTCCTTGGGTAAAACAACTAGGCGCTCGGTTTAATATGATTATTCTAGTGGTAAGTGTAGTTAGGTGTGAATGGTTATATGTAACGCATGAGCTGCCTTGTGGCAGTGTGCTGTGTAATCCCTTGTGGAGCAGCTTGCTGTATCTGGGGCTGCAGGGCAGCTCAGGTGGGGGGTACTGTACAGCCTGAGGTCCCACATCAAAGGGTATATTCTATCTTTATCTGATCAATGAGAAGGCTTCATGTCATGCATGTTAGACCCATGCCCATTGACTCTGCCCCTCCAGCAAAAAGGCAAGACTGGCCCGTACGTTTGCATTAACTCCTTTAGTGACCGTTCATATCCACCAGTATAGAACACATTTACCAAACTAATTTGCAGCTTCTATGGTTTATGTGAAGTCTCACTGATTTCATGTGTAGTTTACGTAGATCTGAATTATAAGCAGTGGTTCATCTGTACATGTTATATCTGTGTGTGGCACAGCATGTGTGATTTAAAGACGAGCATCACGGTTTTTAACCTTTTCCGCGCTCTTTAATATGTACTGTACATGCTGTTGATGCAAGAAGGCTGACTTTTTTGTTCTTATTTTTAGGCTTCTGAATGAGAGCGAAAAGCGCCCTTTTGTGGAGGAAGCTGAGAGACTGAGAATTCAGCACAAGAAAGATCACCCAGATTACAAGTACCAGCCACGCCGGAGAAAGTCTGTCAAGAACGGCCAGTCTGAGCAAGAGGATGGCTCTGAGCAGACACACATCTCACCAAATGCGATCTTCAAAGCTCTGCAGGCTGACTCCCCACACTCTGCCTCCAGTATGAGTGAAGTCCACTCCCCAGGGGAACACTCAGGTAATGAGTTTACTCATTTACTTCTCATTTTTCTTTGCAAAATCTAAACTGCTACTGCTGTCAGTTTAATCTACTTCTAATCTACTAGCCAACCTCTGTAATGGTAACATGATGCAGAGGTATTGTTTTGCAAAGCATTTCAAAGCCAAAGTCAGTGCTTTATCTTACAACTGGCTGAAATACATTTAGCTCAGTTCTTAGTCTTCAATATGTATTTTCTTTGTACAATCAGCAGCTGCAAACTGATTGCAAAACCGTGATTGATGCATTGACATTATTTCTCTTGCCTATGCTGTATAAGGATGTGTATGCTGTATGCAGGACAGTGGTATAAGGATGTGTATATTGTAACCATGGCATACAACCTTCCTAGTACTGTATATAGGACAGTGGTATAAGGATGTGTATGCTGTATCTACGCCATACACCCTTCCTAGTACTGTATATAGGACAGTGGTATAAGGATGTGTATGCTGTATCCATGCCATACAACCTTCCTAGTACTGTATATAGGACAGTGGTATAAGGATGTGTATGCTGTATCCATGCCATACAACCTTCCTAGTACTGTATATAGGACAGTGGTATAAGGATGTGTATGCTGTATCTACGCCATACACCCTTCCTAGTACTGTATATAGGACAGTGGTATAAGGATGTGTATGCTGTATCCATGCCATACACCCTTCCTAGCTGAGAGAACAGTGTATATAGGACAGTGGTATGAGGATTTAAGTGCTGTGAACATGAATTCTACCCGTCACATTAAATAGGACAGTTCGTTAGCCCTTTGAGTGCTAAGTGAATTGTCAAAATAGGTGGGAAAATTGAATTTATGTAACAAATGTGAGTGCTGCTGGCACTTTTACAGAAATGTTGGCACGCAAAGGGTTAATTATCCAATTGCGTTGTCTGGAATTTAATCATGGAACAATTGAAATGTCGAATGCCGTTTGTTAACATTGTTGGGTACATCAGTGTCCTTTTTTAGTCTGCCCTATTTTGAGTACATCAGTAGATTCAAGAAGACAGCTTCTGCCCAGCGTCTGTTACTGTAACCTGACTACAAGTCGGTAGTTAATAATTCTGAGCGTTATCAGTGTAGTTATATGGCACCTGCTAATAAGACTCTTGTGGGCTTTGGGGAGCTGAGATATAAAGTGTATAAAACGCTCTTATGGTGGAATTCTATTTAACCCTGTAGTCTCCATCTATTAGCTTGTATATTAAAAATTGTGATACACATGTAAAAATGTGCATACAATTGTAAAAATACCGAAGCATAGTTAAATATACTGGTTTCTACTATTGTAAAGCGCAACGGAATCTGCTGCGCTATATAAGAAACTGTAAATAAATAAATAAATATACTATGAGGCTTATGGTTTTTATGACTATATTAACATGCTATACATGAACTAATAACATTTCTGTTCTCTTTTGGTGTAGGTCAGTCCCAGGGTCCCCCAACTCCACCAACTACTCCTAAAACAGATGTGCAGCCAGGGAAGCCAGATCTGAAACGTGAAGGTCGCCCCCTACAGGAGAGTGGCCGCCAACCCCCTCACATTGATTTCCGTGATGTGGATATTGGAGAGCTAAGCAGTGAGGTGATCTCCAATATTGAGACCTTTGATGTCAATGAGTTTGACCAATACCTGCCACCAAACGGCCATCCAGGAGTCGCCTCCACGCAGGTTACTTACACAGGCAGTTACGGCATCGGCAATACAAACAGCGCTGCCCCAGGTGCTGGACACACTTGGATGCCCAAGCAACAACCGCAACAGCAGCCACAACAGCCCCAGCAACAGCACACATTGTCAACTCTAAACAGTGAGCAGAGCCAGTCCCAGCAGAGGACACACATCAAAACCGAACAGCTCAGCCCAAGTCATTACAGTGATCAGCAGCAGCAGCACTCTCCGCAGCAGCTCAATTACAGCTCCTTCAACCTGCAACACTACAGCTCTTCATATCCTACCATCACACGGCCACAGTACGACTACACTGAGCACCAGGGCTCTAATTCCTATTACAGTCATGCCACTGGCCAGAGCTCAAGTCTGTACTCAACATTCAGCTACATAAACCCAAGCCAGCGGCCCATGTACACTCCCATTGCAGACACAACGGGAGTCCCATCTATTCCTCAGACACACAGTCCACAGCACTGGGAGCAACCTGTCTACACACAGCTAACCAGGCCATAGAGAAACAACTATAGGCCAATGACTTTTTTAAAAGACTGTTCATAATCCACCACAAGTCAAGTAGTGCCCATAACATATGTAAGGCTGATCGCCCCCTGCTGGAAGCCAGCAAGACTGGGTACAACGCTTCTAAATAGTAAATTCTTGTCACCTGTCTACACAGATGAAGTAAGAGAAGATACTTTAGAGAACCAGCAACTTGATTCTTGAAGAGACTTTGTAATTATACATCCTCTGTGAGGACTAGTCTCAATCCGATATATTTTAGTATGTACTGTGTATGTTCTATTGCCTTTATATGGGAGTTTATACATTTATATTTTAGAAAAAGATACATTGTAAGATTTTTTTTCTCTACAACTGCTCACCTAGTCTTACATCTCTTCATGCAATTGAATAAGTATTTTTGTACAAAATAAAGTTTAGCCTTATACGATGTTTGTTTAAATATTGAGCAGTAAGTTTTTGGCCATAAACCAGCCAGACAGTGGGTTATAATTGGATTTACTGTGAGTTGCCTTTGAAGTAGGAATTGTATTTCAACATTTATACCCAAGTGCCAATAACTAAAAAATCTTGTCAAATATAATTCACACGTTGCCTCAAACAGTTTGTGCCAGCCCAGAAAAGTGCCCTCTGCAACTTTTAATGATCACCAGCAACAAACTGGTTGGTTTAAAAAAATTTGCCTTTTGCAGATTTTACAACAGATGTCACATTCTTAAATTATTTATTTTATAATAAAATAATATTTAAAAAAAATGCTACATTAAGACTCCCAAACTTTTTTAAAATGTCTTTTGTACAAAAAAAAGGTTTATATTAGCATGCTGCTGATTCCGTCTTTGGAAAATACGCTTTTTGTTAAATTATGGGTTTTTATTGTCTTCTTTCATATTTCTGGCTTTTGTGTTCCAAGCTCCTCTTTTTCTTTTTTTTTTTTCCTTTTTGTCTAATTGCAAATGATCTGATGCTCTAATCTGCATAAAAAAAATAGCAAAGCATTTATTAATTACATTATCCAATTGATTCCCTGAGCAATTTTTTTCCCCAGTTCTGTTAAGGTTTTAAGATCTGTTATAACACTAAAGATATTCTGTAATTATTCAAACATGGAAACAGCCATGTATTTTAAACTGTTATTCTCCAAACGATCTAGAAGAATTATGCAAAGTAAAATTAGTCTAGTGACAGCAGTGATAACTATGGACATAAAATGTAATTTGACTTTGGCAAATGAATTTTAACTTTTGCTAAAAAGAATAAAATGTTGTTTTTACAAAATGTAATTTTTATATGTAAATGCAATGTCATAGAGCACTCCACAAAGTATGTCTTCCTTACAAAAAGCAGGCCTTAAAAAGTTTCTTTAAATTATGTATACAACGCTGACTTTGGAAGTCATTTTTCATTGTTTTTTCTATTTTCTGTCTTTTTGTGAAACTTATCCTTTTGTGTACTATTTTGCAATAAATATAATACAATGTACTAAAGTGAATTGGTGAATACTTCCATTTGTAATTAAAACAAAATGGCTTGCTGCTTGTGCAATGCCGGTGGAGTAACCTGGAAAGTACTTGGGGCCTAATTCTTATTTGTAGCTAAACCAAATGGTTTGGATACAAATCTGATGGTGTGGGGTCTGTGCAGGCATTTGTGTGACGGATGCACCTGGCTCCATTTCTCAAAATGAGGGCATGTCGCTTACTTTTTGAAGGCGTGATGGGTCCAAGATAAACTGGCCAGTCTGCATTTATGCAGGCTGACTGGTGCCTAAATCTTAGCGACTCACAATCGATGGTGATCCAAGGCTGCTTCCTCAGATGCAGCACACAGAAAGCATATCCCAAGGGATCCCAATCTTTTTTGAATCATGGCACCCTAGAGTATCAGATTTTTTTTTTTCACGTCACCCCTAGGCCAAAAAAACATTAAGTAGATTGGGTATATATACGATTCTTAGGGTCAGTTATGTTTTAAAGGGACAGGATTTGCTTCTGCTTATACACATTTTCTGATTGGCAGCCACCAGCACTGGTTTTGTCTGTAAATAGTTGACCATAAATACTTTGAATTGGTCCAGGACCACCAACCGTGGCAACACTGCAAGTGTCCTGAGGCACCCCAGGATGCCACGGCACACAGTTTGGGAACCACTGGTCTATCTCATACAGACACCTCCTGCTATATTTGAGTTTTATTATACATAATTGCACAGTCAAGAGGAAGCGGATGTGCAACTCCATACAAACCTAAATTAGGCTCTTGCTGCGTACACACAAGGAAGGCAAACATTTTGTACGTTCAATATTCATGAACCAATGACATTACTGGAACAGCTGGCTACAAAGTTATGGCAGCAACATTTTATACACACTTTTTACTTTGTCACTGGTACATTGACTCCCTACATTCACAATATTTGTAACTACAAGTAAAGTCAAGTACATTTTAGCTTGTATCTGAGCACATGTAAGCTTCTAGGACAGAATATCTGAAGTATTTGACTGAAACTACAATATTTTACGAGGGATATCAGTTTCCTTAAACTGCATATATTAGAATACCACACCTTTCTTTAAAAAAAAGGCATGCTGGATAATGTAGTCCCATAAAAGCTGGACTATTTTTCTGCACATTAAACCTTTTCTAGTATTTATAAATACAAGTAGGGCCTGGCACATTGATCACATAACATAGATTGACATAAAACAGTGCCACCTAGCAGTAAATAATCACAAAGCACTGTAGAATGTTTGCATCACGCTACAAAGCAACATTTTACACAACATATAAGGTTATTTCTATAATAGATAAAACAAAGGAAGGATTACGGGACCTTTTCATTCAAGGAGAAAATAATTTTAATAGAAATGAGGCAGATGCAATGTCAACTGAGGTGTTAACTGCTTTCTTTACATACAATGATAAAAGGTTGGTATATGTGTGGCATAAGAGTAAGGCTCTGTCTTATTGTCCACATACGAATGCTATGTTTAGCATTGCCACTTGAATGGATATTTTATGACTTGTTGCAAGTGCCAGACAGGTTATGCACCTGGAAGTATCAACATATCTGCAGAATGCCATTACACTGAAAATATTGTTATGTTGGCAGAACAGTAATAGGCTGCCACACTTAATAATACTCTGTGCAGTGTCATTCCTCAGTTGGCCAGGAGAGGTCATGTGACACTTTTAACCCCATAAATGGCATTCTTTATGTAGCAGCAGAAGAATACTAAACCCTCACTATGAGGCACTTATGGTTACTCTATCCCAGCATATTATTTTCCAAAATGCTCTCACACACATTGTCCTAACCAGCAATGTGTTTCAGTGTCTGGGTCGGGAATTGTCACAGCAGGAGAGTAAAGGCATGTCAAGACTGTACACTTATATCCAGTTTGTAGAAGAGTTCTATATCTTCCACAGTAATCCCTTGTCACTTCTTATATTGTAAGCGAGACAGCGTAAGATGGGAAATGTTCTTCTCTGTATTACCTGGCTTAAGCACTGCAGGGCTGGATTCTTCTTACAAGTAAGTATTTACATTATACAATACATGACTGTGCTGTGTAAGATACTTTCCCACAAAGGACGCATCTTATTAGTGTTTCTGAAATGCAAACCACAAGGAACCCTAACAGTCAAGATTTAAGCAAATCCATATTTAGTACTTCATTCGAGGCTCCGATTAACCATGCCTCCCAACTTTTTTAATTTTCCGAAAAGGGGGTGAAGCCACGAGAGGGGTAGCCATGGCATTGGGTTAATGGGACATGGCATAGCGCCATAAATCCCCCCTAGTCTTGTTATTTTGGGGGGTGTACCCAGTGCTCTCAAAGTAGCTGGGCAGCCCCCGGCTCCCCTTCCCACACTGATGGATCTTTATTCAGGCATCATCAGCATCCCTGAAGGACAGTGTCCAATCAATGGGACTGTATCAGAACAGTTGGAAGGTATGATTTAACAATACAACATAACCCATATATCCCAAATGTCCTGCTTGTAGGGGACTTCCAATGCCCCATCCATAGTGTCCCATGTGGAGAAGGGAGGGTGGGGGGGCGGATAGCACACCACTGTTCTGAAAAGCAAAGCAGCAGGTAGACTGCTGCACACAATTGTGAACAGTACTGTAAAGGGAGATTCTTTGGGGGAAGCTTTTGCGCACCCACAGAATGATGAAAATGTGAGGGTGCTGCAAGCCCATGCCCCACGATCTTGAGACCACATCCCTTTTTCTGTCCAAAGGTGTGCATGGGGTCACAATTTCGAGATTATAGATGTTCGGAGGCCAAAGCCTTTATGGCTTCAATAAAACGGGATCCCCACCAGCACGCTACCAGCAACAGGAAAAGGATCCCATTAAAAAAGGTTTGTTACTGTATGTTAATTATCACTAAATTAAATATGCCGTTGGGAATGAGCATCATTGTTAAATGGAGATCTCAGTTTGATTTAAACATCCGTACGCAAGAATGCATAGTCCTGCTGGGGTGTCTTGAGTATTGAGATTAGGAGCCTGCTTAGCCAATCAAGTTAGTATACATTAATTTTTTCTCCAAGAGAGGAGTCACTGCAGGATTCTTAAGGGGCAGAGCCAATCACGCTGTCTCACCCCTTCCCCTACCGCATCACTGCAAAATGCCATGATTTGCAGGTCCATAAGAGGTGGCAGGGCTGTGATGCCAATTTCTGTCATTCAGCCATATCCCCTCTATAAGGAGCCACAATCCCTGGTATAATATCCTTATCCTGCTGCCTTCACTAGGACCAGGTGGGATGCAGGTGATTTGATCAATCTTACGTGAAATCAGGAGAGTGTCTGAAAAATCGGGTGCCTCCCGCAACTTGTGGTAGCGTATGCAAGTATGCCAAGTGATGTTGTAGAAATACTTTTTAGTAATAGTTTGTCAAATGTTTCTCACACCCTATCCTCATGAACCGTAACAGTGCTTGTTTTCCAGTGCGGCTACTTCAGGGGGTTCCTGTGACGGCCCTCAACGCTCAGTAAAAGTTTAGATTCAAGGATAGCCAAAGTTGAGCACAGATATCTTAAATAGTATCTTAGTTATTTTGATGAACAATCTGTGCTCAAGCATGGATAGCACTAAAACCTGGACTATAATGGGTTTATTTAATAAGATGGGAGCTCTATTGAAGATGTTGCTATGGGCAACCAATCAGATTCTATCTATTATCTAGTAGAAGGTGCTAAATAAAAAAGTTGATTCTGATTGGATGCTACGGACAACATCCCATCTTCAATAGAACTCCCAGCTTAGTAAATAAACTCCTTGGTGTTTATTGAGAAACTAGGTTGGAACTCACAGACCTACATGGAGCACCGTTGTGGTAATTGATTAAGAAAATAGGTCTACAGGTGGCACTAATAATTCCTGAGGAAATCTTGAAAACATGTACTATTAGCTTTACATGAGGGAACACTGATCTAATGCAAACTTTGGCATTCAACAGTTGCGGAACATGTTGGGTATACTGGAACTTGTAGTTCCACTGCATTACTTCTTACTGGGAGCAACTGATATAGTAATTAATTAAATGATAGAATCAGCACTGTAGAGTACATACTATACCACAGAATAGCTCCATTTGCCTAATGATTCATGAATCATTATTCTAAATGTGGGTTGGTGGAAAGTAAAATAAAATGGCAAAGCAATATTATTTTTGGTATTATTAATGTTTTATTTTATTTTTTTAATCAGGTGCTAACCTGCCATAAATAACATAATATTTCATTTGTATTTAGGAATAATTGTATTTTAAAATTAAAAAAAATCGGAAATTGCAGTTAAAACACCAATAAAAAAAAAAAAGCAAAAAAGTTAAATTTGATAGAAAAGTATTTGCCTCCTAGATCACATATTGGAGAAAATTCAATTAGATGCAGTAAATTACTGAAGGTTAATTGATAGCCCAAAGCTTATACTGTACTACTGTGTGTAGATAATCAGTACACATATATACTGTACAACTGTGCATAGGTAATCGATATGCATTTATACTGTACTACTGTGTGTAGGTAATCAGTACACATATATACTGTACTACTGTGTGTAGGTAATCAGTACACATATATACTGTACTACTGTGTGTAGGTAATCAGTACACATATATACTGTACTACTGTGCGTATGTAATCGGTATACATTTATACTGTACTACTGTGTGTAGGTAATCAGTACACATATATACTGTACTACTGTGTGTAGGTAATCAGTACACATATATACTGTACTACTGTGTGTAGGTAATCGGTATACATTTATACTGTACTACTGTGTGTAGGTAATCAGTACACATATATACTGTACTACTGTGCGTATGTAATCGGTATACATTTATACTGTACTACTGTGTGTAGGTAATCAGTACACATATATACTGTACTACTGTGTGTAGGTAATCAGTACACATATATACTGTACTACTGTGTGTAGGTAATCAGTACACATATATACTGTACTACTGTGTGTAGGTAATCGGTATACATTTATACTGTACTACTAATATATCCCCACCCGACCTCTCCCCTCCGCACAAGATCTGCGTCTCTCATCCACACTCATTACTCGCTCCCACTTACTCTTGCAGGATTTTTGTCAGGCAGCACCCACCCTATGGAATGCCCTTCAACGCACACTAAGGGGGAGATTCTCTATCACAGAAATGCGGTAAAAACCCCGTTATCTGGGTTTTTACCGCATTTCTGTATGCTGTGTTGTGCCTCCGCAGTGGCAGCGCTGCGGAGGGAATCGCCAGCAAAAGCTGGCGATTCCCTGCAGAAGCCTATGGGCTTCTTACCGCAGCGCTGTTAGAGGGATCCGTCACGGATCCCTCCCAGCATGCCCTGCAGGCGGCGGGTCACTCTGCGCATGCGCAGATGGACTCCCGGGTCACATACCCGGAAGTCCGGCACCGCATCGCAAGGGACAGCTCTTATCGCAAGAGCTGTCCCTTGCGTTAATAACAGCATATGTTACAGCATATGCCGTTATTAATAATGCGGTAGCCGGCGATAATGGGCGCGGATGTTACAACATCCCGCCCTATGACTCTCCTCTAGCCTCCAAACTTTCAAGCGTTCCCTGAAAACTCCCCTCTTCAGGCAAGCTTACCATATTCAGGACCCCCACACAACTTCCAGTAGCATTTATATACAATTGCATCCCATCAGGACTGTCCTGTAATCTGATGGGACTGCCATGCTATGGAATTCTATCTTTCTGTATCCCTCCTAATATCCCTATAGATTGTAAGCTTGCGAGCAGGGTCCTCCTACCTCCATGTTGGTTTGTATCTACCCAGTTTTTTTAATCACTGTTGTATCCAATTGTTGTTCCACTGTTGTTTGCCTCACAGCGCTAAGGTCATGGGTTCAATTCCCACCATGCCCTAACTGTGCGGAGTTTGTATATTCTCCCCGTATTTCCTCCGGGTACTCCGGTTTCCTCCCACAATCCACAGCATATGTTACAGCATATGCCGTTATTAATAATGCGGTAGCCGGCGATAATGGGCGCGGATGTTACAACATCCCGCCCTATGACTCTCCTCTAGCCTCCAAACTTTCAAGCGTTCCCTGAAAACTCCCCTCTTCAGGCAAGCTTACCATATTCAGGACCCCCACACAACTTCCAGTAGCATTTATATACAATTGCATCCCATCAGGACTGTCCTGTAATCTGATGGGACTGCCATGCTATGGAATTCTATCTTTCTGTATCCCTCCTAATATCCCTATAGATTGTAAGCTTGCAAGCAGGGTCCTCCTACCTCCATGTTGGTTTGTATCTACCCAGTTTTTTTAATCACTGTTGTATCCAATTGTTGTTCCACTGTTGTTTGCCTCACAGCGCTAAGGTCATGGGTTCAATTCCCACCATGCCCTAACTGTGCGGAGTTTGTATATTCTCCCCGTATTTCCTCCGGGTACTCCGGTTTCCTCCCACAATCCACAAATATACTGGTAGGCTAATTGGCTCATAACAAATTAACCCTACAATGTCTGTGTGCATGTATATGTGGTAGGGAATATAGATTGTAAGTTCCACTGGGGCAGGGACTGATGTGATTGTTCAAATATTCTCTGTAAAGCACTGCGGAATATGTGTGCGCTATGTAAGAAACTGTAAATAAATACAGTACACATATATACTGTACTACTGGGTGTAGTTTATCAGTATGCATTTATACTGTACTCATAGGCGTGCGCAGCACATTTTATTAGGGGGTGCACTGTCAAAGCGGTGTGCATAGCACCACCTATTGGGCATGTCTAACACTGCCATTGGGTTTGTCTAACACCGCCAATCAGGCGTGCACTCACTACACTATAAAACGACTCTCAGCCACACCATTATATCCTGCCTATTTCAGTTTTTATCTTCTAATTACTCTGTGTAACAGTACATGCAAATAAAGTCAAAATCATATCTGGGTGACACAGATATGTAGTGATATGACAATGGTGTAATACAATTAATAATGCAAAACACACATAATTGATTGATGGGCGCTTGTTTTAATGGAATACAGGTCTAAAAAGCAAAAGTCTTTGGTAAAAGGTATTGCTGGTATTACTAGCAGCAAAAAGTGTGGGGGTGGGGGCACAGCATTAGGGGGTGCCTGTGCACCCTTAACACTTAATGTGTGCACGCCTATGACTGTACTACTGTTCATATGTAATCGTTACACATTTATACCATACTAGTACCAGTGTGCATAGGTAATCAGTACACATGTATACTGTACTACTGTGTGTAGGTAATCAGTAAACATATATACTGTACTACTGTGTGCAGTTTATCAGTAAACATATATACTGTACTACTGTGTGCAGTTTATCAGTATGCATTTATACTGTACTACTGTTCATATGTAATCAGTACACATTTATACCGTACTAGTACCAGTGTGCGTAGGTAATCAGTACACATTTATGCTGTACTACTGTGTGCAGGTAATCAGTAAACATATATACTGTACTACTGTCTGTAGTTTATCAGTATGCATTTATACTGTACTACTGTTCATATGTAATAGGTACACATTTATACTATACTAGTACCAGTGTGCATAGGTAAGTGATATACATTTATAATACTGTACTACTGTGTAAAAAAAAAAAAATTTTACTTGGTGTCTGATTATGAATATCTTCTTATGATCAAAGCCACAGTCCTAATAACCAAATGCCAAGATGATTGTTTGTAAAGTGGGGCTGACATCTCCGTGCATGGCAGGATGTCATAAAAGGTAACTTTCAAATTATATAGTGTAAAGAATGCAAATTCTTAGACAAAGTTCTGTTTTTTTTTTTTTAATATCCTTTATATGTCAGTGTAAACATTATATCCTGCATTTTGTATGGTATAAATGGTGTGTGATAAATATTTTACCACCACCTATTTTTGCAATGATGACCTCCAACTGCAGGTGGGCAATTTATGTCTTTACATACTTTGCATAGAGCAGAATGGAGCTGCTTTCCATCTTCCAGCTCGAAGCAGAAATAGACTAGCCTGCCAAGTCTATTTCTGCTTTCGATCCCGGTGCAGAGGGGCGGCGTATCGGGATCGAATCTGGTTCGAAGGCAGTTAACACTGTTCGATTTAGAATTTTGCTTCTAGAAACAAAATCGAATCGAAAACATGTCCAAAATGAACCATGTGTACGCCGTGTGTACGCCCCAATACAGTCATTTATCTAGTACTATCATCCCTCCTGTTGTCACAGCACTCATCTTGCATTTCAATGACAGCTCGTTTACTCACCTACCATCTATACCCGCATCTCTTCTCACTCGCTTCCCAATATCTCAGCTGTATTGTGTACTACGAATTCTGCTGTTAATTGTTACTCGGGTCTGTTTTAGTTCTGTTGCTGTTATGTTTATTTGTGTACCCTGTACTGTTCTAATGTGTGCTATATGTACGGCGCTGCGTACCACTTGTGGTGCCTATTTAATAAAAATTTAATAGTAATAATAATAGTTAAAAACTGATTGGCTACTGTGTGCAATTACAGTACTTCACTTTTTTTAATCTCTAAATGTAAAATCGCTGGGAATATGGTCGCTGAGTGACCATATTGCCAGTGATTTGGAGCGATAAATCGCCAGCTGCGCGCTCCCGTGTGCACTGCCTAATGGTCACTGGTCGCAGGAGCATGCTCCTGCGACCAGCGGCTTTCCCCGGCGATCGCTGGGCCGGGAAGTCAGCGCCGGGGAGATCAGCGTTGATCTCCTCAGCCCCGTGCCGCTGCTCCCTCCCTCCTCCCATCAAAGTGACAGCAGCAGCGTCTGCTGCTGCTGCGCTCCCCCTCCGCCCCGTAGCAGTGTCTCCTTTTCATCGCTGATGAAAAGGAGACACTGAGCAATATGATTGCTGGGGATATATTGCTAGCCATATATCCCCAGCAATCATATTACCCTGTGCGTACACAGCATTAGAGTGATACATATCCCCTGTAGTGAGACCAGACAGCACTGCCTGTGAAAACTGTGTGAAGGCTGCATAAGCTTGAACACATATAAGAGCCCTGACTTAGGTCAGATAAAGTTCAGGAGTTGAAAAAACTTAGCCTGGGTTTTTCCTGCCTGGATACAAGCTGGGATCAGGCAGGAACCTATCAGGGACTAGTGGGAGTAGCCAGGAAAAGGTTATATAGGGCAGATGATCATGTGACCTCACCCTTCTCTTTCCAGTTTGGAAGTGCTGCAGTCCTGCGCGGATCTGAGGTAAGTGAGAGAATTTTCCTTGTGCATTGCTTTATAATTGAACATGCCCCGTCCGAGACGCTCTGCGCCCCCCCCCCGCCGCCTTGTGGATGCGGCCCGGCCGTTATCTGCGGCGGGGTACCGCCGTCCGCGGGTGAGGGTGCTGGGGGCGCAGGAGGCCTCTGTTGCCGCTGGCTCTCCTGTGGGGAACCTAGCGGCGGGGCTTAGCCTGCCTCCATCCAGCCTGGCTGCTCCGGTGAGCGTGGCTAGCGCTCCACCGGGGGTGTTTGTAGCGGCTGCCTTAATAGGCGAGCCGGTAGTGAGCGAACCCGTCGAGGTCCGGGCCTTGCCGGGTCCCTCGACGGAGGATGTGGCTCCCCTGCTGCCTCAGGTCGCGTCCGTCGTGGACGCGACGCTGGAGGCTTCCGACCCGGCGCCTGAGGTCATCGCTGACTCTCGGGCGGCGGGCGGGCTTCAAGCGGTGGTGCGGGTCTCAGCGCCGGCTGGCGCGAGACCCGTTCTGGAGGCTCAGGCTGGAGGCGGGCTTGTAAGTGTATCGCGAGCCCTGGCGCCGGCTGGCGCGGGGCTCGCGTCATCGGCGGTAATGGACGGCGGGTCGCCGGGAGAGGATGATGCCCCGGCGCCGGCGGACGCGACAGCAGCGTCATCTATGCCGGCGCCGGGTATCCCGGCGGCCCCTATACCAGTATTACAGGTCGCAGCGTCGGAGGACGCGCGGCCTGTTTCTGTGGCTAATGAAGGGGGAAGTGTGTTTTCCTCCCTTGCGGGGGGAAGCTTACAGGGGAACGCTGCTAGCGTTCAGAGTAGTATAAATGAATCAGGGGGCTGGGGGGAGGGGGGAGGGGTGGATGTCCAGGGAAATTATGTTAGCCGCAATAGGCTGGGGAGTTTGGTGAACACAGGGGTGTCAGGTGAGTCTGCAGCAGCAGCTGCTGCGGGCTCTGGGATTTTTGTACCCAGGCCAGCAGTTAGTACTGGCCTGGGGGGTGTTTACATGCCCCCCCCTGGTTTAGGGCCGAATCCCAGGGGGCCCACAGGGAGGGGTTTGGGGGCCAGTCAGGCCTGGAATCCAGTGGGGTTTTCAACAGGTATGCCCATGGGCACTGGGGGTTTGGGGCACATGGTTTTCTCCAGTAGCTCGGTAGCGGCCTCAGTCCATTTGCAAGGTCCCTCCCTTGGGGCACAGCCCACATCATCTTGGGGGGGAGGATTGTCAACACCATCTTGGCAGGGGACCCATTCAGGTTTCTTGGGGCAGTTTTCCCCCGGGGGGGGCTTTCCCGGGCAGTGGCCCCCTGCGGGGTCCCCGTATGTCCAGGCCCATTTGGGGGGAGGGGGTTATGGGGCGTGGCCACAGATCGCACCTTGGAGACACCAAGGGGTTCCGGCAATGGGGCCACAGTTTTCCGCGGGCTTCCAGGGTGTGCCTACCAGTCAGCCTCTTCTGTGGTCCACGGGGTCACAGGGGCACAGTCCGCATGGCTCCGCCGGGTATGGTTGGGATCAGAGTTTTGGGCCTCAGGGGTTTTGGTCGTCCCCAAGGGGGCAGGGGGGAGTATTGCCTCAGGTCAGTGGTAATGTTTTTGGGGCTCAAAGTGTTTTTCCTCCATTGGGAGTTCCCCCGTTGCCTAGGGGAGCTCCACCCAGTGCCACGATGTCAGCTCCGCCTCCCCCTCCATCGGATGCGCCGGTGGAGTCGGTAGGTGGGGGCATTTTGTTGTCTTCTTCCCCCCTCCCAGTTGTGTGTTCACAGGAAACAAGGGCCTTAGCATCATCGGTGGTTTCCAGAAGGAGAGATCGGGAAGTCAGAGAGGAGTCAAGGACGACGGCGGGGTCAACGACAGCAGGTTCCAGGTTGGCCGTTGCGGCCGACGAAGTTCCAGGGACGTCTGGTGCGGGTGAGTGCACGGTTACTTATTCCACATGTGAATCATCAGATAGTGATAGCACCAGCGTGGGGTCGGATTCCCCGCGTCGCCCGCGTAAGCTGGCCAGGCTCATTGCGCGTCACGTGGCGAAGGCAGCAAATAAAGATAAGGTGGCGATTTCCGCACCTCCTCCCACGGATCCCCCTTTGTTTACTGAAATGGTGCATTGTGCCAATACAGCAGTGACCAGGGGGCTCCGTAAGAGGATGAGGGAAAAGATTAAGAAAGGGAAGTACGTTGACATGTTCACCCTTACGGAGGACATGCGGCAGGCCTTTGAGAAGGCCAAAAAGGCAGATGGTATTGGGGAGAACGCCTTTAGGAACTTCCATCAATGGTTAAGGGGTTTTCTGGTTTTTGCGGCCTGCTATGCGGAGACTAGGCCGGCCGAATACCCAAATGTCGTTAAGTATTTGTTTTTAGTACACGAAATGTACTTAAAAACAAAGGGTTACTCCTGGAGAGACTACGACGAAAAGTTTCGTCGCAAGCAGGACGGGAATGCAGTGTTTCCCATGGGTTTCAAGGACGTGGAGGTTTGGTTGGAGGTTACACAGCAGACCAAACCCCCAGGGGAAGTGGTGGCGAAGAAAACAGTGGTGGCGGCATCCCCGGCATCCAAGATAGCAGGAAAGGGCAAATGTTTTGCCTATAATGACGGCAAGTGCGCCAGGGGGGCGAACTGTCGTTTTCGCCACTCATGCAGAGTGTGCGGGGGCAACCATGCAGCTAAGGACTGCTCCGCAGCCCCAGCTGGTAAGTCGACTGACGCCGGAGAAGCCGGTGGAAGTCACAAGTAAGGCGTATTCGCCGATAGTGGTTTCCGAGCTGGGTAGGTGGCTCAGGGGATACCCCGATGCCGAGGCGGCTCGTTTTTTATGGGAGGGTTTCAGTTGTGGTTTCCGGTTGCCCATTAGGGGTTCAGTTCATGTGGTGGCATCTAGGAATTTGAAATCTGCGAGGGATTTCCCCCACATTGTTAAGGAGAAAGTTGTGGCAGAAATTAGGCTGGGACGCATGTGTGGCCCTTTTAGTGTTCCCCCTTTGCAGGGTTTGTGTATTTCCCCGGTGGGGGTGGTTCCCAAAAGCACTCCCGGGAAATTTAGGTTAATACAGCACCATGGGGGCTCGGTTAACGATGCCATACCTGAGGAGCTCTGCAAGGTCAGGTATCAGTTGTTTGAGGAGGCCCTTGGTCTGGTTCAGGAGTGTGGGCGGAACGCATTGATGGCGAAAGTGAATATTGAGTCAGCGTTTAGGTTACTTCCGGTACACCCAGATTCCTTGCGGTTTTTGGGTTTTAAATTGAAGGGAGAATTCTTTGTTGATAGGTGCTTGCCTATGGGCTGCTCAATATCCTGTGCGTACTTTGAAAGGTTTAGCTGTTTTCTTCATTGGTGCATTCAGAGAGCTTCGGGTTGCCGGGGTATTGCCCACTACCTCGATGATTTCCTCTTTGTGGGCCCTGAGGGTAGTCCTGCCTGCAAGAAATTGTTGGAGACTACGGAGCAGGTTTTAGGGGTGTTGGGGGTTCCGATAGCTGAGGGTAAGACTGAGGGACCCACGCACTGTCTGTGTTACCTTGGGATTGAAATTGACACAAGGGATGGTTGTTGTCGTTTGCCAGCTAACAAGGTCCATAAATGGTTAGGCCTTATAGAGGATTGTCTGGCAAGAAGGAAGGTTAGGTTGAAGCAAGTCCAGTCCTTGTTGGGTTGTTTTAACTTTGCATGCAGGGTTATCCCCATGGGTCGGGCCTTCAGCAGGAAGTTGGAAAGGGCGACCGCTGGGGTCGCCAGGCAGCACCATTCAGTGTATTTGTCCAAAGAGATCAAGGAGGATTTGAGGACTTGGGCCTCTTTTTTTGGAAACATTTAACAGGGTGGTGTTGTGGCCAGCTCCTCCTTGCTATAACAGTGCTTTGCAGCTTTTCACTGACGCATCAGGCAGTGTAGGTTTTGGGGCTTTCTTCAGAGTGGAATGGTGCGCGGAAGGGTGGCCTGACTCATGGGTGGACAGGGGTTTCACCAGGAATTTATTACTCCTGGAATTGTTCCCGATTGTGGTAGCCCTGGAGTTGTGGGCTCGGGAGTTAGCGGACAGGCAGGTTGTTTTTCGGTGCGATAACATGGGTGTTGTGCACACCATCAACAATCAAAGGACCTCATGCCCTTTGGCCTTGCGGTTACTTAGGCATCTGGTTCTACAATGTCTGCGCTTCAATGTGGTCTTCTCGGCGTGTCACGTTCCTGGCATCGACAATAACATAGCAGATGCCTTGTCTCGTTTCCAGTGGGTTAGGTTTAGGGAGTTGGTGCCGGATGCAGCGGAAGTAGGTTTACCTTGCCCACCTTATATCTGGCAGATTGTCGAGCCGGTATAGTGGGATTGGCCAGAAATGCCTTGGCGCCTTCCACGCAGAAGGCTTATGATGCGGCTTGGAGGGATTGGCAGGCTTTTCTGAGCAGGTATGGTCAGGAAGGTGAGTCCTTGGAGGATAGATTATGTGTATTTGCCTGGGAGCATTTCCAGGCAGGAAGGGCAAAAGGGGCCATGTCAGCTGCCCTTGCGGGCATTGCTTTCCACTCACGGATGCGGGGTCTGGAGGATCCCACACGGTCTTTTGTCCTAAGAAAGGCAATGAAAGGTTGGGCTAAAGTGGTTCCGGTGGGTAAAGACGTAAGGCGTCCTATTGACTTGGCCTTGTTAAAGGAATTAGTTAGGGTTCTGGCAGAAGTTGGGGAGTCCGGGTACGAAATACTGCTTTTTCGCACCGCGTTTGTTATGGCATTTTTCGGGGCTTTCAGGGTTAGTGAACTGGTTGCCAAGAGCAGGACGGATAGTGAGTCAGGGTTGCTTTTCAGCGAAGTTCAGCTGCGCAGCGACAGTGTGTGCTGCAGAATTGCTAGATCCAAGACGGATCAGGTTGGCAGAGGTAAGTGGGTTATTCTGCAGGCTCATGGCGAGGTAGAGGTTTGCCCGGTGCAGTTGGCGCGGGCTTACTTGGGGATCCGACCAGTAGCAGTTGGGGGGCAGTTTTTAGTGCATAGTGATAAGGCTGCGCTTTCGAAATTTCAATTTGCTGCGGTTTTGAAGCGCTGTTTGAGTGTGTTGGGGCTCCCGCCTCATGAGTATGGTACCCATTCCTTTCGGATTGGGTCGGCTACACAGGCTGCGGCAGCTGGGTTGTCCCCAGGGGCGATCCAGGCGCTAGGTCGGTGGAAGTCCGATTCGTATAAGAGTTATGTGAGATTAGATAAATTGTAGTTGCGCCTGTTGCGCCAACCCTAAAACGAAGTTTACTCCCGGTTTTTGAACGACAGCGTTCAGAAATCGTGGGTGTGAAGGTTGTTTTTACTTTTTCCTCCGAGGGGGCCTTTATTCAATTGGCAAACCAAGGTCCACGGGAGGTTTTTTTAAGTTTTCTCCTTCACATGGGTTGATTTTTAAAGTTTTGTGTTATATATATATATATATATAGTTACTGACGGTAAGGATTCTTCTTTTTTCAGTTTCAATGGAATCCTCGGGAGAGATATGGCTCATTGGCCATTCTTTCATTTATTGGGCAGGGAGACACCCAATGGGCAGGAGGTCACATGATTATCTGGGAGACAGAACGGTCAGGTGGATAGGCGTGAGGGGCATGCGCTGGGGTGAGTTCTTGAACGAACTTTTCAGGCATGAGAGGAATTGGGGCCGCCCCCAATGGTTGGTTATCCACCTGGGCGGCAATGATATGGGCATGGTCAAAGGAATCGACTTGATTCTAAGTATCAAGTCCGATTTGGTGGCTGTACGGGCTCATTGGCCTGGTGTGAGGATAGTCTGGTCGGAAATTATCCCTCGGTTCCATTGGCGGGGTGCTGTACGGACCTCAGCCATTGAGAAGGCGAGAAAAAAGGTTAACTCTGCCATAGGAGTCTTTGTTAGGGCTATGGGGGGTAGTGTGGTAAGACATCCTTCATTGGTGCTCGATAACGTGAGGTACTATAGAGAGGATGGGGTGCACCTTTCCCCTGCGGGAAATTGCATGTTTCTGGAAGACATCTACCGTTTGTGGGCTTGAATAGTTAAATAGTTTCTTTCCCGGTTGGTTAGGTTTTTCTTTTGGGGATGGCGGCTGCGGTTAGTTAACCTTTGCGGTGGCGGGAAGTCGCTACCAGCCAGCGGTCAAAGGGGGGCACAAGCGGTCATCGTGGGGCACCATCCCTTTCGTAGGACGGCGGGTGGTCCTTCCCGTGCGGGTGGACAGGGGGCGTTCCCCTGCGGGACCGTCCGCTAAGGGCTCAGCCAGGTTAAGGGGTGGTGAGACCCTCACGATGCAGGTTGTGTCAGCAGGAGGCGGTGGTGAGCCCCTCCTGCAGGTTTTTGCTTTACGTATATCAAGTTGACTGGGCTGGCGTGTTGGTAGCGGCTTAGTCTTTGCCATCCTCCAACCTCTAGTTTAAAAGTTAGGGACTCAGAATCCAAATTTAAACCCAAATTTCTTAGTTAACTTTCAAGGTCTCAATAAATATTCCTCTGACCTTTTTAAATTTAACCCTTGGTGTCAGTGTGGTTATTTCTTGTACGCGTGGTTTATTTAGTGTCGTCTCAAATTATTTTAGATAAGGTTTTGGTTTAATTTAATGTAAAGGTATGTTAAGTTATGGGCTACTTAAAACTGTGTGAAGGCTGCATAAGCTTGAACACATATAAGAGCCCTGACTTAGGTCAGATAAAGTTCAGGAGTTGAAAAAACTTAGCCTGGGTTTTTCCTGCCTGGATACAAGCTGGGATCAGGCAGGAACCTATCAGGGACTAGTGGGAGTAGCCAGGAAAAGGTTATATAGGGCAGATGATCATGTGACCTCACCCTTCTCTTTCCAGTTTGGAAGCCCTCCCTCCCTCCCCAAGAGCGGGCTCACTAGGGGGATGGTTATCCCAGTGAGCAATTTTTTGGTGTTTTGCAGAAGCGTTTCTGCAAGGAATTTTAATTTTTGTGGCTTTCCAGCCAGCATGGCGGGAAGTCGCTACCAGCCAGCGGTCAAAGGGGGGCACAAGCGGTCATCGTGGGGCACCATCCCTTTCGTAGGACGGCGGGTGGTCCTTCCCGTGCGGGTGGACAGGGGGCGTTCCCCTGCGGGACCGTCCGCTAAGGGCTCAGCCAGGTTAAGGGGTGGTGAGACCCTCACGATGCAGGTTGTGTCAGCAGGAGGCGGTGGTGAGCCCCTCCTGCAGGTTTTTGCTTTACGTATATCAAGTTGACTGGGCTGGCGTGTTGGTAGCGGCTTAGTCTTTGCCATCCTCCAACCTCTAGTTTAAAAGTTAGGGACTCAGAATCCAAATTTAAACCCAAATTTCTTAGTTAACTTTCAAGGTCTCAATAAATATTCCTCTGACCTTTTTAAATTTAACCCTTGGTGTCAGTGTGGTTATTTCTTGTACGCGTGGTTTATTTAGTGTCGTCTCAAATTATTTTAGATAAGGTTTTGGTTTAATTTAATGTAAAGGTATGTTAAGTTATGGGCTACTTATAGAGTTTACAATGGAACAGTAAATGTAAATGTAAGTATGATTATAAGGAATTATGACTATGATATCCTCTATTACAGCGGTTCTCAAACTTTGGGTCTTGATCTTCTCAGCATGGGGTCATGACTCCATGTTGCTGACCATCAGGTTGATGACTTTTCTAATCTTACTCAGTGATTCAAGGAGAATGAAAAATCTGTTGAATTGTCTGTAATTTTAGACCCCTCCCATCATGCTGCCATGTATGTGCTGTCTGCTGACTACACATGTAATGTGATGGGTTATGGTATCTTAGACTCCTCCCATCACTCTGTGCCTCCACTTGGATGGAATGGTTGTTTGATTATATCTGTCATATGATCTCTCTCTCGGTTGATGACGCTGTTGTTGTCTATATCTGGAATCAGATCCCGGCAATATACATCCTCCCGAAAATACACAAGGACCCGCTAAAACCACCAGGTAGTCCCATTGTGTCGGGAGTAGACTCCCTAACGTCAAATCTGTCAGAACTCATAGATTAACACTTACAACCATTTGTTCTACAGAATAGATCTCATTTAAAGGACACCAGAGAGTTAATCAACAAATTAAACACTGTCAAATGGGAGGATAATTAAATTTTGGTAAGTGCAGACGTAAGTTCTCTCTACACGATTATTGAACATTCGCATGGATCAGCAGCAGTAGGAGAATTTCTTGGAAGATCCGATATGGCCCCATCACTGCAAAATTTCATATTGGAAAGCATTCCATACATTTTAGAACATAATTATTTTATTTTTAAAGGTGATTTTTACCTGCAGCAAAAAGGAACAGCGATGGTCACCAGGTTTGCCCCCAGTTATACAAATTTATTTATGGGTTATTGGGAAGATAAATACATTTGGAACAATAACCCATACGGGGCCTGGTGTCCTGGTATCGCTACATAGATGATATTCTTTTTATTTGGAGTGGCGATCGGGATGAGTTGGACCTTTTTTGTGAGTTTTTAAACAACAACCCTTTTAACATAAAACTTCTTTTTAACATCGATAACCACACAATTAATTTTTTAGATCTAACAATCTACATTAAGGATGGGAGCTTCTGTACTAGAACCTATCAGAAACCCACGGACTCCCTATCATACATTCAGACAGACAGCTGCCACCATAGGAACTGGCTCAATGGGATTCCAGGTGGCCAGTTCAAGCGGATAAGGAGGAACTGTACAGAAAAAGATGTATTTGAAACACAATCCGAAAAAATGAAGGAAGCTTTTAAATCACGTGGCTATCAGAACATAGAAGAAGTTTTGAACCAAGCCAGAATGATTGAAAGGGATGCTCTATTACAACCACAAACGAAAAACAAAAACAACGATAAAATGAAATGGGCCTTCATCACACAATATAATTCAGAACATCAGGAAATCGAAAAATCGTTCAAAAAAAATTGGTCCATTCTGATAAAAAGATCCCATTCTAGGAACACACCTGCCAGACAAACCCATTCACGTATATAAAGGAAATCAGCCAATATCAAAAACAAATTGGTACGAAGCCTTTGCCCAACAGAGGCAACTAGACAAAGCTATAATCGTTCAATTGGCTTCTATAGATGTGGACTGTGTTTGGGATGCCGAAACATAAGTAG